>NW_022990042.1:0-592439 GCF_902827175.1 Gymnodraco acuticeps | reverse complement strand
GAGAGAGAGAGAGACCCCTTTCACACCAACGCGTTTTCAGCTGGAGCCTGAAAAGTACCGTTTTTTCCTGTTCACACCGCAGAGGCGCCGCCTCTTAGCTCCGGAATCCGGTTCCCTTCCAGCTCCAAATAATTGTCGGTCTAGAGGCAAGAGCTTCAGAGCTAAGAGGAGGCGTCTCTTACGTCGAGGCAGGGGCATTCGTCGTTGAAGTAGATGCTGAAGACCACAAAGAAGTCTTGCATTTCACATGTGGTGTTTGTAAAGTTTCAAGTAAAGTCGTCCCTTGTAAAGTCGTCCGATGCCTTCCATTTAGTTTCGTAAGAGGATAACCAAAGCGAACAGTGCTTCAATACAATCGGCCATTGTTGTTGTTGTCGATGTGAGGGATTTCCGCGCGGTTTGGATTTTATAAAGCAGGCACGTAAACGGTGACGTTAAGAGGCAGCAGCGGCAGCTCTGGGCGGTGTGAACAGAGCGGGAGCAGAAAAGGGAAACCGGAGCTGAACCAGAAAAGCTCCCGCTCGGAGCTAGAAAGGGAAAAGCGCTGGTGTGAAAGCCGCAAGAGAGACGCATAAGAACTGGTAAGATAGCAGGGTTTCCCACACATAGACTATACTTGGGCGGGCCGCCCAGGTATATTAACGGCCGCCAAAGTATAATTCGTGAGCCATTTAGGTTTAATTTAGTTTAATCCGTCCGCGAGCACCGATCCCTCGCTATCGCGTGAAGGGTCTGCTTTATGCGCTCCGCACAGTCACCCTGCTGCGAGGCGCACCAAGCAACATCTCCATGGTGCTCCTTTGAGAACCAGGGCAAAAAAGTTATGTGCACCCCTGGTTATATATATTATACACACTGCTCTGCTTTCTGCACGGACCTCACAGCTGTTCTCACTGGAAACATCGCGTGGTGATTCAAGCAGTTACTAAAATAATATCCAGGGGATGCATGCGTCACGACTCTTTTAAACCGTGGAGGACCCATCAGTGTATCCTCGGTTATAGCTCCTCCAGAGAGCCTCCTCGATGCTCGATGCTCGGTCCTCGATGTGCATTTAGAGAAATGAGATGTCCTTCAACATGGCGCGCTGAAATCCATTTCCGGGTCACTACCGGAGGAACGAGGAGCCGAGGAGCCGAGGAGCCGAGGAGGCGAAATTAGAGAAATCTTCACGGTATGGGCTCTGGCAGTGTTTAAAGACTGGTTAATGGAAAAGAAAATGTGAACAGACTTGGACAGCTACAGAAAACCTCCATCAGTGCTGCGGACATTTTAAGTTACGTTGTTGCGCCGCAGTTCCAGCTGTTGGTACGCCGAGGAACGGACAATTTGTTTCTTACCAGAAGAAATTAAATCATTTAACATCATTATGGTGAGTCGAGTCGTTGGTTTATTTAGTATGTAACAGTGTGATTAGCACTTGAGTCTAGCATCATGCATACTGTACCTCTGTTAGAAAAAATCCCACATTTAAAAATGTACAATATGCACCTACCTTTCCAACATACTGTGGATCAGAGCCCATGTACTCCTCCAGGACGAAGAACTGGTTCCACACCCATCCTCTCTTGTTCCGCTGGAGCTTCCACCTCCCACGTCTCCCCAGCCTCGTCCCGTCTTCCGGAGACGGGACGTCCCCGAAAGCCCTCATTCTCTTACCTCCGGCCCCCCCCCCTGGCTGACATCGCTCCAGCCTTAGTCCTGCTTTGGAGCTCAGCTTGCTGGGGGGTCTGGGAGCTGTAGTCCAACAGGAAACAGGTTCCCACCAGAAACAGGAAGACATATTCCCTTGTGATCATCAGGGAATATCGCTGTTAAAAAAGCAAATAAAAGTTTGAAAAGCTGGCTACTTCCAGCATAGAAATGGACATGCATCCAAAAGTGGATTCGTTCTGAAGGTTGGCATTGGACAAGGTGTTTAAATTCCGATATGACCCGAGTTGTTGAGAGGAATCTGTTGTTACATCGTCCTTGCTGAAGCGATAAAGTCCTTCGGTTGGAGTAAGGAGTTGATGTATTTGTGTTTGATTGTTTTGATTGTGATTGTTCTTGAGATACCCAGATGACCACCTTGTCTTCTCAGTCCTTAGCTTAGACGCCTAGAGGGAAAGTTGAAGAGAAGACAATGTTGAGTGTGAAAGTTCATAATTGACCTTGGGACAAAAAATGATATCACATGAACAAATATTCATAATTCTGTCCAATGATGACTGCTGGGCTAGTTTCAAAACAAGTGAGCAATTTTTTATTACAAAAAACATCAATATGACTTATTATCTGTGATCCGACAACAGAGTGGAGCTTTGTTTGACAAATTAATGTGTTCGACAACGAGATAGCTCTAAATGTAAAGCAAGTTTAATTATACAGCACATCTAAACACATGGCAATGGGGATCTACCATTTAAAGTGATGTTTAAAACTCAGTTAATTGGGCTCATTTTTATTTTGCTTCAGTTTATAATCGTAACACATCGAAAAGTTCAGATTAATTTTTCAATACATGATGCACTTCCACAAACAACAAACAACATAATTATTACATTCAAATGAAGTACATTATTCACATTTACATTAGAAATTAGCGGAAGCGCTCTCTTTTCCTCTCTCTCCCTCTCCTGACAGCCTGTCAGTATCGTCTCATGCAGCTCACTGATCCAGTAATGAGTGACCCGACAGTGAAGAATAAACATACTTATAACTAGTTTAGGTTGTTCCAGGTACCCGTAGGCCTTAGAGAGCACCAATCGCACTATTAAGAGTGAATATCGGCCGATAACGATTGGCGGCCGATCGATCGGAGCACCCCTAATTATTAATGTGAGTCTTTTATTTAGCCACACTGATTAAACTTAAACAGGACATGTGCTACACACCCATGGATGAAAGGAAAATGAAACTCACAGAAGCATACATTACGATTACTAGGCTATATTGCGTATATTTAAGTGTCAGGATTCTCATGTTTTGTCACGTTTGTAGTTTTGTATGTCTGGTTATGGGTATTTTCCTCCTTGTTTATTGTCTGGTCCTTCTTCCTGTGTTGTTCCCCTGTCGTTAGTTTCCCTGGTGTGTCTAGTTGTCTGATTGTGTTCACCTGTGGCCCTTGTGTTTCTCCTCCCCTGCCCGGCTGTTTCTCGTCTTGTGATTGATTACCCTTCCCTGTATTTAGTCTGTTCTCTTCCTGTGTTCAGTGTTGGTTCGTCTTGTGTCATAACTAGTTCGTCGGTGAGTGTTCTGGTTTGTCTTTGTTTATATCCCTAGCCTTGAAATAAAGGAGTTTTTTCAGTTTATATCTGCATTTGGGTCCTGCTTCCAACATACACCGTAACATTACGAACCAACCAACAAATGGACCCAGCAGATGATCCATGGGAGGTAGAATTACAGCATTTTACCTTCTATCTGGCTTGCTGCTTCGATTGGTGGAAGGGAGCGTCCAGTGTTCGGCAGAAGAGGGCCACTCTGGTAGAGGCGCACCGGTTGGCAGCAGAGAAACTATGTTTTGTTGAATTCTTACCTGACTGGATTTTGGACTTCCTTGAAACATGTGATTCCCGGCCTGCTAGCCCCAGGCATGCTAGCTCCATGTCTCCCAATACCCAACCTGGCACCATACGCCTTGGTGGGTTCCGCCTGAAGTCAACCCGTGCTTCTGCCCCAGTTCCTGCTCCTGTCCAGGAGTTGTATTCCGGGAACTCGTCTGGCTTATAGAGGTCCATGGAGTATTCAGGCGGCTGCTAAGAGGAGTCGTCGCAAGGCCAGGCTAGCAGCCCGAGCTCCAGCAGCCATGGTTCCGACTACAGAACCGGCCCACACAGCCATGGTTCCGGCCCCAGCAGCCATGGTTCCAGCCCCAGTTCTGGCCCCAGCAGCCATGGTTCCGGCCCCAGTTCTGGCCCCAGCAGCCATGGTTCCGGCCCCAGCAGCCATGGTTCCAGTCCCAGTACTGGCCCCAGCAGCCATGGTTCCAGACCCAGTTCTGGCCCCTGCAGCCATGGTCCCGGCCCCAGTTCCGGCCCCAGTGGCCATGGTTCCAGACCCAGCTCTGGCCCCAGCTGCCACAGTCCCATCTCAAGTTCCCTCTCGAGTCCCCTCTCCAGTTTCTTCTCAAGTCCCCTCTCCAGTTCCCTCTCGAGTCCCCTCTCCAGTTTCCTCTCCAGTTCCTTCTCGAGTCACCTCTCCAGTCTCCTCTCCAGTTCCCTCTCGAGTCCCCTTTCAAGACACTTCGCAAGTTCCCTTTCTAGTCCCCTCTCAAGTCACCCCTCCAGTTCCCTCTCGAGTCCCCTGTCGAGTCATCTCTCAAGTCTCCTCTCCAGTTCCCTCTCGAGTCCCCTCTCGAGTCACCTCTCGAGTTCCATCTTTAGTCCATTCTCAAGTCCCTCCTCTAGTCCCCTCTCTGGTCCCTTCCCGAGTCCCTCCTCTAGTCTCTTCCCAAGTCCCTTCTCTAGTCCCTACTCAAGTCCCTCCTCTAGTCACTTCTCTAGTCCCATCTCCAGTTCCCTCTTGAGTCCCCTCTCGAGTTCCCTCCTTTAGCCCCTCCTCTAGTCCCTCCTTTAGTCCCTCCTCGAGTCCCCTCTCGAGTCCCCTCTCGAGTTCCCTTCTCTAGTCCCTCCTCTAATCCCCTCTCTAGTTCCCCTCTCGAGTCCCCTCTCGAGTTCCCCCTTGGGTCCCGCCGTCAACTCTTCTGCCGGGGGTCCTGCCAACCCCTTGTCCTGTTCCGTTGGAGGCCCCGCCATCACCTGTCTCGCCGGAGGTCCTGCCAACTCCTGGTCCTCTTCCGTGGGGGATCCTGCCGAAGCCTGTCTCACCGGCTCCGGTTCCTGTTCTGCCGACACCGGGTCCTGCCCGGCCTCCGGAGCTGTTTGGCCTTCGCCCCACCTTTGACTCTGCCTTGCCCCCGGGCCGTCCGCCCGAGTCCCCCACCTTGGACTATGCCTTGCCCCCGGGCCGTCCGCCCGGGTCCCCCTTTTTGGACTCTGCCTTGCCCCCGGGCCGTCCGCCCGAGTCCCCCTTCTAGGCTTCTGCCTTGCCCCCGGGCCGTCTGCCCGAGTCCCCCTTCTAGGCTTCTGCCTTGCCCCCGGGCCGTCCGCCCGAGACCCCTTCCTGGTCCTCTGCCGTGCCCCTGGGCTGTCAGCCCAAGACCCGTCCTCCAGACCCCCTCCACCCACCCTGGTGGCCCTAGTTTTGCGTACCTCCTCCGGACCCCCTCCACCCACCCTGCTTGAGGTTTTGGACTTTTGTGTTTTGTTTTTTTAGGGACGTCTGGAATCCGTCCCTTGAGGGGGGGGTTCTGTCAGGATTCTCATGTTTTGTCACGTTTGTAGTTTTGTATGTCTGGTTATGGATATTTTCCTCCTTGTTTATTGTCTGTTCCTTCTTCCTGTGTTTTTCCCCTGTCGTTAGTTTCCCTGGTGTGTCTAGTTGTCTGATTGTGTTCACCTGTGGCCCTTGTGTTTCACCTCCCCTGCCCGGCTGTTTCTCGTCTTGTGATTACCCCTCCCTGTATTTAGTCTGTTCTCTTCCTGTGTTCAGTGTTGGTTCGTCTTGTGTCATGACTAGTTTGTCGGTGAGTGTTCTGTTTTGTCTTTGTTTATATCCCTAGCCTTGAAATAAAGGAGTTTTGTCAGTTTATATCTGCATTTGGGTCCTGCTTCCAACATACACCGTAACATTAAGAGCCATTTGAAATATTACCACCTTGGTTTAAGCTAACGTTAATAGCCATGTTAGTTCATGCAGCTGTCAATGAGCAAGACCTGAGGTGGTTGATTCACGAAGCCCTTGCCAGCGTAAAAAGTATGGCAAATAAAACGATGTGACTTTGCTCCATGTTGGACAGCGATCCTCCAGACTGTTGTTCTGCTCCAGCACGGTGTGCTACTACGGCTACTATTAACGTAGCTATTATGTAAGGTGCTGGTATATATATATATATTTATTAACTGTGCTTTTTCCCCCCAAAAGTTGTAAATGAAACAAGTGAAGTAGCCTACATGTGATAAAGCCGTGGAGGGCGGGAGTTTATAAACCAAAGAGTAACCGCCCTTACGGGACGCTCTAATAAGTAAAGCGAACGCACCCGCATGGACACCTGGCCTCACAGCGCAACCCTGTCTCCTAAAAATTACGTCCCCACAGAATTAAACTGCATTCTCAATTACGTTTAGCCAGAAACTTATTTTCTCCCACGTTACGTTCGTTATGAACGTATCTCAAATACGTTTATTTTCTACATATCTTCTAGAAACATATTTTCTCCCACGTTACGTTTCTTATGAACGTATCTTAAATACGTTTATTTTCTACATATCTTTGCCATTTATTGTCTTGCTTATAATAATGATAGTAGTCATTTATAAATATCATTTTAGAGCACACATTTGAAATAAGTAGGCGAGGCTGTAATTTCGCCAGTTGTTACTCTCATGAGCGAGGCAGAACATAATAGTTTTAACATGCCAAAAAGCTGCTGTGTCGTTTATTGCACCTCAAACATTAAAACAAATCCAGAGTTACGTGTTTCTGTACTTCCTCTAAGAAGAAAGGACAGTAAAAGAAGATCTCTGTGGCTTCAGGCTTGATCGCCGTTGAAATGACAGCGTTGGTTTCCCCAAAAGTGGGCGGGGCTGTAAAGTGATGTAGATTTTACCCTCATCTATTATTCAAAACCATTCTATTTATTCTAACGTAAATTATATGCCAGTGTTTTGTCTTTTTATTTATTTGTTTTTATTTTAAATCGTATAATGTCGGACTTTTTTTCCCATCTGTGAGGAAAATAAATGTTTCTTAGAGCCTCAAAATACTGAAATCTGTATTTTTGAAAATCTTTTTTTCCTTCTAATTTGTTATTATTTTCTAAATAACACACTGTTATTTACTCAACAATAACACACAATTATCCTTGTTTTTATTTATTCGTTTAATTCTATAATCTTGAGCTTTTTAGTGGTAAATAAAGTCACCGGAAACAGACGTATAGGCCTATAAGGGACATTTCGAACGATACACACCAAAAACCCACTGAACAGATTACCCAAGATCCTCAGTTTGAAGCTCGTTGATTGGATGTTTTAGCCGCAATGCATGTTGGGATATGATGTTAATGTGATATGTTATCCGAAAACATTTAAAAAATAAAATACTTTATTCCGAGTGTTCTTGCTTTTCTCTTTGGAAGTCATCACATAACGGCATTGTAATACACGGTTCGGCTGCAACATCTGCCGTAGTTCTTTATTTATAGAGCCCTGATGAGAAGACTTCTGGACAAACTTGAAGAACTGCCACCAACACTGAATATGTGACGTGGATCATAAATATATCAACAATTAAACAACATCTTGCATTTATTTTCACAAAATACATCTCCTTGCAGTATCAATAGTAATTCGGCTGACTTTTATATTTGATCCAATTGGTAGATAGGTTATATTTACACCATAACGGTGCACAGCTGGTAGAAAAGGACTTGTAGTTTTTAAAGATATTACTGATTTTCTTTGAATATAAGAATGTAAATACTGAGTTGAGAGAATAGTCAGGGGATTTGGGTGATGGGAGACACATCTATGGAATCACAATTGCAATAGCTTACCATTAAATGACGGATATGCCTTTCTGTCTGTGATGTTTTACAAATCAGATATTAATGTGTAGAAGTAAAACATGAGAAATAGTATAGCAATATCCTGTAAAATTATGTAAAAACTAGGGCTGTCAAACGATTACAATTTGTAATCAGATTAATCACAGCTTAAAAATTAATTAATCATGATTAATCACCATTCGAACTATGTCCAAAATATGCCATTTATTTATGCATATTGTTGTGGGAATGGAAAGATAAATGAAAGAAGGCGGATATATCCATTTAACATACAGTATCTATGTTTATTATAACATTTTTCTGCGTGTCAAAATGAAAGACAACCCACACACCTATCAATCATCAAACCGTGGGGTCTTAATTCATTACGTGTTGATTTCTATCAACGGGGGAGTACTTCAGGAAAGTCGACGGGGGGGGGGGGCGGCCAGTGGAGTACTTCGTGACCACAGAGTGTGAACGTTGTGATCAGCTGTTTTAGCGCAGTTCTCCAGTGAAGGGGGGGGGGGGAGTCTCCCTCCGTAGCCGGTTGGCGTAGTTTTGGCACAATTCCGTTGGACAGACCGACGTTAACAGCAGCCCTGTCTGTGCACACGGAGACCGACTCTGTCGTTCGGTGATCCAACCGCCTTCTGGAAAAGCTTCACAAGTACGTCGGTACCCAAATGCGCTTTGTGACACAAGTGACGGTACGCATTTCAGAGAGATTACGCACATAACCTGCGTACCAGTTATGTGCACCCCTGTACTACAGCAAAAGTATTCTCCGTCGGGACTTCCTGCAACAACACCACGCCGTTATCAAATATGTTCTATTGAGAGGACGATCACTACGTGACAAAAGTTTTCAAAACCGTGGCTACTGAAATCAATCTTACTAACTGCTGTGCAATTTACTCCGCGCGAGTTGGCAGACTTTATTTTGCTTCCTTTAACATCATTTTTCATGGTGGGGCTAAGCCATTTCTTGGTATGGGTGTAGCCTACCCCAGCCATACCCTGGCGCTGCCACCATGGATGTATAATAAGCTGCCACTGGTGGCACGTATGGGGCGGGCCATTCTGCACATGCGTTAAATGCGTTAAATATTTTAACGCAATTAATTCAAAAAATTAATTACCGCCGTTAACACGATAATATTGACAGCACTAGTAAAAACATGAATAAAACTACACATCTTCAGATGTTATACATACATAAGTGTCCTACACTAATAATACAAAGTTATTATTAGTATGCTGTGTGTACCTTGTGTGCACCGCCTAGTGGTTAAAGCACGTTATTGAATTATTTTTGTTGAATAATGTTATTTTTGTTGAATAATGTTATTTGATGAAAAAAATATTAAGAGTACATACTTTCATAGGGGGAAAGTAGAAGGTCAATCATAGAAATATAGAATATAAAAAATCAAGAAGATACTGTAAGTGATCTCTACAATAAAACAGTTTAGTGCTGGATGTAGCCTACAAAGATATTAATAGGAGGATGTGCAAAACAGACAAACTAATGAACCTTTATTAACACATTAAAGAATACTTTAGGTTAAGGTCTTCTTTCAAATAAGAACAAAACTTTGGGGGTATCTATCTACAGATAAATATTAAGCCTGACAAAATACTTAACGTCTAATATATTGCTTTCCTGCAATGTTAACTATGTTGAAGCACTTATTTCAACTGATATTATACACTTTAATTATACTCTTATGTATGTAGATAGTATAAGAAATGTGCAGAATTTGACAGTTTATTGGTGGAGGTACACAGATATTGATAGATGTCTTATAATGCACTGTTGAGGAACCTGTGACCCAAGTTTTTCATTCATTGCATAACTACACCGTAGTTGTGTGTATGATATGTCAATAGAACATCTTGAAATCTTGAAAGGGATGTGCAAAATTGCCATTACAGTTTTTAATTAACTATTAGTAGAGAATAACGAGTAATTAATATACTTTATAGAGATCTGCAGATAAATGTTTAGTCTTCTCAAGCACCAACTCCAGTATCAAATATCTCTCCTGATTGTTGGCACTTGACAATCACCTTTCCCTGAATTTTACTCAGGTGTAACTAAAGTCTGCTTTAAGGGTTGTTTATATTTCACATCATTAATCAGAATCTGCAAAGTAACTAAAATAAATGTAGTGGAGATTCCTCCTACCAGATTCCTCTGAATTGTATTGGAGTAGAATTACAAAGTAACAATGAGCTGTCATGTGGGTATATATTAATGCTGCCCATTATGGATACAAGCGATTTTCACCCATTGAGTAATTACATGTTTTAAATGTGTACACACCAATTTGTTTCCAATCGCCTAAACTTCCAGGGTTGTACACAGTTTAATACTGTCAACTTCTAATTTTGTGAAAAACGAAAACGTCTTTTAAAACTACAATTCCCAGTAGAGACGTGCCATAGAGAACATGTTGCGAAACACAATAGCCAGCATGTGTAGTTCTCGGGGGGCGTTCGAGTCCAGTTTTGAATAGTCTGCCGTTGTTTCGTTCCATTTCAAAGAGCTTGACGCTCGGCGGAACCTTGGCGCACTGCCACTCCAACATCCAATCCCAGAGTTTGAAGATTAATCACGGGGTTTGTCAACGGGACTGTAGTCCCAAACGATAGCTGGGGATTATGGGTAGTGTCGTGTCTTCGGCCATCCTAAACTGCATTTTATTCCGGATATCATATCGCATTAACAACACCACATCTGGCGTCACAGAGATCTTCCGTTACTGTCCTTTCTTCTTAGAGGAAGTACAGAAACACGTAACTCTGGATTTGTTTTAATGTTTGAGGTGCAATAAACGACACAGCAGCTTTTTGGCATGTTAAAACTATTATTTTCTGTCTCGCTCATGAGAGTAACAGCTGGCGAAATTACAGCCTCGCCTACTGATTTCAAATGTGTGCTCTAAAATGATATTTATAAATGACTATTATCATTATTATAAGCAAGACAATAAATGGCAAAGATATGTAGAAAATAAACGTATTTGAGATACGTTCATAACGAACGTAACGTGGGAGAAAATACGTTTCTGGCTAAACGTAATTGAAAATGCAGTTTAGTTCTGTGGGAACGTAATTTTGAGGAGACAGGATTGCACAGCAGAAATCTGAGAGCAGACATTTGACGAGCGCACAGAAACAGCATGAGTGCGAGGAGAAGGTTTTAAGCTGGAACACGGGAAATCTGTGCAAGCAGCAATATATCTGAGTGCAAGCGTACAGTTTGAGCAGAAGGAGAGCAAATCTAAGCGCAAGCAGGCACTATTTGAGTGCGATGACAGTTTGAGGGAAATAAATACATAGGCTAATCTGAACGTGAAATCAATAAATGATGCTCTCAAATTGAAAGACCACGCTCTTGAATAAAGATAGGGAATAACCTCAATAATTCTGCTGCCCCTTACAGCATCACACAAGCAGAACATCATGGACCAGTGCTCCTTGTATGGGCATAGATATCTCATAATTATTTGTGTGAACATAAAAATGTGTGTGTAAATATGTGATTTGTAAATGTAAAACACCATACACAAATGCATTTAAAAGATTTGCAAACTCACAAATAAATTTGCAAATGTAAAACGGATCTGCAAATACGCTAAATATTTTCACAAATAAAAAAAAGATCTGTGAATATCTTTAACATTTACAACTTTCGATCAGGCATTTGTGAATCCATTTTGTATTTGTCGACCAAAAATGCGCTTGCGGATCTCAAATCTCTGCTTGTGGATCGTCTTTTTACACACATGGAATTTTGAGACATGTTTTCCGCCGGTCTCGGCTAAAATCTACTTGTGTCACTCGGTTATTTTCGGAAACCACATGATGGCCTGCTTATGACATCATTTCCGCATGATTTCAAAGTAAGAGCATGATGATTTATTTAATGCTCTGTTTTTTTATTATAATGAACAGCTGAACGTTAGATGCATTCTTTATCATCATCATCAGCATCATCATCATGTTATAGTGATACAGTTAGTTTGTGGTATTGTGTTTATACTTGTTTCCACACATTTCACAATTTGGGATGAATGAAGCATTTATAAAGCACTTCGTATTTGATTTCAAATCCCGAAGTGCTACAAGTAGTGAGCATGAACAGTATAAGTAAACATTACACAACACGGTAGAATTAATAAAAAGCAATACAAATAAATAAAAGGGTGATAAAAAGGTCTAGGCAAAGGCTCTTTTGAAGAGATGGGTTTTGAGGCCTTTTTTAAAAGCCTCCACGGTCTGTGGTGCTCTCATTTGGTCGGGGAGAGCATTCCACAGACTGGGAGCAGCCGAGCAGAAGGCCCGGTCTCCCATGGAGCTTAGTCCTGGGGGGGTTTGAGGAAGTTGGAGTTGCTGGAGCGGGTGGTCCGCAAGGAGGTATGGGGGGTGAGGAGTTCCTTGAGGTAGGGAGGGGCAGTTCCATGGACACACTGGTGGGTGAGGACGGAGACCTTGAATTCGATCCTCAGTTCCACGGGTAGCCAGTGTAGTGCTTTAAGGATGGGGGTGATGTGTTCATATTTGCGCACCCTCATCAGGATCCTAGCAGCGCTGTTCTGAATGTATTGGAGCTTCTGGGTGCTTTTGTGAGGGATCCCGATGAGGAGTGCATTGCAGTAGTCCAGCCTGGAGGAGACATCTATCTATCTACCTGTCTGTCTATCTATATGTCTGTCTGTCTGTCTGTCTGTCTGCCTGTCTGCCTACCTATACCTGCCTGCCTACCTACCTACTTGTTTTGTTTGGATAGGTTTTGCCATTGTATTGCTCTTTACCGGCACCTGCAGAGTACAGGACTTTACATTGTACTTACAATTTTACATTGTAAATTTGACCCGCTTGACTGAATACACAACAAACAAAGGTGTAAATGTTAAAGAGATATTCACAGATCTTTTTTTTATTTGTGAAAATATTTAGCGTATTTGCAGATCCGTTTTACATTTGCACATTTATTTGTGAGTTTACAAATCTTTTAAATGCATTTGTGGATGGTGTTTTACATTTACATATCACATATTTACACACAAATTATTTTTATGTTCACAAATAATTATGAGACATATCTATGCCCATATCCTTGGAACAAGAGACGGTGAACTGTCTCTTGTTTGTGTGTGTCTTTGTGTGTGCGTGCGTGTCTGTGTGTGTGTTCTCCACAGAGCCTTTAGCCTAGTCGGGCGAGTAACCTACAGAGTAATAAAATAATTTTAAAGGACAATGCGCGTGGAGAAGTACTTCAAAGTGGATAACCTTGCAGATTTCGATGTCCTAGATCTTTCAGGCAGGTTGTTCCACGGGCTTCAAAGCAAACATTTTGTCTCATGATATATAATTAAGTGTGTCTTGCATTTTCTTGCTGAAAATATGTATGTATTTATACAACAATGTGCTCTCTAAACACATTACAAGTGTGTTGTTTATGATAGATCGGAATAATACCCATGTGTTACTCTCGTGTTGCCTTCATTTTGTACTTAAGTGAAAAGTAATTTAATTGCTTATTGACATACTATTAAATTCCTTTATAAGATCTATTTTGTTCTTATCTTTCATGGTTTTCCATTCCAACACGTTTTAAAATGTGTTAATATGAAATACAGAGCCCTCACCCATTGTAAACATACAAGGACAATAGTTCTGGCTGCATTAAGATGTTACATGATAAATGCATGTTTAGAAAACCCCAAAAATATGCAATGCGGTTGACCTGACAATAGGTCTAGAATAGGTTGAACTAAAAGTACCTCCCCAGTCGGAGAAAGGTTACACTTTCAGTAATACTGTATACTTCAATTTGTGTTAAAAAAAGAATGATGTTTTCAATCCATATTTTGATAACGGTCATCATAGACTAAATTAAGTAATTCATCCATCCATTGTTCTACTTCTATCCATCCATGATCCATCCATCATAAAGAGGGCATATCAAAAAGATACTTGTGTGAATACGGCCCCGGAGTATTCCCTGTGACAGTAAGATCCCGCCCACTTGCAAATGGCTGATTGGCCCGCCTCATGTAGAGCGTCTTTCTCAGCTTGCACAGTGAAACTGGATTTGGAAATTAAAATCAGCACAGTGTGATTTGACTCGAGGTCAGAAGTAACAGAAACACCTGACAAGTCAATCGTCTTCTCACTACTGCCCCCTGTGGCTGTGAGGGAAAGCAGCAACTGCAATGAGAACAGCAACAACCATCGGCACCGGGGCAACAGTGAGCAATACAGTTGCATAGTATGTATTATATTAAAATTGTGGGCAATATCTTTGTAAATTAGCATTTTCCACATCTATATGTAGGTAAACATTGTGTATTTAAAATAATGTGTTCAGGTATATACTAGTAACTTTTACCACATCTCTGACTGCTTGGGATGTTTTTAATATTCAAATGTTTTCAAATATTTAAAACCATACAAATGTGAGGCGCCTAAAACAGTCAACCTGATGAAGATATAAGATTGTGATGGAAGGTTTGCTGACGAAGCATGAATGTAAGTAAGAAATGCCACTTGGAATAAGCTGCTTGGAATTTTTATGGTGAAACTGTGTCCAAATGGACAGGTGTCTACCGTAATATTCCATGCACCACTTAACACTAAGAAGCAAATTAATGATCCTGCCAATCACACATCCAGGAGACAGCCAGCAGGAGCAGAGGAACCTGAAATGATGATGGGAAAGTCCCAGGATCACAGGGAGGACATTAGCAGATTATAATGACGTTCTAAAGAGTTGATGGCATTCCCACAAGTAAAATCACACCTTTTAAGAAAAGTTTCTGACTTTGATTGACAGCTGCCAGGAAGCCCGGAGTTGCCAGGTTTGATCATTGCCTGAACTACCAAGAGCCGAGGAGTGACAGCAGCAAGATTAGTTGGACGAAATTTATTGGTGAAGTTGTCCATAAAAAACTATTATATTCGTAAAATGTACAGCTAATATATATATATATATATATCAATTAATTTGATATAAAACAATATATTTTTGAGTGGGCTGTATCTGTCGAAATCTGCTAGCTACTGTCTGCTGTAAGCACCTACAATAGGTAGGAAACATGAAGGTCCAGTGTTAACAACTAGAAAACAAGTTAACCTAGAGGCCGTTTTATGATAACATTTTGGTATAATTGGCCATTTTTATTTTCAATATTCAATGAATAATAAATCTTAGGTCACAGGCTCCTCCAACAGTGCAACACAATAAAACAGAAAAAACAGTGCAAGTAAATACAAAAACAAAAATAGCAAAAAAATGAAATAGTGGAATAGTGCAATAATAATCTATATGCAAGTGTTGAATATGATATATTAGATAAATAATTTCTAAATTTCAGCCAGATTAATGTTGTGGATGTTGTTTCAAAAGTTCAGGGGCCTCATTTATAAAGCCTTGCGTAGGATTCACGTGGGAAGTTTGCTTACTGTACGTAGGACAAAGCAAATAAATACGCATAGACATTTTCCAATTTACAAAACACTGCGTACCGGCGTAGGAAGTGCGTGCGGCACGTCCTACGCCGGTTTCCCTTTATAAATCACAATCAACTTGAAATCCGGCGCAGTTTTTGCGGGCTTCACGTAACGCCCATATTTGCCTATAAATAGTCAAAGAAACGGCCCGTATAAATATTCATTCTGACTGACTGCATGAAGAAGATTGCAGGAAATGAGGACAGAACAGCTAAAAAAGACATCTCACACCGTGTCAGATTTTTGTTTCTTTTGGGAAGGTCGAGACAAATCACATTGTTTGGTGGATGCAGTTTGAACCAGACTAGCAGCATGGAGGTCGGATCGTCACCAAAATAAAGATACAGCCCACTCAAAAATATATTGTTTCATATCAAATTAATTGATATATATATATTAGCTGTACACTTTACGAATGTAATAGTTTTTATGGAAAACTATCATTAAATCTCGTCCAATTAATCTTGCTGCTGTCACTCCTCGGCTCTTGGTAGTTCAGGCAATGATCAAGCCTGGCAACTCCGGGCTTCCTGGCAGCTGTCAATCAAAGTCCAGTGGCTCCGCCCCAAAGTGTCAGAAACTTTTCACGCGCGCGCAGACAGACGCGAGCGAGTGAGCAAGAGGGCTGTCTCTCCCGCGAGCGAGCGCATAGCCGCTCGTGGGGGTTCAATCTGAGCGCCAGGGTCATTTCATGCGCGTGTAAAAGCAACATTTTCGCTCGTGAGTAGCTTGTTTTGCGCGCTAGAATATTGACCCAAATCTGACTCCATAACAGGGATTTGCAGCATGCATACAAACCTATAGAATACCCGACAGGAAAGGGAAAACCCCCAAAAGTATAATAGACCCTCTTTAACTAACATTGTTGTGTGTGTGTGTGTGTGTGTGTGTGTGTGTGTGTGTGTGTGTGTGTGTGTGTGTGTGTGTGTGTGTGTGTGTGTGTGTGTGTGTGTGTGTGTGTGTGTGTGTGTGTGTGTGTGTGTGGTGTCGTATTAGCGAGAGTATTTAGGCCCAGTTTCTTTGCTGTGATATTTAAAGATCCAGACAGCGTCACACTGATTCAGGATCAGCAGCCGCACACGAAACCACAGCAGCAATTTAGAACTATTTAGCTTAGACACAGCACAACAAATTGAAAAGTGTGTATGCGTGTGTGTTTGAGAGACCTCCCTACAGACTGTGTATTCGTGAGAAGACAGTCTGTATATTTTTGTTATCTCATTCCATTCTATATTTATATTCTGTCCATGCTTCAGAACACACACTGTACGTTCCGACAACTGCTCAATGTTTCACAACATATATGTTTTATAAATGATTAAACATATAGTCACTATAGCATGAAGTACCTTGTGCATTAGTAGTCATCATTTATCAGTAGTATGTTTTTACATGATTGAAGCATTTAGACTTCAAGTCCACATCGGTTTGTCTCAGAAGATGTTGCCTCTTCTGTAGATTTTCATTTCGAAGTTGTATTCTCTCATTCTGTTCAGTGTTCCTCGACATAGAAACACAATAGTCTCATGGATAATTCAGAAGTCTTTCAGTTTGGTATGGCCAACATCAGTACCCATGTACCTCAGAAAACAGTGAACAGAGAATTACTCCAGGGAGTTTAAAGATAATTGGAAGAAACCCCTCTTGAAAAGGTTTTTGCAAAGTGGCTGCAGCCTCCATGTTGTGGGCGGACTGAGCGTTGTTGGTGCTATTAAGCAATCAATCACTCAATCGATCAATCACTCAAAAATACGTATTAATCCCAGGGGGAAACAGGTAGGAGGCAGGACGTCACAGAGACCCTCTAAAGCAGGGGTCGGCAACAGGTGGACCGCGGGCCGGATCCGGACCCAGACCTCTACGGACCCGGACCTATAATCAATACATAAATAGGGGATTTCAATTTTGACGGGGCGATTCTATTTTAACCGCCGCCGACAGGGGGCGATACAGGGAGAGAAACACAGAAGAAGAGACGAGAGAGCGGCAGATAGAAGCGGAGAGGAAAGTGAGTGAAGAGAATAATTAGCGATACAGGGAGAGAAGCGGAGAGGAGAGGAGAGTGAACAGGCGTGTTAGCGGCAGACAGGGAGAGACAAATAATTACACATGGCGCTCTCCAAGAAGAGGAAAGTGGACAGTGAGAACAGAGCTTTTAACCCTGAGTGGACGGACTCATTCATGTTCATCCTGCCACTGGGAGCACAGAACCAGTGTGTCTCCTTTTGTTCAGAGACCGTGGTGCAAGCACACTCGGAATAAAGTATTATTTTATTTTAAGAAAATGTTTTCGGTCTGTTTCCGGTATTTGTTTATGACGATGTGATGTGAGATGTGAGACTGGGTTGGAGAATTGCACAGGAGAAAATAACGTATCTATGCCACAATTGTAGATGCAGATTTTTTGTTAAACCAATACGTTTGCGCTGTGGACCAACACTATAAATTGACAGGGAAGGGGGTAACAATAAATATAACACCATTAAACAGTTACACAACATAACAGAAATAATATCGATACATTTTAATGGCCAAACTAACCATTTTCCACCGAGAATAAAACTAATGTCAGCCATGTTTTTTTTTCCTGCAGGGAGAAATTTGAAGATCACGTGACATAGACGCCAGCCATTGGAAATGAATGGTGAAAAAAAACGTAGGGATCGTACAATTTCAGAGGCATTTTTGTAGAAATACTACGTCCCAAATTGTGGAACAACGTAGTTTTTTTGTGAGACTGGGTTGACTTCTCCCATGATGAGAGGGCATTCTAATATAAAAATACACATAAAGATACCAAAACAAAGGTCTAATTTTAAAATATATTAATTTATGTATGTATTAATAGATATAATTCAGCTAAAAAACGACCTGACAGCACCAGATGTATGGGTGTGAAGTGCCAACTGCAGACATGATGGATGGGAAGAGACTCCTGCGACTTCCTGTCACCAGCGCGGTTTCTCCCTGTGGAACATGCTTGGCATTCAGGGGTCATGGCCATTGAACACAGCTCTGTAAAATCTGCCATGTTTTTGCTCACTCTCACTTGCATGGCCACACAGAAAAATGAATTCAGAGACGTGGTTAATTATTTTCCAGGCCATCAATACATAATGTTTTCTTGACAGTAAAAAAAAAAGCCTATAGCCTACTCTTGCACATGCTCGTATGAAGACTTAAGATGGAACATAAAGTTACTATTTTCTAATAGTGTTTTGCAGAAATTACCCGGTGAAGAGGGAATCTGTTTTTATTGGTTAATGGAATTGGAATAATCTGATTAGAGGAGCTTATCTTGTTTTGAGGAAAGCTAATGAATTATTCATGAATACAACATTAGAAAGACCCTGGAAACATCATACCATAAACTGATCCTTACTCCAAGTTAAACAAACACCGGTACAGTGGAAATAGCTAATATTGATTAAAATATTGTGACAGATTGGTTCCTATGCAAATACTGTGTATATAATTTGCTCAAAGTAATAAAGTAGTCTTTTTATGCATGACAACACATGATACAATATGTATTCATTTCTGTGGGATTACTTTTTCATGTATACAAATGTGAATTAAATTGTAATTTGCATGAGAAACAAAGAAAAACAAAAAACCTGTAATTATGTTTGTGATCATTTGATCCAACTGTGTTGACACAATCTTTTGTTGAGAATAAAAGAGATTGCTTGTATCCCAGTGTTTCTTCTTTCCATACACCCACACTGCCACATAATGTTGACCGTACAGATTCCCCACTCGCTGCCCCGGTTGTAACTCCAGTAAAGGAGGCAGCTAGTGCGCATGCGCGGGTGAGAGTGATAAACCGTGCTATGCGGGTACAGGGATATTATGGCCGGCGTAGCAGGGTTAGGAAACACATAACGCAGAGTGTCAAAACTCTGCTTGATGGATTTCACTGTTTGGGTGAATGCATCATGGCGGAGCGCACGCTCCCACGAGAGCGCGCCGCGGTGCTTTCAAGGACCTCAGTAGACAGTCGGCCCTTTCTGTGTCGACCCCCCATGGGCAGAGCTTCCCTTCACGGGGAGTTTTGCGGCAGGACGGGTCACCAGAGAGTACCACAGCTTTATCGCTGGGGCCCCACAGCTGATTGCACATCCCCAACACAGTGTTATGGGGAATGGAAGCGCAGCTGTGTGTTAACGGAGTGGATGGACAGGACGCTGAGACTGGGTTATTCACTCCAGTTTTGCAGCATCCTTCCGCCATTCACAGGCATAAGAGAGGCAAAGCTATCATCCCGAGGGGAGATAGGTTTCCTCTCGGCAGAGGTGCAGGCCCTGGTGCAAAAACAGGCAGTGTCTGCTGTGTGCACTCAAGACAGAGAGGAGGGGCACTATTCCCTGTACTTCCTGGTTCCCAAGAATACAGGCAAATTCAGGCCCATTCTGGATCTTCGCAGCCTGAATCTCCACATTGCATGCAAAAAATTCCAGATGTTAACTATAAAACAGTTACTGGGACTGGTACAGCCAGGCGATTGGTTCACAACCATCGACCTGAAAGACGCATACTTTCATGTCGAGATTGCTCCGAAACACAGAAAGTATTTGCGTTTTGCCTTCCAGGGGGTAGCCTACGAGTACAACAGACTACCGTTCGGCTACTCCCTGTCCCCACGCCCGTTCAGCAAATGTGTGGCCACAGCGCTCCAACCGCTGCACGCCCGTGGCATAAGAGTTTTCTTTTATCTGGACGACCTCATAGTCATGGCCAGGTCCAGGGAACGGCAAATGTTTTACACAGCCCAATTGATCCTACACCTAACCAAGTTTGGTTTTGCGATCAATTGGAAGAAGAGCACCCCCATACCTCACCAACAGGCGAGGATATTTAGGAGTGGTGCTTGATGCAGGCAGGCTACGCGCCACCCTGTCAGAGAGCAGACAGGCATCCTTGCTTCAGGCAGTTCAGTTCAGTTCAGTTCAGACTGCGACAGGGGGCAACAGTGACAGCTTTGACTGTCATGCAGACTCTGGGTCTCATGGCGGCTGCTCACGTTGTGGTCCCACTCGGGTTACTGCATATGCGCTGCCTGCAGAGGTGGTTCTCCAGCCTGCGTTTATATCCCAAGAGACACAAACGGCATCTGGTGACCATCCCCCCCTATGTGGAGGGCAAACCCCGGTTCTGGGGGTCCCCGGATCACCTCCGGAGGGGGTTCCCACTGGGATGGGTGACCTCCTACATCACAGTGTTCACGGACACATCCGGAACAGGATGGGGAGGGACCTGCCTGGGGAGAGCTATAGGTGGGCGCTGGTCTCTAACAGAAACATGGCACAGCATTTCAAACCCTTAATCCGGGGGAGACATGTAATGGTCAGGAGCGACAACAGCACCACAGTGGCTTATATCAACAGGCAGGGCGGAGTCCGCTCCACCGCTTTGTTGACCACAGCGGAGAAACTGTGGTTATGGGCTTCAGAAGTGGTGTTATCTCTGAGAGTCTTCCACATTCTGGGTCTGGAGTACAGGGGGGCCAACCTCATGTCAAGGGGCGGACCCCTGCCAGGCGAGTGGGCGCTTCACCCGGAGGTGGTGAAGCAGATCTGGGCCCGGTTCGGGAGAGCAGAGGTGGATCTGTTCGCCAGCCGGCGCAACAGCCACTGTGCCCTGTGGTTCTCCATGGCTCTGAGCGACGACCCGCCCTTGGGGTTGAACGCGTTTGCACACGAGCCATGGCCAAGGAAGCTGCTTTACGCCTTTCCACCGCTGCATCTCATTCTCCCTCTCCTGTGAGGCGAGAGTTAGGCGAGAACGTCTGTCAATCATCGTAGTGGCTCCGGACCGTGTCGGAGAGCCGTGGTACTCAGAGATGACACAGATGAAGGTGGGTCAGCCCTGGGCGCTTCCCCAGTTCTGGGGGGCGATGTCTCAAGAGCCAGGTGCAATCAGGGCCAACTTCTCCAGGCTTGGCTCCTGAGAGGGATAGGCTAAGACAGGGTGGATTGTCTGATAGTGTTAATCAGTCTATCCTGGCAGCTAGAGCAGGATCCACCACAGCCTGTTACAGGCCGAAGTGGCTAGGATTCCAGCGATGGTGTGAGGAGCGGAAAATAGAGCCCCTATCTTGTGAGTTGGGATCTATTTTGTCGTACTTACAATTACTGGTGGACAGAGGGCTGGCACATTCCACAGTGAAAGTGTATGCAGCAGCCATCTCGTCCTGCCATGAGGGATTCAACGGCAGGTCAGCCTTTTCTCAGCCACTGGTGTTGCGGTTTTTACGGGGGGTCAGGAGGCTGCGCCCAGTAGTGCACGCCTCCGCCCCGCAGTGGGACCTGCCGCTGGTGCTCGAGGCTCTGGTCTCAGAACCATTTGAGCCTCTGGAGCTCTCCTCCCTGAAAGCACTATCGTGGAAGACAGCATTGCCTTAACGTCAGCGAAGAGAGTGTCCGAGTTAACCGTTCTATTGGTGCACCCGAGTTGCTTGGTGATCCGGGGTGACCAGAGCGGGGTGACACTCAGACCGAACCCCTCCTTTGTGCAGAAGAGCCTAAGGAGTGCGTTCAGGTCGAGGGCTATTCAGTTGGGGGGCTTTAATCTTCCACCCCATAGTGGGGCTAGGGAGGCTAAGTTGCACCTCCTTTGCCCGGTGCGTGCGCTAGCATGTTATGTGGAGCGCACGGCTGCCCTTAGACGCACTGAACAGCTGTTTGTGTGCTTCGGGGGCGGGGTGACCGGGAAAGCCCTGTCCAAGAAACGCCTGCGCAGGTTGGCTCTGCCCGAGGGGAGGCAGGCTGGCCCTGCCCAAGGGGGGTTTGCGTGATGATTAAAAAAAAGAAGTACAAAAAAACAGTGTTTCCCACATCATTTGATTCTATTTGTAGGGGCACCTTCAAACACCGAACCCCCCCCCCGCCATGCAAATGAGCCATCATCTCATTAGATATGTGCATATTGTAATACTTTCAGGAACACAATTCTGAACATTGGATAAAGTCAGGTTCGAAATTCTCGTTTCATTTTGTAGTCATATTAGAATCTAAAGTTTTTACAGAACGGATTTTGGATATTTCTTTTTATCACTCCATAAATCAGAAAATATTAATTTTCGCCATGTTTTTAGGTATAAAATGTTATAATTCAGGCTATGAATGATATATGAACAAACCCTTCTATAAAAAATGTTGGTGAATTTAGGAGAAATCTACAGACGCAAATAGACAAACTATAGTAAAATAAACACCTAAATGTGTATGTTGTACATTTTCCTTCCAAAAGCCTGAAAGAAAACTAGAAAATAGAACAAAATATGAAAACCGGTGTTTTTGCCTGCTGTGTCTCGCCTTAATGAGTGATACACGGGGGAGTTGAGGATCTGTGGGGTTTGTATGTCGATGTATGGGAAACACTGTTATTTGTATTACTATTATTAATAATAACGTGGGCATATACCTTTTTCAGGGGCGGACTGGCCATCTGTAGAATGTCTCCCCCCGTTGACAATTCACATGGCGGGGGGTCGCCAGTCTCTGGCACAGTTATTTTAGGGGTCGCGGGCTGAAAAGTTGGGAACCCCTGCTCTACACGAACTATGGCTGTGTCAACAGCCTTATTTAACGGCGTGAATGTGGAGGACATATGCACGGCGGCGTCTTGGTCAACCTGGCTCCTTTTCATCGTCTGTGCTTGCTGGGGCAACGCAGGACTGGTGAGGAGGGAGGGGGGCTGTGGGTCAGTGGGCATCTGACCCCCTCCCCGGGCGTAATGCGCTTACGTTTCCCCCGAGCCCCCCCAGAAAGCCGGTCAGAGACAGTGAGATGGAACAGTGTTGTTGTGGGACGACAGCGCGTGTATACATCGGGGCTCTGTGAGAGATATAACGAGGGGTTACATAGGTAACCCTTGTTATATAAACACAGGCGGAGCCCTCTACTCAGGGGCCCTGTCTGTCCTATGCTGCTTGCTAAAGAGAAGTGTAGGATGACAGTCAGGAGGCGAGGCCTCCTTTAATGCGGTGAGATGCGCCCATTCAGGGAGGCCCGCCCCGGGGGCCGGCTACGTCTATAGAAGTCTCAGTGGATGAATGCTTGCATGATATGATCAAGGGGAGTACCCATAGAGTCCAGTAGAGGGCTCCGCCTGTGTTTATATAACAAGGGTTACCATACGTAACCCCTCGTTTCATGTTAGCCTGCGCTAGCACAAACAACGAAGACTTTAAAACCAAGAATAAAGAAGACTTCTACAACAAAGTCAGATAACTTTGTCCATAAGGATCAGCCACTGGACATTATTTTCAAAGTAAGGGTAAGACCATGCAATATGTATTTTCATTTAAATAGTGGAAGTGAATTCGCCTTTTTGTGATTTAAAGAATGCTGCTATCAAATCCTAACCAATAGGTTAATTGTGCAAGCTCCCGATTGAATGGTGAATTTAAGCTAGGTCTATGGGGTTCAAGGGGCGCTTAAATCTTTATCTGATACTAGCCAGTGCTTGCATCTTTTGACATCACCACATGTCACTTGTTAGCACACACATATTGTTTTAGAAAAACTGTGACTGTTCTTAAACATCTTCACACTAACACACTGTTATTAAGGGACTTGCTGGTGAAACTTGCAGAAGTCATTAGGTTCAAACTTGGAAATCCAATTTTGATACATTACACTAATAATGTAATTTCATCAATATTTAATAAAAACAATAAAGCAACTGAGCAGAAGGAGAGAGAGCGGAACATGCAGAGGGAAGGACGACACACGCACACACACACAGAGAGAGAGAGAGACAGCAGGGAGAGACAGGTGCAAATCCCACAACCCAGAAGTCATCAATCTTCCACTGAGGTGGAACAGGAAGAGCGGCCCAGTCGGAGCCACACAGACACTCTGCCAATGTTTTACCCTCCTTTATTTAACGATAGCAAGAGCAATTCAACAGGATTTTTCCCCCCGCCCTTTATTGTTTTCCCATTCATCCTGTGGCAGCACCTACTCAAAATTATAATCCTGGGGCCTCAAATCCAAAACACCTCCTTATATGGCATTGTTTGAACACTGATCAATGAAATAGGAAACAACACATATTCTAATCATAATCAGCATCAGGACTAACAGCTCATGAACACACCACCACTGACACCACAGTCAGATCATCAACTTTTCAACTTGAGAAATGTGACAATCCATGGTAAAATGTTAACGCACCATTGGCTCTGAGGGAGGTCTACGTTCTCAAAATGCTATACTAGTTTAATATAAATGTATAATAACACGTGTGCACTTTTTGTGAGATTTAAAATCAGGACCTGTTGAATACTCTATTCTGATTAGTCAATTTGGACATTCAGTGGTTTGCAATTTTTCGCTAGTAGACCACTGCTAAGGAGGACACTCTGATCAAGTAACTACAGTATATACAGTCCGTCAGGGATGAGCGAAGCAGGCAGGACCCAAACGCAGATTTCACAGAAAAAACACCTTTATTCCAAGGCTAAATTAAACAAAACAGAACTCTTCCCTGTGAACAACGTCAAGACACATAAGGAACCAACAAAGACAGACAGAAAAAACAGAACTTAAATACACACAAGACTAATCAAAGAAACAAGAGACAGGTGAGGAGGGAGGAGAAAACACAGGGGCACCAGGTGAACACAATCGGGTAATCAGACAGGAGGGAACACAGACAGAAAGCAACAGGCAAGACAGGGGGTGAACACTCTTCAAAATAAAACAGGAATCCAAAGACAGAAAAAGACAAGACAAAACAAAAACACAGACAGATCGTGACACAGTCAACCCCTCAGTACTTAACCATTTGCAAATCCATCTTTTACCCACCTTTTGGCCTCCTGGAATATCAAACCTAAACATATGTCTCAGTTAACACATAAGACAACAAATATAATTAAGTAAAAGGAGTAAAAGGCAATCAGAGTATAAGACATTATATACTGTATGTATATGATTATAAATGATCATATGGTAATTTGACACAACAGGGAAATCTGCCGATACCACATGAACGGTCATGGACACGTATAACAAGTTTTCTTTTGTATTGTTTTTGCTATACTGTTATCCAAAATGAACTGTCAAAGTAAATTATTTTGCATGGAAAAAAATTAAATGTATGTTGTGCTTTTTTGTGTTTGTGTGTGCTTCACTTAACCTTCATTGGCGTGTATAATAGTGATTACACATGTGCCTAAAGGTGTGCTTTCAGAAGGGATTAGGTAAGATTTTACCCTGGAATCCATTATGAATGACCACATGTTCCTCTGTTGCTGAGGGCAAACACTGCTGTATTAGCAGCAACATCACTGTGTGCACAGCTGGCTGCTCCACTGGGGCATGAAGTGACCAGGTTCTTTACAATACAATAGAGTATTCTAGATACTAAGATACACAATGCACTGTATTTTATCAGAGTGTACGTTATCGAGCACTTACATCTTTTGTGCCTCAGTTTATTTTTGTGTCTAATTTTCTCTCTAGTGGCCATTAGCACTTTACAGTATATAGTGCATATCATATGATTTAGTATTGATCATGTATGTATGTATGTATGTATGTATGTATGTATGTATGTATGCAGACATTTTGAGGACAGATTTGAGGCACAGATAAGATGTTTCTGGTCCAGGATCGACACGACACTGAAGTTACAGTAGCAACAATCTTAAAGAGTGAAAACCAAGGCACTCCTCATGCATCTAAACATTACTCAGAAAGCGAAATACATTTAATGTACTATTATTTCTGTCCATTCTACATGGGGATTCACATTAATATGTTAGTTCTTGGAATGTAAGACGAATAGTTGCATCCAACATTGGGAAATGTAGTGTTATTCCAGCTTTGTGTCAGAAGTTTTAGTTTGTGTCTCTCTTCTTTTAACATGACACCCTTATGTTCAAAGCATGATCTCTAAAAAAACCTTGCCTGCAGAGACCAGGGTTGCGGTCAAATTCTCGGGAAGGTTCCTAATGAGGGGGAAATGACTCAGAAGTACCTCAGTGGCAGCCATGATAAGAACTGTTTGGACTCACTAGATCAGGGCTTCTCAAACTCCGGACCGAGGTCCGGATCCGGGCCGAACTGCAAATCAATCCGGACCAAACCCTGTGTCCCATTAAAAAAAAAAAAAAAAATTATAATTTCTGATTCTGATGTAAATTAAAGTGGACCTATTATGCTATATTGGAAAAATATATTGTAGGGCCATACCTATAGAAAACATGTCTGAAGTTTTTTGCTTAAAATACCAAACAGTTCACCCATTGTAGCCATACTGCTCATACCCCTCTTTTGCAGCCCTGTTAGAGAAATGTGGATTCTGGGTCCTTAGCTTGAAAAATTCTGCTGTGATAAAACGCCATCCTGTTCTAAACCACATCAAAGATTATTTCTGAAACAGTATGGAGCTCAAATGCTTTTTCTCTTGCGGGTTTATCACAAGGTGAGTTCCTTTTTTTATTTCCTGCTTTTTAAAAACACATGTGCTCTCCAGCACAGGTTAGCTCCGAGTGTTAGCGAGGCTTGCTAATGTAAACAAAGACGAGATAACGTCGAAAACAGTCAGGCATTGTTTCTGATAGCAATTTTCTGTGGGTCCGCCACTGATTTGACGTGGCAGCAATTCTGTATCCGCTCGTTGTACCCCTGTTTTTAAAATATTTGGGTACGGAGGAAAAGAGAGTTTTTTTACTTTACTGATTATTTATTGATCCGGACCATTGACCTTGTATAAAAGTCACAAGTGGACCTTTAACAAAAAAGTTTGAGTACCCCTGCACTAGATGATATGTGACCCGCTCTATCGAAATCAGTCGGAAGTTGCAACGGCTCATTTAAAAATAAACGTGGATTTGCGTAAAAAACTATTTTTTCGGGGTTTGTGTGTTTTGTTTGATTTTAAACAAACAAAGTCTTGGCTTTCAGAATATGAAACTTTTATTTCCAAACTCACACGATAAATACATTCTTTAAGCTTGTAAAGAGAAGATGACAGGCAATCTGCTCTTCCGCAGCGCCGCCCCCCCTCCCTCCGGCTGACATTATGAAGGTACGCGTAGAGTAATCATAAATAACACGGCAGGGTCCGTTACAGTTTGTTTTCATCTGATTTCAATTAAACAAAGTCTTGGCTTTCAGAATATTAAACTTGTTTCGGCAAATTCAGATGATAAATACAACTTTGAAGCTTGTAACGGCATAATTACAAGCGGAGAACGGAGTAACTTGACGTCACAGCAGGCATAACAACAGCCGGTGTTTCTCGTGAGGGTTTTCCCCGGGAAACAAACGCAATACACACAAACGCAAAATTACACAAACACACATGTATACACACACACACTCGCGAGCTTCCCACAGACCAGTAATCCAAACGAAAATATCTTCCCTCCGTAGTATTTTGATCATTTGCTCCGCTAATCAATCAGATCGATGGATTCCAGAGAAGAGAAAACTTTGAATGCCTTTTTCTCAAAATGATGACTCCGTGACAGTCATTATATAATGTGACATATTTTACTTAATATTTGGAGCACAAAAACAATCCTGATATCATCAGAAAACTAGGAGTCTCCTCTTTCCAGCAGTGTATACAACTCAAAATGTGTCTTCGGGTCATGAGGTGAAGGTGATGAGTACAAGCAACCATTAACCTGTTAAGCCCGAAGGTCCCCGCCGGCGGGGACCCTGTTTTTTTTTGTTCACGACATTGTGTCTCAGGGCATCTTAATATTTAAAAACCTATTGATGTGTTATACCATATTAACGAGAAGAATCTCAGCTAACTGACGATACGAACCATTTTTACCGAAACAAAACACAAGTCTCACAAGAAGCGTTAGCATTAGCCCTTAGCTAAAACGGGCAGATGCTACTTCCGGTGCTAACTAGCAAAAACGATCTTTAAAACTTAATATTTTCTGCACAAACTACATATCATCTGAAAGCTGATACTCCACAGATTATTTTGTTATAAGTATCATCACTGTAGGACACAAACTCACTGAGCTAGCAGCCAGAACAGAGAAGAAAAAAAACAACAGTTTTCAAAACGATAACAATAATTATGTCTTACCGTTGCTGTTTTGTGATCAAAGCTCGTGTTCAAGGGAAACGCTGTTTAAGGTTAATCAAATGTCTCTTAGTCCCTTTAGAATTGTTCCTGATAATCTATCATTACATTCATGGCAGCAGAGTAGGTATAAAGTTTCGCAGTCCCGAGCTTATGCTGTCTCACGTGCTGTTTACGCAAACCTCTCTCTACTTGACGTAAGTGTTTAGCGGGACTTACTAACTGTCACTCGATTCTATTGGCTCTAACGGTTCAGAAAATGTGTCAATCACCCAAATCGACCAATGGGTTCCAAAGATATGATCCTGCGTAGTATAAACTACGCCTGCTCCGGCTCCATTACGCATTACGCAGCCAGAAGGGAGAGCTTCACCACCGAGCAGGTGCTAGAGATGCTAGCTGACGATAGCGGGGCTATGATCATACCAGATGACTCTTCGTCGGATGATGAAGATCTCCTCCAGCCAGACCTGGATCCGGACAGTAGTGACTTGGATGTTGAACTTCCACCACGGGAAAGGTATGTAATCTCTCTGTTTTTATATATTACTTATGTGTTTGCTGGAACTGCGTCACAGTGCTAGCTTAGCCAAGAAGCTACAGGAATGATTAGGCAAAATGCTAAATAGTGTTACTTGTCTTTTTGGAGTTACATTTTCTAAATGAATGGCCAGTGAATGAATATATACATGTGTTTACTTGTTTATTTGGTGTAATATTATTCATTTATAGTCCAATATTATCCTTTTTATATATTACTTTTGTGTTTGTTGGAACTGCATCACAGTGTTAGCTTAGCCAAGAAGCTAGAGGAATGATTAGGCAAAATGCTAAATAGTGTTACTTGTCTTTTTGGAGTTACATTTTCTAAATGAATGGCCAGTGAATGAATATACATGTGTTTACTTATTTATTTGGTGTAATATTATTCATTTATAGTCCAATATTATCCTATAAGTATAAGCCAATGAATTAATCTAATCTCTTTGTTTTTCCACATTTGTTAGATGAGGAGTGACCCCAGCAGGACAAAGCCACACACCCAGAAGACTTTCAGGGAGCAGCTTGCTGCAGAATTGTTGGAGTTTGCTGAAGGCCCTGCAGAAGGCCCTGCACCTCCACCACCCCCTCCTCCACCACTCACATGCATGCCCGAGTATTATGGGGAAGATGCCACCAAGGTCAGGAAGAACTGCAGGAGGTGCCTAGATGCTGGACTCAAAAGGGTGAAGACACCTGTGTACTGCAGGAAGTGCCAGGTCCCTCTGTGCTTCACTGTCAAAAAGAACTGTTTCAGGGAGTGGCACGACCTAAATACTGGAACATTCAGGTAGGTATAACGTTTTGCGAGTGTTTATTAAAAAAAAAAAATACTTGTTGTTTTTATATACCTAGTGTGATTTTATTGTATAGTGTGTTGGTAAAATATTTGTTGTTTTTACAAACCTACAGTGTGGTTTTATTGTATAGTACGTTGGTAAAATGTTTGTTTTTACATGCCTATAGTGTGTTGGTAAAATGTTTGAAATAAATCTGCCCCAGTTGGAGTCAAATGTTACCGGGTTTTTTTTATTGTGCAAGTACACCTACACACACTGACCTACAGTGTAGTTTTATTGTATAGTGCGTTGGTACAGTTACATACACACACAGCTACACTTACACATACACACCTACACACCTACACATACCCACACAGCTACACTTACACACACCAGAGTTCCCGTTAGAATATTTTTTCGCCGGTCAACATGTCCGTTAAGATACACTATTACATTTATTTTGAATTCAATCCAACCTTGGTAAAGAAGGATATTCTTTTTTAAAGCTTGCTGAAGTAAAGTTATAGTCAAAGTTATAGTCATTAAGACATAGATTTGACCGCAACCCTGATCTATTTCCCAACTAAGTATTGCAATGTAACTTCTATGCAGATGATATCATGACTTATGTCATAAAACAACAGGAAACATTCTTATGCATCTAATAGTTACAGAAGAGCATCAGAAGTAATGATATGTCAGATAGGCATGACAATACCCATTGAACACCTGGCTGGAAACTTTCAATTTAAAAAAGGTGTTTATTTGAACAGCCTGCTTTTCCTGTGCATTTCCTGAACCTATGCACGCCATTTAACACATTGGATTTGATTCATTACTCAAGACAGCTATCATGCTCCCACTGTGATTTTGTTTTAGCTTAAAGTTAGGGATTAAAGGGCATTTGTGACCTTGGAAATGGTAGTTTGATGAACAAATCCCAAATGAAGATAATTTTAAGGGACGATGACGATGATAGTGGATCTGTCTGTAGAAGCAGATCTACTTCAATGGCCACTAAGCTAACTCAATTTTCTTATGATGAATGGGGAAACGCACATTGATTTCTAGACCTAGAGCACTTGCTTTATCTGATTACGGTACAGGCTGTCACAGTATTGGGCTGAATGTACAGTATGCACATGTCCAAACATCACATATGGCTGTAATGTTTATTAAACAACAGCATTTCTGAAAGATAGTAGAATAAATGTGATATCCAGTCACCTCGGTGAACAACAACGTCTACACTTAGTTTTAATCATAGAAAGGTAATCTAATGAGGTAAATCCTCCGATACCTAAATCCTTTACCTCAGACCAGCTGCTGTTAGAGATCAGGGCCACTTGATATGTATTTGTATAACTTCATTCAGAATTAAGGAGTTTAAAATTGTTTTTAAAAAAAAATCAGTTAGGCATCTTCAACCTGTCCATCTACACTCCAGTTCTGATGTTTTATTAAGTAGACTTTCAGGCAAGACTAATTTCTTCATATGAAACCTTGTTTGTCACAGGTGTACCTGCAGTATCATCAAAGTGATTTTTCTACTAGACACACATTCAGACTCATTGTGGAAGCTACATTACACTCCATCATGGTAGCAGCCAATATATGTGACCCTGTATACAGTAGTTAGGGGTGCAAGGTGCAAAGATGCAAATATGTTTTGAGTGCAAATTATATGTGAACAGCATTTGGCTGAGCATTACAACTATAGTTGAATTATTACAGTATAAAAGTAATGTAACCTTAATTCATTTCCGTTACATTTGGAAAACCCCAATATCAAATACAGAGCAAATAAATACAAGAGAAAATAAATATTAATAAGGAGTTTTTTACTCAAATGTACCATGTAGGAAAACAGAACAATGTAACCTAGAAGAAAAAAAATCAACATATCATAAAGAAAAATAGCCAAAACCAAAAAGCAGAACATCTACCTATCATTTATTAATCTTTTTATTTTTTATTTATTGTGACATTTAAATCCTGCTAGTAATCCCCATTTGTATGGATTATGTGATCACATCACATATAAACCTGAGTATGAATAAATATACTGTATATACAATGCAGGTTAAATCAACCCAATTGTAATCAGGTGCAATAAGCAAAGTCAATCTTTCAAACCACTGTAACTCTACTTATCAGTTGCTGGTCCAACATTAAAGCTACACAATTAATATAAATGTTAATGAGGTTGCAATTTGGACTAGTGCAATATTCACATATTTCTTAGACAAAATATGTAAAAATAATTGAGTCAAGTATTGGAGAGCTGTAGAGAACTCCCAGTCTACAAACAGTATTCTACAGACTCAACAAATAATAAAATAAATGCTGTTATGGCCCAGATCCTCTTTAAAAATCACAGTCAGCGTTTTCATTTATTATACAATGATAATATGAAAACAATTTCAAGAATGATCATTCCATCTAATGTCGTGATTCATATCACAATTGCACTTTAGTCAGTTACAAAAATCCCAATTTGTTATTTTTTCCAAATCACGCAGCCCTATCTAACATTATTGTAAAATATTGTTCTTCCGCCAACTCATTCTTTGTGTTCCTTATTGTATCATCCAATTTCTCTTATCTTTGAGTTATGTCATAATGACAAACTCCACTCCAGAACAGGCTCTCAGAACAATGTGAATGCTACACTGAGTCTGATAATCACAATGTTTCTGCGAGGGGATTAAAATCCCTCATCTGGCACATGAGTGATTAAAAAAGTAATGTTATGCAACCAACAGTGTAATAAAATGTACACACATAGTTATCAATTAATGATGATTGCAATGCAATCCGATAAGCTACACCCTTGAGTTCTCCAAATAATGTAAATGATTGTGAAATAAAAGGAAAAGGATTGATACAATCATTAGGGTTGGAGGGTTACTTTTAAAATGTATTCTGTAACAACTACTAGTTCGTAATAGAACCATAGAAAAGAAGAAACCAAGATATTTAGGATCAGAAATGATATTATTGATAGGAAAAGCTACCTTTCATGAAGCATATTCAGGCAGTAGCCTATACACCAGAACTGAAACCCATGAGCACATGCTAAAGATAAAAAAAATTAAATCTGAGCTGACAGAAAATGCACCGTTTTAGTTTAAAACACACATTTAAGCTCACACACACTATTTTACGAACATATAGGTTCACCTACTGAATTAAAAACAGAGCTAAAGAAGCAAAGAAAGTGAAAACCATAAAGCAGATTCAGGCAGTAGGCGTATAGATTCACACTTAAAGTATTATCCTACAGAACAGTACAGCTCACAGAGAAGAGATAACATCTGATCACTATAATGCTCTTTATATATAGTTTATAGTCTTTTGTTGTTGTCATTGACCTCTTGGAAAGCTTCCTCATTAAAGGAATGCTTCACTTGTGTTCAACAATCTGCCACACTCATTTCTAACTTCACCTGTCTACTAACAGCTCAATGAATCCTGAACTTCCTGTAATCTGTAATCAAGCTCCACATCACACCGTCATGAAGTGATGAAAGGAAACCACACAGGGATCTGGCGTTCTGCTCAGGAATGCACAGCATGTCTCGGTTGCAGCTCTGCTTCTTTAGCTGTCACTTCTTTAATCGATTTAAGAGAGCCGCTGAGACGCTCCCCAACCCCGGCTTACTGTCCCACCTCCCACGCGTCAGGAATACCCTTGGTACTTGGCTACACTTGAAACAAAGCAACACACACAAGTACGTTAAACACTCCGTTTAAAAGACTCTGGTGCTGTTTTGTTCAGTTTCTCATCAACAAGCAGTGTGAGGAGTGTAAAGCAGAACAGTTACTCACACACACGCTCAGTGTCCCTGGAGATGCTGCTGAGGAGACTCTGTCCACATATTTCCTGTGAGTCTCTCGGCGGTGACTTCTCTTTCCGTTAGTTCCACCTGTCTGACAGCACGCTCTAAGCTGCCCTTTTCTCTCTCTTCCATTCTCTTCTGTGTGTATCCTCTGAGCTCTCTTTATCTGTTTCCCCCACTAAGTCCCTCCTTCTATCAGCCTCTATCCCTCTCATACATCCCTTCACCCCCTCCCTCCCTCACAGCACTTTTATCCAACCCTCTCCCGATAATATCCTCTTTGTCTTTAACTTGGTTTGATTGCTACATTTCCAATTTGATTCATTGGCTGGACCTTAATAGAGTGGTGCAGGAATGAGCCTTAGAACCAGGAAATGAGTTAGCATTTTAGCACTTCCGGTTCCCTTTTCTCAAAGTCAACGCTTCTTGAACGTGTTTTAGTTATAATCCTGAAATAAGGTCTGAGGTTAATACTAGTTTACAAGAATTCAATGTTTTTTTCTATAACATATAATACGCCAGGAAATCGGGAATGTCTAAACCAGGGTGTTGTGCACCGTCAAAAGTGCTAGTCAATCATGTTTCATGTTTATTTTGTATTATTTTTCACTTCCTGTTTTGTTTTTGTCACGTCTCATTTCAGGTCCCTTGACTCCCTTTCCTCATGTGTTCTCCCGCCCTCATCAGTATCAGCCCCGCCCCTGATTGTGTTCACCTGTGTCTTGTTGTTGAGTGTTTAAATTCCCCAGTCTCCCAGCGTTCAGTGTCAGTTCGTCTTGTCCTGTCCTCATGACAGAGCGATGCTCTTCAGCTCGTTTTGATTCAAAGCCTATGTTGGCTCCTGAAACTTATTATGAGTTTAGTTCCTCACGTTGTGAGTGATTTTCTGTTTTGCCTTGCTCAAACCTTTTTTTGTCCTCTCTTAAGAGTGATCTTCTTTGTTACCTTTTTTGTGCAAATAAAGTATCTTAATTGTACTTTACCTTTGGCTCCCGGGTCGTGCATTTGAGTCCCTATCCTTGTGTAACCAAGTTCATAACACAGGGGTGTCCAAACTACAGCACGGGGGCCAAATGCGGTCCATTTTGAATCGGCCCTCAGCTAATTCAAAAAGTATAATGAAATATGGCCCACAAATTAACTTGTGCTTGTCATATATTGAACTTCTTGAGTGGAGAGAGGGAGGGAGGGGGGAGTGTAGTGAGTGTACTGTGATATTACAATATAAATGAAATGGCATCGATTACCAGGGCTTCTCCGGATCCGGACCGAACTGCAAATCAATCCGGACCGAACGCTGTGTCTCATTATTATAAAAATGTATAAAAAAGAAAATTCTGATTCTGATGGACCTATTATGCTATATTGGAAAAATATATTGTAGGGCCATACCTATACAAAACATGTCTGTGAAAATACCAAACAGTTCACCCATTGTAGCCATGCCTCATACTGCTCATACCCCTCTTTTACAGCCCAGTTAGAAATGCGGATTTTGGGTCCTTAGCTTGAAAAAAAAAAGAGGAGGAGGCGGAGCTCATGCCTGATCAGAATTCTACCGGAGATAAAGTTAAATTCTGCTGTGATAAAACGCCATCCTGTTCTAAACCACATCAAGGATTATTTCTGAAACAGTATGGAGCTCAAATGCTTTTTCTCTTGCGGGTTTATCACAAGGTGAGTTCCTTTTTTATTTCCTGCTTTTTAAACATGTGCTCTACATTACAGGTTAGCTCTGAGTGTTAGCGAGGCTTGCTAATGTAAACAAAGACGAGATGACGTCCAAAACACGTCAGGCATTGTTTCTGATAGCAATTTTCTGTGGGTCCGCTGCCGATTTGACGTCAGATCGGCAGCAAATCTGTATCCGCTCGTTGTACCCCTGTTTTTAAAAGATTTGAGTATGGAGGAAAAGAGAGAGGGTTTTATTTTCTGACGCTGCGTGAGTTCCCCGACGCACCGGGGACACATGTTTATGCAGTGGTGTAGTGGGCGTTGGACGCGGGGGTACGCCGTACCCCCACTTATTTGGAGCATGAGCCAGTCTTATCAGTTGCAAGTGTGTGTTTGTTGTAATAATGACAAACATAATACATTTCACAGTAATTATAATAAAAAATAAAAACGATTTCCTTAAAACATTATGATTCGTCATCACGCTCGTGACCCCGTGGCGAGCTGGGGGTGTGTCAGTGACACACCCACGGCCAGCTCGCCGCCCGCCGATTTTGCGGCAGCTCTTTCCTTCAAGAACGCTAACGAAAAAGCTCTATAATGGCAGGCAAACGTTTTTTGCTTGACTTCTTTTCTAAAAAGAATATAATTCACAAGAAGAAAGAGGCTAGCAGCACCGAAGCTACAAGTGAAGCTGCTACTACTAGTATTTCATCATCAGAAGAGCCGCCTAAAGACGTGGATAATGCTAGCACTAACGTTAGCAACGTTCCCCTGGCTAGCTCAAGCTCACCTTTCCCAGAGGTATGGACGGAGGAGATGTGGCGGAGGAAACAAGAGGCATACCCGTGGATAGACTGCAAAGCTGGGAAACTGGGCTGTAAAGTTTGTTCATCCATTTCGGATTTATCAGTCTTCAAAACGCAAGGTGTGTGTGTGTGTGTGTGTGTGTGTGTGTGTGTGTGTGTGTGTGTGTGTGTGTGTGTGTGTGTGTGTGTGGTGTGTGTGTGTGTGTGTGTGTGTGTGTGTGTGTGTGTGTGTGTGTGTGTGTGTGTGTGTGTGTGTGTGTGTGTGTGTGTGTGTGTGTGTGTGTGTGTGTGTGTGTGTGTGTGTGTGTGTGTGTGTGTGTGTGAAGCAGCGCTGTCTGCTTATTTGCAATGTAGGCTAGGCCTAATCAGAATAATTTCAAGTCCAGATTCAATGTTGTTTGCATAAGGAGGCTATATTTTTCATTTTGTTTATTTAACAAGTTAATTTCAGGACAACTTTGGGAATTTTGTTTGTTTGTTATGAGTTTTAAATAGATTTTGAAAGTGGAGATAGAGAGAAGCAGCGCTGTCTGCTTAGTTGCAATACTGTAGCTTATGCAATTTAGGCCTATAAATTGTTTATGTAACTTATGTGCCTGTGTGTGTTGAACGCAGCGCCGTCTGCTTTTTGTAGTACAGTAACTAAAGTAGGACTAAGCATACCGGTAGTTTCTGTGGACCTGTCTGCCCGTTTTGTGAGTGCACCGCGCGCGTGCGCACTTGTGTGGCATTCTTTGGGATGACCTAATTAAAATAGCGTCCCCCAGTAAAAAAATCCCCACTACACCACTGTATTTATGTATAAAAGACATCACAAAGTGCATTTTGCATGATGGGACCCCTTTAATGTATATTTTCTTGTGTCTGACGCGTTGTGAGAATGAACGTGCATATATATTTACTTGTGTGCGCGAGTGTGACACGCATTTAAGTTAACCACAAGTTTACCTTGACTTTCTATGCTTCTAATGCCATTTTTGCAGAGGTTCAAGGCATCATACTGTATGTATGTATTGAATGTGTGTGTGTTAGTGTTAATTTCGTTGACTAAATCTATGACGAAATATGTTCGTCAACGACCTTTTTTTCCATGACGAAAACGAGACGATGACGAGACGGCACCGACGGCAGTAAACAATAACTGTAACGAAATCATCATGCAATATCGTTGACGAAAAGTGACGAGACGAAAATGTAGTTCACTAAATAAAAACTATGCCAAAATCTCTCTTTACTTTCGTTGACGAAAAATGAGGAGACAAAATATTATCAAAGATAACGTTACATCTCTGATAGTCAGTTTTTCTCCCAGCAGTTCCATTTCCGGGGCTGCGGCAGGGCAGCAGCTGTGTGTGTCTGCGGTGCGCGCGGCGGTAGATTTGAATTACACCGGGCAGCGGCACACTGTGAACTGTCAGGAAGACTCGGGTCTAACTCATGGTCTAACTAACCTTATTTAACAGAAAATGAAATGGCAACAGGGCTTGGGAGCAGTGGTCGCACTCGCGTTAACCGAATACCCCCCCCGTCAGCGCGAGTGATTGATAAATTGTGCCCTCGACGGATAATAATGGATTATGACGGAAATGTTACGATCCGTCAAAATGACTGACAACGAAAAAGTCTAAAGCCACCACTGCTTGGGAGAAAGAAACAACGTGATATTTGGGCCCATTTTCGCTACAATGAGGCGGAGAAAAAAAGCGAATGCATTGTTTCATCAGAAGGGAAGCAATGTGGCCATAACACAGCTGGTAAAAACACCACAAACCTAAGCAGATACTCTCTGCAAAGCTGCTTTCTTAATCATTCAACCTGTGTTTTTCATCAAATAAGGACAAGATATAATCTTATTTATTTATATATACTAAAATGACAAATTATTGGTTTTGGCTAGACTAGTTTGACTGAAATGTTCTAAAAAATACTCAACAGTTTTTATTGACAAAAAGTAGACTAAAATAAGACTAAAATGCTCAGACTTTTAGTCGACTAAATCTTGACTAAAATGTTTACTGTTTTAGTCGACTAAAATGCTCAGACTTTTAGTCGACTAAAACTTGACTAAATAAAAACAGGATGAAGGTGACTAAATATGACTAAAACTAAAAAGGAAATTTAACACAGGACTAAGACTAAAACTAAATAAAAAAATAGCTGACGAAATTAACACTAGTGTGTGTATACAGAGGCGCCGTTTACCGACAGGCAAGTGCTTGGACCAGAAGGGGGCCCCCAAATAAGGTAGAGTAATCCAATCCAACTTTATTTATATAGCACTTTAAAACCTCCAGACCAAAGTGCTGTACAGAGAGATACATAAAATATAAAATCACACAGCTCAGCTCACAAAACATTAAATAAATGAATTTAAAATAAAAGATACAAACACAAAACAAACCAGAGTAAACGTAACAATTTCCAAATAAAAAAATAAAAAACATAAAAAAAGATTAAGAAGGTCCACTCCGGGGACTCCGGGGGGGGGGGGGGGACACTTTATTGGTAACCATTGATACGGACCATTGACCTTGTATAAAATTCACAAGAGGACCTTTAACAAAAAAGTTTGAGTACCCCTGCTGTACACTATAATGAAATAAATAGACTTGTAAAAAAAAATAAAAATTAATAATCTTTTTTCTAAAAGCAATGATACACCTGTGAGTTGGCTGTAGAATTGTCTGAATCAATATAGATGTTTTTATTTTAAAGTAAATTCAGATTGAACATAGTAAAAAGATGTAAATTATAGTGTCCGTCTAAAAGAAAAATATTACTTATAGTGAAGACCACCCTAATATATAATAATGGGATAGTAGACTAAAAGCTTTTGGAATCCAAACTACAACATAAAGTACCCTGTATCAAGATTGATGCAAAACAAGTGAGAGAGGTTTATAAGAAAAAAAACACCTCTGGGTCAGGGTTTCCGTTAGCCGGTAATTACCGGTTTTTAGCTGGTAAAATGTATTAAAAACCGGTAAATTCAAAACCTGCCGGTCAAAATGTCTGGTAATAATTAGGGAGGCTCCGATAGATCGGCCGCCGGTCATTATCGGCCGATATTCACTCTTAATAGTTTGATCGGTGATCTCTATAAAGGCCGATCAGGAGAGCTGGATCTGATCGATATGGACATAAACGCGAGTGAAGTGTAAACGGACCCGAGAGAGAGATCAGATCAGCTGCTGAGTCTGACCGAGACACGCAGCTCTGCATAATCACCTGAAGCCCCGCCCTCTGTTTAGCGAGCTGCATGAGAAACTGACGGGCTGTCAGGAGAGAGGGAGGGAGAGGGGAAAAGAGAGGATCCGTTTCTTCCGTGTTAAAGTTAATGTAAACTTTTGAATAATGTACGTTATCTACTACAAGTAGTTTGTTTGAATGTAATAATTATGTTGTTTGTTGTTTGTGGAATAATTTATTGAAAAATGAATCTGAATTTTTCGATCTGTTACGATTATAAACTGAAGCAATATAAAAATGAGCCCCGTGAACTGAGTTTTAAACTGAAGCATATCTGCTCATAGTCCGGTAATTACCTGCTAACGGAAACTCTGCTACACAACTCTTATTATTATTATTGAAATATGACCGGTAATTTTCAAATGTGTCCGGTAAAATAAATTCTGCCCGGACATTTGACCGGCGAGAAAAAATCCTAGCGGAAACCCTGCTCTGGGTATATTTGGGTATATTTGCCGTATCTCTGGAACCCATTGGTTGATTTTGATGATTGACACCACTTCTTAACCGTTAGAGCCAATAGAATCGATGGGGGGCTCCTAAATCCACCTAAACATTACCATTGAGGAGTGATGCGCACGCAGTTTGCCCAAAACCGAAAGCTCTGTTACACTCTATATGAAAACTAGGTTTAATGCCATAAATGTTATGATGGATTATCAGTAATCATTTCAAAGTGACACAGAGACATTGGATTAACCTTCAGCATGCGTTGTAATGCCCTTGAACACAACTTTTGATCAGAAAACAGCAAAGGTAAGACGTATTTGTCGTTTTGGCCCCGTAAAGTGAAGTTATGTGTTGTCTTTCCTGGCCTTCGCTGCCGGCGGGGGCAATCGGGCTAGAGCAGGGGTACTCAAATACAAATCTTAAAGGTCCAAAATAAATGTTTCAATAAGACAAAGGTCCGTTTATTACGGTCATTCAAACTTTTAAACAATTGCAACAAGATTCTTAACACGAGGTTGCAAAAACAAAAATAATCTGTATGCAGCAGTTTTCATTGTTATTGTGTCTGTGCTTGACCCCTCAGAGTCGCAGAGTAAGAGCTGCACAGTTATGAATAAAGGCAGCTGCACCCTCTTTCATTCAGCATTCCCATTATTGCTTTATAAATGTATTCCCCCTTGTGTGTCCACTGAGGATCGTCAGGCCCAACACATCTTCAACAAACTCCCCCTTTGCCTCATCATAACAACTCACAAACACCAGCAACTGAGCATTGTCAGTGGTGTCAGTGGACTCACCCACAGCTAAGGAAATGCACTGTGCATTTGTTATTCCATCACAAAGCTGATGAATCAAATCACCAGCCTGTATGTATGTTCTTCTGGTTGCTGTGGATTCTGAGAGGGGATTTGCTTGATTTGACCTGTTATTTCCTCTTTTTGTTTGCCTTCAACATGGTCTCCATCACTTCAGTCATGCAGTATTTTATACTTCAGTTATTATCCAGTGGAAAGTCCTTACCTACTGGCCTAGTTCAATCAAAGTGGTTACTTTTTTTTGGCTGGGCAGTGTAGTTTTACACACCGTCTGATTTGACTTTCTCAGGACTTAAAACAGTTTTTTGGGGGCAGACCCCCTCAAAGAAAAAAATATATTTACACACGTAAGGTCATCATCTTAATAGTTGTGTATGCTCATCCGTGAGCAGAGCATCAAGTTGATATGTCTATTACAGCTGAATGCGGCGATTACCATTTTGTTCAGCAAAACGCCTCACAAACGTATTAAGATCAACAGCTTCAGTGCGTTTTGATTCAATGCAGAGTACAGCCAAACTGACAGTCTCTTCTCTGTCATTGTAGACCGCACCTCATTCCTTCAGTGCTTGGGTCCGAATGCTTCTCGTTTTGCGCCGTCCCGTTCAAAATTAAATCGCCGCCAATCGTATGTCCACGCTCGCGCCAGGACCGGGGGAGGGGTTACATGACGTGCATCTTGTGCTGCATTCACTTGCACTCGGACATTAGAGACTTTCTCTCATAAATGTCCGATGAGCCACAACTTTTCTTTCAAAACAACTGGGGTGCCAACTGGGGTGGCAGCTGAGGTGGCAGGGCCTATTTTTAGGGTGGCAGTTGCCACCCCGGTAGGTGAAACTAGGCTACTAGCTACAGTACAGATGGAACTAGATGAGCTGTTAACTCTCGCTCTGAATTTTTTTTTTTTAATTCTCGCTCTGACTTAGACAGGTTGAAAGAGACACACACATTTTTCCCACCCGCATTCCGCGAAGACCCGCCCTACTGTGCCTCTGATTCGCAGATTGTTTGGGGGGAAACAACGCTGACTGGATGCTGAATGTGATTGGACCAAAGCGTTGACACACACAGGTGGAACACAGTGGAACAGTCAGACATGCAGAGCGCTGTTTGCAGTGGACATAGCGGAGAATTTTGACTCGTTGCGAATGCGTTGTGGCGATGTCTCACATATAATACAGAGAGATAATACATATGAAAAGTATAATTTGCTCAGAGTCCGGAGACAGTGGTGGTTCGGTCCGGATCCGGACCGGAGTCCGTAGTTTGAGGATGCCTGGGCTAGAGGTTTTAAGTAAACTTGTGTTTGCCACAGAACTTTCTGCATTATAACGAAATCCAAAGGAATTCGCTAACTTCAGGCCTACAAAAATATGTCATCACTTCAACACCCTGTTTAGTACTGAATATCATATAAAGCTAAATAAGAAAGTAAAATGGTTCCTAATGTTTTTAGAAATTCAAAAAATACACTGCTAAATACTAATTGTTTTCTTAACAGCAGTGAGATGAAAACATTGACGTGGATCTCCTGTAATCCTGTTAATGCTTCAGTCACATCATGTGGGCAGAGTAGTAAGAAGTGATTGACCCACACTGATCTACCTGAGGGGGGGGACATGCAAACTTAGGAAATGGTTATCCTATGCTAGCCTTGAAGCCACACTATTTACATAGCTTACATAGCATATCTGATTCTAGAGATGTATTATATAATATGTATGTAGTTATCATTGGCGAACCGTGTCTATCACAACTGGACCTTCTGTAGACACACACACAACCCCCGCCGCCGAAAAACAAATAGTTGAGAGCAATATTGTCAAAAAATGTAATCAAATATTGATGTAATCTATTCTCTCTGTTTCTCATTCTGGCTGTTGTTGGAAGCCAAAGTTCTCATATGTTTATCTTGCAGAGCCTCTTCCTCTCTATTTCTTTTATTCCGCCCCCCCCCCCCCCCCTTCCCTGGAGGTATAGATAGTTCAGAGCTGTTGACAACATTTCAGTTTTGAAGAATCCAGGAAAGCGGTTTCTCTGCCGGCTGTTTCTTTTTTTAGTTTTATTGTAGCAACTATGCTATCTGACTGCAACTCCCCTGAGTTTCTCAAACAGGGCACTGTCGCAGCACTTAATCTCACACACACACATATTCGTACAAACAAAGGGTTAACTTCAATATGTATGACCTGTACGCAGATGTGCATTTTAAAAACACAGACGTGACATTAATTGAGGGCCACACATGCAGCAGGTGAACACACACACACTCACACACATTTAACAGTGGTGTTTATTTGTATTTTGGTATCATTTAGTATAATCACACAAATTCTGTGTTCTTCATTTATTGAATGTTCAATACCTGACAAGGTCGGAGATCAGTGGGTGGAACCTCTGAAGTGTGGTCGCTGTGCTCAGAGGATTGTTTTTATGGTGACTTCCCCCTTCATATTGTGTCCCTCACGTTTCCTCGCCCCTTTCTGTAAATGTTCCACGTGAGAGGAGTCACTGTGAGGGAAACTGAATATAAGACTGATTGTTATATCTGTTGTGAGTGATTAAACGGAGATCGTCTAAACTGTATGCTGGCTCAGGTCTCGTCCATGAACAACACAAAACACAACGCAGAGACCGCTTAACGACACCGGTTACATACACACATATACACAGACTAAATTGGGGATTAGCGTCACCCCCCATCCTTTTCTGGAAGCTTTCCGCAACAGGGGTCTATCGTGTCACAAAGACCCTCATCCAGCCAGCTCCCATCTTAACCAATTACACACTCAACATGTGATGCTTTGATGCTGAGAGTGTGTTCTCCAGAGTTGGGAGGGTTACCTTAATAAAGGAATTACATTACAATTATAAGTGACCTGCAAAAATCAGTAACCCAATATAAGTTTCCCAATATAAAGGTAATGTGATAAAATATTGAAAAAAGAAACAATAGGATGTTTTTTTACGTGTATTATGTAAGACAACAGAACAATGTAACCTTGGAAAAAGAAGAATTAAGATATTTAGTCGCAAAAATGTGTCCTCTTAAATGATAGGCTTGGCCTACAGAATAGTATAGTTTACAAATGCTGTTTTGGTTTAGCACACTATTTAAAAGCAAGTAATATTCTGCTCATGTTCAGGTTCATATTTGTATGTAGTGTCTTTACTGTGACATGTCTCCATGCTTTAATGTTCAAAAAGCTCTTTATTGTTCTCATACTGTCTGTGCTGCAGCACCTCTTTTCACCCTCTGTCTGAAACCAGAGCCCAGTTTGCTCTGATTGGTTATATATATATAGCAAAATCAGTTGGACGAGATTGAATGGTAAAGTTGTCCATAAAAAACTATTATATTCGTAAATTGACAGACTCCGCGAGGCTGATACTCCCGCGAGCGAGCAAGAGGGCTGTTTCTCTCGCGAGCGAGCGCAGAGCCGCTCACGGGGGTTTAAACTGCGCGCGAGGGTCATTTTATGCGCGTGTAAAAGCACATTTTCCGCTCGTGAGTAGCTTGTTTTACGCGCTAGAATATTGACCCAAATCTGACTCCATAGTAGACAATCACAAACGCAGGAAACACATAGGAGCGGGGAGCACAGTGACCTGAAACGAGAGGGAGAATTACTTTTCAAAATAAAAACAGGAAGGCACAAGACAAAGGGACATGACAAAAGCTCATTTAAAGAATACAACTTTAAAATGATCTTTCGACAGGGAGTGTGTGGGAGAAAAACTCCCTCTTGAGGGAACAGGGGCTTTAGCCTTTGTAGACCATTAACATGCACAAAAACCTAAATAACACACTACAGGAAAGGGAAAAGCATAAAAGCAACTCATTATTGAAACGGGTGTCTTCACAGACATATTTAAAATAAAAATAATCAAAGTAGTGTAAATGAAAACCTACAAGGAAAATAAGGCAGACTGTCTACATATAATACATAGATCTTTATTTAAAAATGTATTGTTACAGTTGACAAAAAGGGAGACAACACCATGAATAACGTTTATACAATATTTTATAAAACAAATTATACCAAATTCAATATATAGATGGGATGTGATAATCAGTACTGTCAGTGGTGTGTGATGAGCATAATATCATGATCAATATCGGGATAAATATCGTACCGTGGACTTGTTATCGTGATATTATCGTACCGTGAGTTTTTGGTACTGTTACATCCCTAGTGAATAGTGTTACCTGATATACTGAAAAAGGCAGCACTCAATGATCTCCTTGGGGAGTCTTTCAGTAAAGGAGTGTACGGCGCACAGCACAACACTGGAATCAAGGCTGAAATTGACTTGTACTGAAAACGACCTATTTTACTCTCTGACTGTTCTCTCAAGTGGTGGAGAGACAATGCACAATTTTACCCACTGCTGTCACCCATGGCCAACGCATATCTCTCTGTCCCAGCAACATCAGTACCAAGCGAGAGAGTTTTTTCCACAGCAGGGGATATTGTAAACGCCCAAACATCCCAGCTTCTACCTGGAAATGTGGACATGCTCATACTCCTAAAAAAAAACCTGTATGATGTTGATGAGTGAGTGAGTTAGTGAGTTTGAGTTGAGTTACTTGAAAAACTAAAGTGAAACTTGATTTATTTTATTGCAGGGTCTGATTATTCCATTTCCTTGTTTATTTGTGAGGTGCAGTGGCACAAAGAAAATGCCTACTTTGTTTGGTAGTACTAGTAGGTAAAAAAACACTGGTTGTTTTTGTTCCTACGGAGCCCTGAAGGGTTCATAGAGAGAACAAATACATAACATGAGGCCACGTTTTATTAATTTGTGCGCACAAGATGTAATTCGTGGCCTCAATTTAAATAAAACGAGGCCACACTTTATTAATTTGTGCGCACGATATACTTTCTCGTTCGCACAAAAAAGTTACCAGTGCGCCAAGTAGGAAGAGGAGCACAGAGGAGACAACCGTTTCATTGCAGACTGTTATGTTTATGTGGGGAAATGGCAGTGCATACATTATTTGAGATATATTTCAAACTCGGACTACATTTTAGGGACATTTCGGCCAGAGGTTATAAGCTATTTGTTTAAGCACCGGATTCGCAAAACAGGAAAGTCTGTGAACCAGTCTGCCTTGATCTATGAATTCATGTCCGTGACTCTCACAGTATCTGCTATCTGCAGAGAGCTGTGTCGTTACGCAGCGCCTTCACTGTGTTTACCTTCATTAGAACAGCTGAATAGAGACCGAGGCTGCTACGTTTTAGCCACCACACACCACACACACACACACCCACACACACACACACACACACACACACACCACACACACACACACACACACACACACACACACACACACACACACACACACACACACACACACACACACACACAACAACACACACACCACACACACACACACACACACACACACACACCACATCGAACTGCCCTATTATTCCCCCTATTACTCGTTTTATGAAGGAGATGTCCGGTCACCTGATGTGTAAATAACCCAATTTGTGTTCTGTGAAACTGAAAATAATATGACATTGTTTTTGTTACTTTCATTGCAGTTGCATATGTCTTAAATGTAATTTAGGTTAACTTCCTGTTTTATTTAGATGCTTTTATTTTGAAGGCGAGTTTACGCTGTTGACAGGAAGTTGTTGTTGCTATGGAAACGTGAAATGCTACATGATGTGTGTGTGTTTGTGCTCTGCTCAGCTCAGCTCTGTGTGGGTGTGTGTGTCAGACACCGGCATTTATTTTCAAATTACTATGAACAGTAATTTACACACATGTGTATTCCCAAGTGAAAGAAGTTCGTTTAATCTTAATATCAATGTAGGAGAGTGCTAAATGCTGTCGGAGTGTACCGGAACAAACGCCACTATCATAATATCTGATGAAAACAAAGGCCCACACACAGACACATACACACACGCCCTGGCGACCGGACATCTTCATTAAACTAATACTATGGTGTAATAATCGGGCAGTTAGATGTGTCTAACCATAAGAAAGTATCTCGTTCGCACAAGATACGTATATCGTGTGCACAAATTAATAAAACGTGGCCTCGTTTTTTTTTTTAAATGTTCTCTCTATGAACCCTCCAGGGCTCCATATGTTCCAGTCTGTTACTGTCACTTTGTTTTTGACACTTTAAATTACTGCTATCCTACAAAAATGCTGTACAAATCAGATTTATTATTTAATAAAGAACAGAGTAATCATTTTTCTTTATTTTTCAATATCGTGATAAATATCGTAACGTGGTCTTGACACCTAATACGGGTTCCAAAAGGAGACGTATTTAACATGTACTGGATTTATTCTATTATATTGTATCTGTAAAAAAGAAGAATTCTTTGTTGGATGATAGTAAAATGCACTTCTAGTTGCTGATTGGTGAAATGTTGTGACTATTAGAATTTAAGTGTGTGGTTTTAAAACTATAAACAAGCACTGACGTTAATTTGCTAGATCTTTTCTGTTATGTTTGGATTTGCCAAAACTTGTTTTTCACTGCTCTCTATAACAGTGACAGTGAATAAGATAAACATCAACATTGATGTTACAGCAGGATTTTCTAATTAAGTGATCAAACAATGTAAGTAGATGAAATTCCACTTCAAAGTATGTGGAGGGCACTGTCAATCATTTGACAAAGAAAACGTTTTGGGTCCCATCGACACCAGCCCTTGCTCCGTCGTGGGTCCCACTGACACCAGCCCAGGTTCCGTCCAGGGTCTCGTCTATGTCTGACCCGCCAGGGGTTCCACCAGCTCCTGCCCGTCCTTGTGCCCGGCCCCCTGAGTTCCCCAGCCGCGGTCTTCGCCCTTGAGCCCGGCCCCCTGAGTGCCGCAGTCTTCGCACTCGAGCCCAGCCCCCTGACTTTCCCGGCCGCGGTCTTCGCCCTCGAGCCCGGCCCCCTGACTTTCCCGACCCCCTCCATGGACTCTGCCTTGCCCCCTGGCTGTCCGCCCAAGAGCCCTGTGCCTTTCCTGGGTCGATCCAGACCCGTCCTCCGGACCCCCTCCACCCACCCTGTTGGAGATGTTTGACTTTATGTAGGGACTTCCGGAATCCGTCCCTTATGGGGGGGGGGGGGAATTATGTCAGGGTTTGAGTTTTGTTGTGTCTAGTTGTGGGGTTATTTTGCTTATTATTTTGTTATTTCTGTTCTCCCTGTCATGTTTTCCTCCTTGTTTCTTGTCTGGTCCTTCTCCCTGTGTTTTCCTCCCTGTCGTTAGTTTCCCTGGTGTGTCTGATTGTGTTCACCTGTTGCCCTTGTGTTTCTCCTTCCCTGCCCAGCTGTTTCTCGTCCTGTGATTACCCCTCCCTGTATTTAGTCTTGTCTCTTCCTGTGTTCGGTGTCGGTTCATTGTTTGTCTTTCCTGTCTCCCTCCATGTTGGTCACGGTCAGTTTTGTTTGTTAATGCTACCTGGTGCTACTTGTGTTTTTTCGTGCCATGTTTATGTTCATCAGCTTTTAAATAAAGCTCGTTTTTGTTTCTAGACCTTTTACCTTTTTTATAGTCTGCATTTGGGTCCTACCTTTTCCACAAACTGTAACAAAAACAGCTCGATCACAAACAATAGCTTTGTTTCTGAATGGCAGTAGTGTAACACGTGTTGTTACTCATAATGTTGAGGTTGGACACCAACATTCTAAAGTATATCACTTAAGTAGCTGCTCTACCCAGTTTAGTTTTGTTAATCGGCACTGTTTTCTGTCAATCAGTTTTCAAGGAACTCATTGGTGTTAAGTGAGAGCTGTAACTTGGTGTGTTTCAGGTGGAAGGTGATGAGGAGATTGAAGAAGAATGTGACAAATAGAGAAGGAGTGCACATAGCAGAGGTGGGAGTAAGTCCTACATGTGCAAGTCATGAGCAAGTCTCAAGTCTTGACCTACAAGTATCAAGCAAGTCCCAAGTCACTGTGGTGAGAGTCAAGCAAGTCAAGTCAAGTCATTGCTCAGGTCAAGCAAGTCAAGTCATACAAAATTCTGATGAATAAGCCCAGTTTCCACATTTAAATCAGTTCAAAGACAGTGGTTATGAAAATGGATTCAACCCACATTATGATCTTCATTACATACACAGTTAATCATTTGAAATCTAAATTAGACTGATGACAATCATATTAGATTCATATTAACCCTAGAACTGCAGACAATATAGCGAGGACTCAAAAAGTCTGTTCAAAAAGGCAGAATTCCAGGTAAGAAAATCATATATGGCTTTTGTCATTACACATATTTAATTTAAATGTCTGTTAACACTAGAACCGCCAACAGCATCAGCACCTACATTATTCAAAAGTTTACAGTAACTTCTGATAATAACACGGGAAATAAACGAGGCATCTCTTTTCCTCTCTCTCTCTCTCTCTCCCTCTCCTGACAGCCCGTCAGTATCAGGGTTAGTCAAAATGAATCCCTTGGCGGTTCTAGTGTTAAGTTACTGTTTTGTCTTCTCTTTGCAATGCTTAATCAATTTGAAACCAAGTCTAACGTAGCTTAAACTTAACGTTAGCTTTCTAGCTAACACAACACATGCACGCACCTTTCTCTGTGGTTTTTTTTGTAATGACGAATGAAATGAAAATAATCCTTGAATCTAAACTTCACTATTTTTGGAGTAAAGCTAGCCGTTGCCATGTTAACTGAGACTCCTGCCTTCTAGTGGGTTGCCAGGTTTGCGCGTATGGCGCTATAATCACGTTTTTCGAAAAAACTAAACGTAATATCTCACTACAAAAACAAACGCAAATATTTAATTTTAAACAGTCAAGTCCTTTCAAGTCATCTATCTCAAGCTTAAGTCAAGTCTCAAGTTATGAATACCAAGTCAAAGTTAAGTCAAGTCTTTTATCAATGTTAAAGGAATGGTATGCTCATGACACTCATTTTTAAATAATTATCATCCGATAAAACAGACCAGTCTCTGCCAGTCTTCTTTTTTTTTTTTTTTAATCCGATGACATTATCAGTGATTTTAAACTGATTAATTACCAAAATAACATCAACACTGTGGGCGGCGCCATTTTACCGGACGTGACGTAAACCATGCGTTTGGTTTCGAGGACACGTTGATGTTCATGTTATTTATAGGGCCGGGACTTTAACGCGTTAATTAAGATTAATTAATTACACAAAAATTAACGCATTTTAATCGCACTTATTTTTGCACCGCGGAACGTTTCTCACTGGATGAGTTTCAGGCGTACCGATTATACTGGAGCACCAACTAACGTTCATGACTTCAGACAACAACAAACCACAGTGAACAACAGTGGGAAATGTTGTTTTAAAAAACGGACGGATGGAAGTGTCGATAAGAGCACGGTTGTGTGCAAATTATGCAAAAAGGAATTCGCATATCACCGCAGCACATCAAGCCTCAAGTATCACCTCAATGCAAAAACATATAGCAGCTAGCGTGGAAGCGTGGACGTTAGCTTCTTTTATCGCGTTCACACCAAAAAGAGCCGGTACTAAAATTAGTTCATGAGAACCTTTTTACCCCCACGAAAGTCACTGCTAGAGAGCAGGGACTTTCGTGCGGCTCTCTTGTGAGAAAAGAGCTATATTTCTGATTGGCTGGGCGGATTGCAAACCACGCCCCGTAAAACTCCCAAAAAGTTTTGTGAAGCCGCCATTTTATTATCCTCGCATTAGCATTATTAGCATTAGCCCAGCGCAGAAACGCAGAGAGACTAACTTATGGCAACACAAAATAAAACATGGGAGCGGTGGAGATGAGGAGGTGTCGGCGTTCTGCCGATTTACTCGGAAGGCTTCAGTAGAAGCTGCTGGGAGTCCCAGCAGCTTCTACTGAAGCCAGTCCCCAACTCCGGGGACTTCCGGCCGGGGACTTTGGGTGGCAGTATACGCCGTGAAGTGGTTTGCGGCCTGCCAGTAAACCCAAAGCAGAAGAAGAAGAAGTGACGTCAGCGGCTTCATTTGCCTAATCCACCCCCAGGTTCAAAGAGTTCTCATGAACTAAATTCTCATGAACCTTTGTGGGAAAAGTACTGCGGTGTGAATGCGCCTAATGGTATACTAAAATCCATGTGAAAAAAAATTGCTTCTCACTGTTCTTAGGTCAAATATGTATATGCGATTAAAAATGCGATTAATTTCGATTAATTAATTACAAAGCCTCTAATTAATTAGATTAATTTTTTTAATTGAGTCCCGGCCCTAGTTATTTACTGTAGTTACTCTCTTCAAATATGCCTCATTGTATTGCGAAACATTGCCACAATTCTGATAGGAACAATCCACGGTATGCTCGGTTCCATCTGTTGCCAAAAGGTAAGCGTCGGAAGTACGTTCGGAGGCAGTGGCTAGCGAAATGTGCTCGGCCCGAACCGAAAGATCCACAGGCGCATGTATGCAGCGAACATTTCAAGTTTCCGGACGACTACTCTGAGAGTATGATAAAACATAACACGGGATTTATTGAACAACCATTACTTAATGGAGATGCAGTACCATCGGTCTTTCTGGTGTCATCACAGACCAGGACACCAGTTCGGCCAGTTGAGAAATCGCCCTCTGCAAGTGTGAAGCGACGGAGGACCAGAAGTAGTGCTCGGAGTAAGAATAAGGTATGTTATAGCGCATTTCCATTGCAGCGGGTAGCCCCGTTTAAACATCCTTTATCGTCCAGGCCAGGCCAGTTTTTGGTGGCCTTTCCATGTAGCGTAGTACCGGCTAGTGGGTATTTTCCCCCAGTTTTTCCGGCCCCATAAAATCGTGGTTCTAGGGCCAGGGACAACGAGGCTGAGTATGCTAAACTAGAGAGGGAATCACAGCTTTTTCTAACACCACAGTGTCGAATTCCCTGTGTAAACATATGCAATCCAAGTCGTCTGTGAACAGTTTATTTTCAAGCTCTTCAAGCTCATGACAACATATGTTCATAAGAGGATTGTCCATGGCTACACACCGATCGCAAGTACACCATTCATGTACAGGTCTTCCTACTCGCCTCCCGAAATCAATTGCACGAGTAAAGGGATCGTCTCCAGCAAGATCACCGTGCTGTTCATCCTCATCGTCACTGTCCCTGGATTCCTGACGGTTCTGACTACTTGGCTCGAACCTGTATGGCTGAATTCCCCCATCCAATCTCTTCATATTGCTCAAAACTTCTTCCTCGGCTGACGAGTCCGAACTAAAATACTCCGCCATGTTTTCGTGTGTTTACAAAGTGAACGCATGGATGACGTCACGACCATCACGTGACTACTGAAAATGGCCAAAATGGCAGCGGCCTGACGGAATATACAGGTTTTGATAAAAAAGAGCTATAAAATCATTATTTACCGGGGAATATCGCTGATTTCTTCAGGGTATGGTTTAAACATAATGTTTCACTAAATACTGAAGTTTTGATTAATTATCTAATGAGTGGAGCATTCCTTTAATCAAGCAAGTCTCAAGTCAAAAAATATGCGACTCGAGTCTGACTCGAGTCAAGTCATGTGACTCGAGTCCCCACCTCTGGCATATAGTATAATAAAGGTATGTGAACTGACATATACCTCCATTATATGTACACGTTTGGGCTTACCAGGTTTGTTCAAAGGCTTCCCCTGACACTACCAAATTGTGATCAGTTGACAGCTCCGCCCCATTTCTTCACTCTAGTGTCCAAAACATACTGCCTTAAAGTCGATGACAAAATCGATCATGGACCTTCTGCCTACGGTGCATCCTTACGTCGAACATGATCAGGGGGGCTGTTCCTCCCAATCACGCCCCTCCAAGTGTCCCCATCATTGCTCACATGTGCGTTGAAGTCTCCCAGCAAGACTAATGATTCCCCTTCAGGAGCCCCTTACAGCCCACAGGCGTAGGGAGGTGACCCTCTTCACCCGCCCGGCGCCTCACACCTTGGGTAACCCCGGAGAAGAATAGAGTCCAACCCCTATTAAGGAGTAAGGTTCCAGAGCTGACGCTGTGCGTAGCCCCACCAGATCCAACAGGTAATTTCTCCACCTCCCGCAGAAGCTCCGGCTCCGGCCCCCCCGATAGGTGAAGTTCCAAGTCCCCAAAGCCCGGGTCTGGTCCATCGAGACTCTCTACTTTTACTACCAACCTTCTGGCAGTGCACCCGACCCCATCAATGTCTCCTTTAGGTGGTGGGTCTGCAGGACTTCTCTAACTCCATCTTCTTCATTCTCTCCTCCTCTTGCTCCTGCTTCTTCTTAACCTGTTAGGCCCGATTGCCCAGGTTAAGAGCTTCCATTTTGAAACGCTCTTTTGTACTTTGGCGGGGTGCTGGGGGTCTGACAGATGCTGAGAGATTCTATGTGTCTTGTGTAATATAACCGCTGATGAGAAGTTGCAGCTGCTGGATGTTTCATGGAGTCATGTAGATGGACTGACCCACATACAATCCTCGCTCTTCAATTGCTCAATTTCTTTGACTGACTTTCTTCCTGTCTGCTTTTATCTCATTGAAGGAGCACCGGGGTTACCTCCCCTGTTTCTCACTCATCTCACTCGCTCCTCACTTATTTATTGTTGGGTTTTTGAAATGCGGCAATTGGTGCCAGGCCAGATTCAGACACGGGTCCACCGCACAACGACGTAAGTTAATTATTGCTTTGAACTAACACACACACACACACACACACACACACACACACACACACCACACACACACACACACACACACACACACACACACACACACACACACACACACACACACACACACACACACACACACACACACACACACACACACACACACACACACACACACACACACACACACACACACACACACACAGTACCTGCTGTCTTTGTGTGTATTTTTGAGCAGTAATGTAGATGTTGAGCATTCAACATGCAAGAATGACCTGATGTTGTTTTGTCTCTGCAAAGTCAATTAAAGTGGTCAATGATCAAGTGAATATGAGTGGACTATACGTGTGTGTGTGTGTGTGTGTGTGTGTGTGTGTGTGTGTGTGTGTGTGTGTGTGTGTGTGTGTGTGTGTGTGTGTGTGTGTGTGTGTGTGTGTGTGTGTGTGTGTGTGTGTGTGTGTGTGTGTGTGTGTGTGTGTGTGTGTGTGTGTGTGTGTGTGTGTGTGTGTGTGTGTGTGTGTGTGTGTTCTTTGGGCAGCTCTTGCACAGATGGTATGGCATGCCCCTTTAGAGATCCACAACTTAATCCCTCAAACACATGGTGGGCTTTATAAGAGTGTGTGTGTGTGTGTGTGTTAGGGGAGACAGAGAGGGTGGTTTAATGACGCAAGATTATGTGTTTATGTTTGTGAGTGCTGCACAGTGTCAAGTGCTAAAGGCTCCGAATATAACATTTGTATGTCGTTATTATTGTGTGACATGACATGAGTGCACTATAATTTGCACAAACACATATGTCCTCACAGCAAAGGTTGTTTCTCAAGGTTTGGTCCACACAGATAAAGAAAATCACACAGACACACACACACAAACAGTTTCCTGTGTACATTTGGTTTTATTAATATAATATATAGAGCATATATGTGGTGCCGCTATTTATAACAAATAACTGTTTAATCCAAATACATTTTATTTAGTAATCAGGATAGAAAGTAGTGAGCATTGTTAGAAATAAAAATCAATGTTTTGATAGCATAATGTACCTTAAACATACCGTCAGTTTAAATGCTATTTTATTCTGGAAAACAACGGAAGTTCTCAATACCAAGCTTTTATTCTGAAAATCCTTCATGACGACATCCGGGACTACCGTCCATTAGGCCCAATCCCAAACCACTCCCTCGACCCTACCCCTCCGTGACGGAGTGAACTCCGTCTGTAGGCACACTCGCAGCTGAATGAAGTTCCCTCCATTAAGGGTTAAGGGTATAAATACAGCGGCAAGCTTTGGGACGGCCTCCCCTCTCTCCGCAGGAAACGGAAATGGACGTCATGGTGGCCAACCCACATCTGTCGGCTGCATTGACCTGCGTTGCTATCCGTCGCGTGTTAGAGGGTGCAATGGCAAGATCCAACAGATGGCGCAGAAGGTTGAGGCGCATTTTAGCGATGTGCAGGTAAACATTTCAATATTGCTAATACAACAATTATCTTCACTTTATTTCTTATATAGTAGCCTATGAACTTTGTATATGTAATACAAATAGATATGTAGATATATTTTGATATACATTCATTTATTCTTTCCTTATAAGCTATACGTGTATATCTGTATAGTGTCTGTAGAATTCCAACACAGAGAAATTTTGTCAGTAGTTTATAGAATAAAAAAGGTCTTTACATGCAGCTCAATGCTACTGCCCCAATTCTCGCCGTGTATGCCAACCCTGAAGCCTGTCTAAAGAAGGACTTTAGAGTTAAGCGCTCTAGTGTGGTTTATTTAGTGCAGATACTTTCCTCCCCAAAGGACCACGGATGGGGACAAGACATCGAGGTGCTTGTTCTCCTCTACAGCTTGGCCCATGGACTATCGCTCTCTGTGGTGGGTTCAGCATTCGGGATTCCCAAATCGACGGTCCACAGGATCATCAAACACGTCACCGGGAAGATAAAGGCCAACCTGATGACCCTCATTTCCCTGCCAACCGCAGATGAGCTGCCAGAGATTGCTGATGGCTTCTGTCAGCTTGCAAAGAGTCCTGCATTTCACCGTGCTGCTGGTGCGATTGATGGATGCCATATTCGCATCAAACCTCCAGGAAACGAGTACCACAAGGAGTACATCAACTACAAGCTGTTTCCTTCCATCCAGATGCAGGCCATCTGTGACTCAACTGGGAGATTCCTGGATGTCTTCATCGGCTATCCAGGCTCTGTTCATGATGCCAGAGTACTACGAAACAGCCCCATCTTCTGCCAGGCACTGTTTCCCCCAGCTGGTTGATTCCTCCTTATGGACGGTGGTTATCCCTGCCTGGAAAAACCAGTGGGATTACTCACTCCCTACAAGGTCCCTCGCGGCCAGGTGCAGGCCAGATTCAACAGGCATCATGCCAGGGCTGGGTCTGTGGTGGAAAGAGCATTTGGAAGGATGAAGGCTCGCTGGAGGGCCACCCTTTTCAAAGCGCTGGAGGTCAGTCCAAGCTTTGCCCCTGACATAATTGCATGTTGTGCATTTCTGCACAATCTGTGCATAGACATGAACGATGTGCTTGAGGATGCTGAAGCCTTCCCCCCTGAAGATGGGGACCAGAGTCCTCCCCCTGCCGCAGCATGTGGACAGGAAAGTCCTGGACACCACCTAAGGGACAGGATTGCTGCACAACTCTCTGCTCCTGTCCAAATGGCACAACACCTGAGAGAGCACGATTACATCGGATGAACTTTGTTTTTTTGTGTTTTTTTTTGGCAAAACATGGTTGTCTGTTAACTTGTGTTTTTGAAATGATGTGCACACATACCTGATTTAATTATGTTTGTTAGTGAGCTCCACTTCTCACTTTAGAAATAAAATAAACCTGTGCACCGTTGATTTCAAACTTGGTTTTCCTCAATTGTCTTTCTGCATAATCCCAAATTGGAGACAAATGTCCTTACCTCTTGGATCATTCAATCACGAGCACAGAGCAAAGGTTCAGAAAATGAACACAGGTCTTCTAATACAATCACTTTTGTTTTTGAGTGAAACTCTGCAAATGGTTTGACATGAGCAATTAAGACCGTAAATGGCATGTATATTTTAATGCCTTATACCTATGAAGCGCACAGACATATCTTTATTTAAAATGCTGATATTCAGGGTTAATCTTCAGACTTTGGAAAACACACTTTAGTTCCGTGCAACACTTTTCCTTCTACATCAGGGGTGCCCAACCAGTCGATCGCGATCGACCGAGATTCCCAGTCGATCGCGAGATGTGTCTAAAAATAGAACAACAATATTCTGTTTTATCGTTAAATTAATGTCCTGTAACATAATCTTCCTGTGCCAGAATAATGCACTTGAACGCATCAAAGCTTTGTGATTGGCCGGCGTGACCCCATGTGTGGCTGGCCGGCGTGGCTGGTGAGCAGTGGGCAGTGTGCACTAGTTCGCTAACGTTGTTCGTGTCAACAGGAGTGACAGTCCGCACACACACAAGACCGCAATTATGGCAGAAGCAAAACATATATAATTCTCACTCCGAGTGGGAGGATGATTATTTTTGTATCTATTCCAATTCAAAGTCCATCTGTCTCATCTGCAATGCGAGCGTGGCTTTATCGAAGAAGGGTAATTTAGGAGCGGCATTTCAAAACAGTGCACAAACGCTACGAGACGGAATTCCCTCCTAATTCTGCCCTACGCTCCCAAAAGGGGAGGGGCCTGAAAGGACAGCTAAATGCACAGCAGTCCATTTTCACCAGGCCCAACAACAAGAGCAAGGCTGCTACCATAGGCATAGCATCTTAACGTGTCAGTCACGTTCTTGCGTAACACATGAAGTCTTTCAAAGACGGCGAAGTTGTGAAAGAAGCATTCATGGAGGCTGCCGATGAGCTTTTTGGGGACAGTAAAAATAACAGTAGCATTTCAACAGGTTTTTGATATAATAAAAACTCAAGTTTGATACCGTTATTAATCTGCTGTAAGTTTTAGTTTGTTTGAACTTATTCATTATAATTATTGTACAAAATGGTATAAGAATGCAAACTTAAATTGATTATAGTCTATTATCAATTCAGGTTAAGAAACTAGTGTTGCTTGCATCCTATTTTAAAGGCATTTCTTTTTATAATCTACTAAAATGCAACAAAAAAAGGATTTGATTCTATTAATTTTGTCTTTTTTATTGCACTTTGGCAGCAGATTCCTGTGTAGCTTCAGATCAGAGTTGTCTTATTAGTAAGCCTAATTTATACTTTTGTAGCAACACTATTTTTATATAATGGCAAAGAAAGGGTTCATAGTCTTTTCTTTTTTCCAGTATCATATGTGGCAGCACTGTTCAATGTTTCTTGAAAACATTACCCACTGTAGTATGTGACGTGTGAATAAACTCCAACTCTGTATCAACAACACTGTTTTGTAACTTCAGTTAAATACTTGTATGTGTGTAGATTAGAAAGAGGTAAGATAAAGGATCTGCAGTATTTTATGAAGTACAGTATTAATCGTACAAAGGTCAGTTTTATACAAGTAGAAGTGTGTATTTTCCTGGTAGTAGGCCGTCAGTAATGGCTACGCCTCTCTATTTGGACTGGTAGATCTCGGCAGACTGGCAACTTTAAAAGTAGCTCTCGGTTCAAAAAAGGTTGGGCACCCCTGTGCTACATTATGAAACCCACACAGAACAATGTAGCCATCTAACAATCAAGCAAACGCAATGTCACCCTCATCACCCATCTACTGTACCTGTATTTACTATATCCCATACAATATTGAAGACATGAAGGACAGTACGTTAAATTAGGTTTATTGTCTTCCAAATAAATAATACAAGCAAACAAAAACAAGTCTTTTAAGTAACATCAATAATCAACATAGAAATGGCCAATGGTAGGGGGGAAAAAATAAATCACATTTTGTCGACCATTTTTTCGAACAGGGTTAGAAATTTCTCGGACTGTTGCATTAGTTTTCTGTGGCGTTCGTCCTCTTTTGCTGCCTCGCGTTCTAGGCACTCCAGCACTCCCTTAGCACCTTTTCTTTTTTTGGGGGGGGGCTGCTGGGTGGTTCTAGCCTCAGACAGTGATGAGGGTGGTGAGGGGTCTGGATCATCAGCCACATTTGGGGGGGGGAGGGAAGAGGAGCAGGAAGCAGCCTCCGGATCAAAGACGATTGTGGGGTTTGCCAAGGCTGAGGCAACAAGGACAGGAGGACTAATTGAAGGCCTTGCACCTATGGCCTCATCCATGGCCATGAAGAAGGGCCATGTTGCAGGGGTTTCTTCCCCCTGATCAGTCCCTGTTCCAGTCCTTGGCCTTTTAAGTTCCTATTGCAAACAAATGCATGTTAGAAATCTTTGTTCAGCTTTTTCAAAAACAAACATGTTTTACAATAACAATACACCATTTACCTTGTATTTCTTTTTTAGGTTCTCCCATTTCTTGGAGGCCTGTTTGTGAGACACATGTTGCCCATGTTCCAGTTCCTTAATGTTTGACCTGTTATCATAGAATATTTAAACAATATATATTGGTGTTAAGGCAATAACGCACAGTGCACATTCATTACTTTCATTGCACAAAATATGAATTGAGTGCATAACTCACTCCCATGCTTCTTTGGCAGCATTGCATTTTTTGCAGAACAGGTCATCCTTTTCCATTCTTTAAGTGCCTTGGTTTTTACCACAGTCCCTGAAATTACAAATCACACTTAAGTTTAAACCGATTTCGTAAGTGAATGGATACATGAATTGACACATGTGTTGTTAGTTTGATTCCGATTTAGATTTGTACATCTTAAAAATAAAAATCTAATGTAATCTTGGCAAATCAAATTAACACGTGTAGATTTATAAATACATGTTCACAAAGGCATGTTTTAGTTAAGGCAACGTATTATTTATCGTTTAAAAAAATAACCACATGGAACTCACATTTGTATGACGTTGTTTCCTCCATGCCCGAAAAACGGTTGCACACCTGTGGAGTGAGATTATCAAGCCTGCATCCATGCAAACTCGCTGTCGGAGGCTTTTATAACCCACTACGCCTCCGCCCTGATTGCTTTGGACCAGCCCTCAATATGGCGGAACCTTCGCGTGAACGCGCAAACGGAGGGGTAGCGTGTAGGGGGCGGTTTGGGAATGGGCCTTAGTATCATTAAAGTGGCTATTGACGCAGTTAACATGTATTACATATAAAGTTATGAAAGAAATAAGGAGGAGAAAAGGCATGTGGAAGTAAGCAATGAATGTAAAATGTCGAAATCCTCCGTTTAACGCAATATCGGACACAGAAGAACGAGGAGGGAAGCCCCCCTACGTCACCACAGCCCCCAGAGAGGAGGAGCAAACAGCCAGCAAGCGGGAAGGACGAATGCTTGTGAGCTCTCTTCTACTCGGCCGACCACTGCGAGAGGAAGCTGCAGCCTTTCTCTCCTCACTGAACAATCTTCTGCTTGTAACATTACCGCGCCTTTTTATTAATTAAAGTACGCATTTGAAACTTCCCAGAGACTCCATTTAGTACGACGCTGAAGTTGGCTTCCGATTCAGAGCATCCGATTCGGCAGTTAAGGGGAAAGTTAAGGGACATTTAATTTACAGCGCTGAGCGAACAATCCTCCGTGTTTGAACCTCTTAAATCGCTGCATAGCCGATTTATTTGGACTGGATTATCCCACAGAGTCTAAAGATTCTTTATAACACAGTTTCAGATTTGTGAAACCTTAATTCTATTTGTGAAAATACAAAAAAGGGAGATTTCAGTGCTTTTTTCGCATCCTGACCACATAAGACCAGGTCCTGATCTAAAACCACTAGACCTACACTCATCAAATCTGGACTGGATTATCCCAGAGAGGCTAAAGATTCTTTATAACACAGTTTCAGATTTGTGAAACCTTTATTCTATTTGTGAAAATACAAACAAGGGAGATTTCAGTGCTTTTTTTTTTACATGTAGACCACATTAGACCAGGTCCTGATCTAAAACCACTAGACCTAGACTCATCAAATCTGGACTGGATTATCCCAGAGGGGCTAAAGATTATTTATAACACAGTTTCAGATTTGTGAAACCTTTATTCTATTTGTGAAAATACAAACAAGGGAGATTTCAGTGCTTTTTTCGCATCCTGACCACATTAGACCAGGTCCTGATCTGAAACCACTAGACCTAAACTCATCAAATCTGGACTGGATAACACAGTTTGAGATTTGTGAAACCTTTATTCTATTTGTGAAAATACAAACACAGGTGGAAGGCTGAGGTTGCTGCAGCAGGCCAGGATCAGAATCAGAGAGTGAACCTCCCAGCTGGACATGCCTTTATGCCTTCTTGTATTTTCACTAGGGCTGTCAGTCGATTAAAATATTTAATCGCGATTAATCGAATGATTGTCCATAGTTAATCGCGATTAATCGCAAATTAATCTCACATTTTTGATCTGTTCTAAATGTACCTTAGAGGAATATTTTTCAAGTTTTTAATACTCTTATCAACATATGAGTGGACAAATATGCTTTATGCTAATGTTTATTATCATTTGAACAATGACAAATATTCTCATGAATATTAAACACAACAACCTCTGAACATTACAAATATTCGCCTCAATTCAACCTGGAACCTCTCTCATACAATAATACAATACAAATGGTGTGTGTGTGTGTGTGTGTGTGTGTGTGTGTGTGTGTGTGTGTGTGTGTGTGTGTGTGTGTGTGTGTGTGTGTGTGTGTGTGTGTGTGTGTGTGTGTGTGTGTGTGTGTGTGTGTGTGTGTGTGTGTGTGTGTGTGTGTGTGTGTGTGTGTGTGTGTGTGGGGTGTGTGTGTGTGTGTGTGTGTGTGTGTGTGTGTGTGGTGTGTGTGTGTGTGTGTGTGTGTGTGTGTGTGTGTGTGTGATGGATCGTTGGAGCTATGTGCAACTCAAGGCATATGCTCGAACGGGAGCTGCCTGGACGCTGCAATCATGTTGCGCACTATCCGTGCTGAGTGTGCTGACTTTTCGTACAATGTCCCACTGTCTGGCTTCCTGCATAAAGTCAAGTGCTCGGCGCAGTTGTGGCGAAATGTCGCTCCTCTGTTTTCATTTAAACAGCTCCATATCCGTTAGCGCAGCTAGCTAGCACCAGATGCTAACAACAACAATGCACGTAAGGTCTCTCTCTCGCTCGCTCGGGCCACACATACACACACCCTCCCGGTCCTCCCAACAGCCAGTCGGTGCCGGCCGGTGAGCGTGGAAGTGTGGTCTGCCACAAGCGGGCGGCAGGAGCGGGGCTGTCAGCATCAGCTTGTAGATGGTATTTTAAACTCGATGCGCTCTGAAACTACAGGGCGGCGTTAATCGCGTTAAAATAATTAGTGGCGTTAATTTTTTTTTGCGTTAACGCGTTAACTTGACAGCCCTAATTTTCACAAATAGAATAAAGGTTTCACAAATCTCAAACTGTGTTATAAAGAATCTTTAGAGTCCCTGGGATAATCCAGTCCAGATTTGATGAGTCTAGGTCTAGTGGTTTCAGATCAGGACCTGGTCTAATGTGGTCAGGACGCGAAAAAAGCACTGAAATCTCCCTTGTTTGTATTTTCACAAATAGAATAAAGTTTTCACAAATCTCAAACTGGGTTATAAATAATCTTTAGCCTCTCTGGGATAATCCAGTCCAGATTTGATGAGTCTAGGTCAGGGGTCTGCAACCTTTTTGACCAAAAGAGCCATTTTGCTCCTTTTTCCAAAAACAACATTTTGTCTGGAGCCGCAACACATATTTCATAGCTTGATAGCTTATAAAGTTGTATTTATTGTTATATAATTAGGCTATTTATTACATTATATAAAATAGTTAACCTCTAATAAGAAACAAACAACTCCTATAATAAAGCAAACAGATATTGTTCTAAACTGTATTAAAGTAAACAGGTATTATCTTGAACTGTATTGAAGTGAACATGTATTATTTGGGACTGTTTTAAAGTAATCCTATATATATAAACCTTCTTACTTACACTCCATGACCTAGATACCCTGACACACACACACACATACACTTCTTTTTGCGGCCAATATAATCTCAAGCACCAATATATCTGTGTACAATGTTTGATTGTTTAGGAAAGAATAGTTTGTGTGAAACCTTCCTTGGAAAAGTAAAGGAGTGAAGTTAGGTGGAAGATAAAGATTGACTCTGCCTTTGTCTACTCACGCTCTGTTCAGAAGTAATGTACCAATATATCTGTGTACAATGTTTGGTTGTCTGGGAAAGAATAGAGTTTGTGTGAAATCTTCCTTGGGAAATTAAAGGAGTGAACTCAGGTGCAAGAAGGAAGTGAAGTGACTCTCCGCCCCAAATATGTCTATATATACTGTTGTTTATTCATGCAAAATGCCCCCTGTTTCTGACTGGCTGGTCCCGATACCTGTATCGCACGGCAGTAGAACTGGGAGTCCAGAGTACTCTGTAACTTGTATTGGTGTTTTTTTACCATTAAAATCAGATTATTGTTATAACTTTTATGCCGGTGTTTTGAACTCCTTCTCTTATCAATCTGACCAGGCTCATCTAAACGGACGGCGCGGAGCAGAGGTGGGCTTTAAGCCACCAAACTGTGTTTGCTTCTACAAGTTGGTGACCCCAACGTGATGAGTGCTGGTCTCTAGGAGGACCACCGACAGCTAGCGGACGGAATTCAGTCCAGGGGAGGACACCTGGACACCGTTGACAACTAAACCAGGACGTCCTACATGATACAAAGGTAAAACAGATACCTGTTGAATACCAAAATCTGTGATTTGGCTTTGCTACAACATTTTTAGAGTTGTCACCGGCGTTCTCAGTGTTCTTAGTCACGGTAAAAATTACAATATTGAAGAAAGTAAGACGGTGCTCAGAGTCAGGTAGGACATTCCGGACCTGAGGCACCGAGTTATATTTAAGAAAGTGTTTGTATAGAGTCAGGTAGGACATTCCGGACCTATAAGGCACTAAGTGTGTGTAAGAGTCTGGTATTGCATTCCAGTACCTTAACTCACTAAAGCAAAGTGAACCAGCGAGGTCCCCTGCACGGCTGACTCGCTAGGGAAATTCTGTAGATTATAGGCTGACAAAAAGCTGAATATTATATGTGGGTATTCAAGAGGAAATACGCAAATTTCAAAATCAATTTGAAACGATCGGATTTCGCAAACTCTTGCTGTTGGGTTGATCTGAACGGCTAAACGTGACGATAAAGGATTTTTGTGGCTTGGGTTTAATCTCCATGTGAGGGTCACATCTCTAAAGAGAGGTGTTGAAGCGCTCTCAGAAGCCGGAATTATCTGTTGAAATAATACATCGCACAAAAAAAGCCGGACAGAATGTATAAGGGAATAAACTCTGTGTGATATTTTACGTCGAAACTGTGTAAAAATTGAGAAAAGAGCAGAAATAGTGCCAGGAGAGGGTTTGCAGAAGCTGGGAGCTTCATCAGACAGAGGAAGCTCATTTGTGGTCAGCTGCTGCCCTCTGGTGGCGAACAGGGTGTAACAATATTCTGTGTTGTTTCACGCTGGAAACTTTGAATTCAGATTGTGCACGTCTGAATTAACAGGACATTCAAAATAAATAACAATAAGGACATTAAGAGTAACGACAAGATTTGTCCAGTGTATTAATAAATACAAGTGAACACATATCAACCTAGTCAGATAATAGATAGGAGAATTTGAAAAGAGTGATTTAGGCGTTCCAATTCCCGGAAGCTTCCGCGAACAATGGGAACAGACTGAGAGATTGATTCTCAGTGGAATCAAACAGAGAGACAAGAAAAAGGCTTGTGCAGACCTGAGGTTCCTAAAAAATAAAATGATGGAAGAGGACAGGGTAGGAGGAGATGAGACTTTAGGAAGTTTAAGCTCAGCGCTAAATGTTTATGAGCGACAGCTTGTAAAGAAACTTGGAAACCTAAACGGGCAAAAACCCGGATTATTTGGTCGTAACAAACTAAACAAAGAGAAAGAGGCGGTAGATAAATTAAGGAGGATTTGCCATAACGCAGCACTCGCCATTAAGGGAGCAAATATTACTCTCCTCCCAGCCAAAAATCCCTAAACCATGATAGCAACTGTAGAAGCAAACACAATAGTGGTGGCTTAAAGCCCACCTCTGCTCCGCGCCGTCCGTTTAGATGAGCCTGGCCAGATTAATAAAAGAAGGAGTTCAAAACACCGGCATAAAAGTTATAACAATAATCAGATTTTAATGGTAAAAAACACAATACGAAATACAGAGTGCCCTGTAACAGAGCACTCCGGGCTCCCCGCTCTACTGCCGTGCGATACAGATATCGGGACCAGCCAGTCAGAAACAGGGGGCATTTTGCATGACTAAACAACAGTATATATGGACATATTTGGGGCGGAGAGTCACTTCACTTCCTTCTTGCACCTGAGTTCACTCCTTTAATTTCCCAAGGAAGATTTCACACAAACTATTCCTTCCCAAACAATCAAACATTGTACACAGATATATTGGTATCAAACATTGTACACAGATATATTAGTGCTTGAGATTATATTGGCCCCAAAAAGAACCTTGAAAAGAACCTGTGTGTGTGCTGGTGGGAGGAAGTGTATGTGTGTGTGTGTGTGTGTGTGTGCTGGTATCTGGAGGTGTATGTGTGTGTGTCAGGGTATCTACTGTAGGTCATGGAGTGTAAGTAAGAAGGTTTATATATATAGGATTACTTTAAAACAGTCCCAAATAATACATGTTCACTTCAATACAGTTCAAGATAATACCTGTTTACTTTAATACAGTTTAGAACAATATCTGTTTACTTTACAGCCCAAACACAGGGAGGGGAGTTTCAACGCTCTAGTGACGTTGGCACACTCCTGTTCCCTCAAGACATTAAAGAAACACCAGTGTCAACGCATGCACCTACGGATGGAGAAATATTTGACTATATTGCAAAACGCGTCAAATTTTTTAGGGATATAAATAAAGATGAAACCTCTGCCTCTGATAGAAAAGACATAGGGAGGCAAACTATCCGCAGTGCTGTAAATGAGGAGGGCACGGCACAGAAGGCTAGCTCAGAGGAGAGGTCTCCAGCAGGACCTATAGGGCAGTGGTTCCCAAACGGTGTGCCGCGGCACACTGGTGTGCCGTGAGGCAAGTCCGGGTGTGCCGTGGGATTTTGTGAGAACCATACGTTATTATTGCAATATACAACTACACAACAAATAATTATTTTTTAATTTACTATATCAGTACTTTGTAGGTTTATATGTACGTAATCTGCGCGACTTGTGCGTCCACATCTCCACGTGCAGTGCTGCATAAACATGGCTGAGTCAGCGATAACTTTCGAGGGGTGGAGGTATGCGCATTATTTTGAGTTCGTCCCATAGACTGTAGGTGTAGGTTCGTCCGAAGAATAGACAGGAATGTGACGGTGAGGTGCAAACTGTGTCCAGGCCAGAAGCTGTTATCCACTGCTGGAAACACCACGTCAAACCTCAACAAACACCTGCAAAGAACACATGCTAAGGTGAAGCTACCGCACACGCTATTTGTTGTTTGTTGATATCACGTAGTCTGTTCTTCTTCTCTGTCTTCCGGTTGTTGCCTGTTTTGAATGACAAATACACACTACCGCCGCCTGCTGGTAAGGAAAGTTATTGCCACTCACGCATGCGCAGTTCGTACGTGCTCGGCGAGTAAAGTAACGAGTTACTTTATGTAGATAGTAACGAAGTAGTGTAATATATTACTTTTTTAAAAGTAATATGTAATATATTACATTTTTTTAGTAACGACCCCATCTCTGGAGTTGGCGTTCTCTACTCTGATTTACATGAAGAACAACAGGAGGTCACGGCTCTCTGTTGAACAGGACTTGCGTGTGGCCCTCTCCTCAGTGCCACCAAGGATTAAAAAATTATGCGCGCCCTGACAGGCACATGTATCTCACTAATTTGTAAGTCGGCAAAATATTTACAATAGCACATGTTGCAATGCTGATTGCTGAAATGTTACATTTATAATTTGTAGTTCAGGACCATGGACAATGCAGCTTCCTTGCATTGACAGTTCTCTGTGCTGAATTTCTGCTGAGTTTCCTTTGCCTCATTTTTTATTTTGTGACCTGTCTGGTTTAAATGAGTGTGTTGCTGCTTTGATGAAGCCTAATTTGATAAAGTTTCAAATTAATTTCTGAAATACTTCGTTAATAAATATTTCATGAGTAATATAGTTGTCTTTGTCACATTTTATTTGGCATTAGTAAATAATTATGCACATTTACAGATATTTTACATGATATGAGTGATAACACGTTTTATAAGGGCTATTTTGCACAATGGGTGTGCCTTGAGATTTTTACTTGTCCTTTGGTGTGCCTTGGGCACAAAAAGTTTGGGAACCACTGCTATAGGGGACCCGTCTGCTCCCATCTTGTCTACCCTCATTTACCCGGACCTGGCCGATCAATCTAAGAACCCACCCCCTTATGCTCTCCCTACCCCAAGCACGCCACCCGTGACTAATTTACAAATGATGGTAGCAGGCACATCATCCGATTCAGAACAGGAAATAGCTGCTATAAGAGGGGGACATTTTAAAATAGTGGGAAATGTAGCATTGACTCCTTTAAGGAACACTCCCACTACAAAGACAAGATCAGAAGGTCAGAGGAACTCTGCCTCACTTGGAGGGAATGAAGGACAAAGGGAGGAAATAAATGAAACCCTACAGACAGCTTGCACCACCCCAGAACAGATGCTTTTTTCCTCCTCCGAGGAAAGCCCATCAGACAAAAGAAAGGCAGATAGAGAGAGGGAGCGGTTTGTTTCCATTCTGGAAAATATTACAAGAAGCCACGCAGACCCCACACAGGAAGAAGTACTCCACATGGCAGAAAAACTAGAAGAAAGGGAAAGACAACACAAGCAGGATTATTGTAAGTCGCTTTGGATAAAAGCATCAGCTAAATGCAATGTAATGTAATGTAATGATTATGAAGAACAAGGGAGGCAAATTAGACAAAAACAGGGAAGCGACAGAGAGGGTAGAAGCCCTGGAGCAATAGCTTATATAAAAACCTGTGAACAAATAGGAGGAATGGAGGGTGCTGAGAGGGAGCCAGTGAATCAGAGGAGAAGCATAGATAGACAAGACAGCCAGGGCAGAACAGAAGACAGATGCTCAGAGGGTGGGGCCCTTTCAGAAGTAGAGGAGCCCAGACCCACTATTACCCAGTCAGTACAGGAGGAGCAGCTGGAGATGAAAGTGATAAGTGTTACTCTGGAGCAGAAGACACAGGACACAGAGATAGCTATCAGGACACTGTTCAGCAAGGGCCAATAGAACAGGAAGAGGACAACTGCAGAAAGCGTAGGAACAAGGTTAAGAATATATCTCTGACAGGAACAATCACTGAACTGCCTGAAGAACAGGTTCTTACACTTCCTCGTAGGATCTTAAGATCCCAACACACCTCAGAAAACCCCACGTCTCATGCCTTTATGTGCCCAGCATTACAGGCGCCTTTAGTGGTTCTCCCCAGTGGGAATATCGCTTACAATCCTTTCACACTAGGAGACATACATGCTATAGTTGACAAAATGCCCCTACCTACTGAGGGAGGGAGACATTGGATGAGTAGGTTTGCTGATATGGCAGTAGGACAAACAATCTGCCTTGGAGATTTCAGGAGGATATTAGCACAACAGACTTCTCACTATGAGGTAGAAAGAGTTGAGAAAAGAGCAGGAACAGAAAAAATGAATGATGACAAGCCCATCTCTTCCAACAACATACACAGCTTGCTGAGCATGGCAATGAGAGAACATTTCCCACAGACAGGAGGAGGTTACGGTTCACTGTCCTTCACATTCACACCTGGAGAGGCCGCAGCAACCATGTTGCTCAGGTCACGCCAAGAATACACAGTGGCCACTGACTGTAGTCCCGATAATAATGACCAACATGTGCAGATGTTCCGTAAAGCAATAATGGCAGCTGTACCTGCCGAGATTAAACCTCTTATGGAGGACAACCCAGAAATAGATCACATAAACACACAGACATGGGAGCGTCATTTGGCCCATCATTTAGGCAAATTTAACAAACAACTCACAAAGAATAAAACCGAGGAAGAAGAGTTGAGAGTGCAACTACTCTGTACTCAGCTAGAAATAGCCCGTAAAACAGTTCAGAATGAGAAAAAGAGTGTCAAACAGATGATTGTTCATCCGATGGCGCCAGCAAAGCAAGCACCGGAGCCGCAAAACCCACAAGGGGGTCTTCCCCACCCAGGTCCGTCATATAACCAGCCCCAATATGGCTACAATAATGTTTTTCAGAAACAGGGGGGCGGGTTCAGAGGCACAGCTAAAGGTAGAGGAGGGTTTGGAACAGCTCCTGGAGTGAACCAATATCGGCAGAAGGTGTGCTTCACCTGTGGACAGGCCGACCACTGGTACCAGCAGTGCCCACAGGGACCCCCACCACAGAGAGGGCGGGGACAAGGGGGACAGAGAGGGCATGGACAAGGGAACAGATCAAACATGCCCCATGAGGCAGCCACACAGGCCCAACACCAAGACCAAGGTCACGTTGCACCCAACGCGGGGGCAACGCCAGTTTGTCCAGAACGAAAAAGACTATAACCCACCACAATGAGGTCGCCCAGAGAATTCTGAATGTATGGGCTTAGCGGATCCATACATGGACATGACTGTAAAAAACTCGAAGTTACCATTCCTTGTTGATTCAGGAGCTAGATATTCAACTATCAACTCCCCCATCTTCAACACGTGCAAGTCAAGGAATACAGTCTCAGTCATAGGGTTTTCGGGAGAAATAGAGCAAGTACCGCTCACTACGCCATTAAACACCAGAATAGCAGGCCAGATATTTTTCCATCAGTAGATTCTGGCACCCCAAAGCCCGGCTAACCTCATGGGAAGGGATGTTCTTGTCAAAGCTAACGCCTCCATCCTCTGTTCCCCCGACGGACTAATAATATCGTTCCCAGATGGCACTCGCCTCAATTGTTCATTATTCAACATAAAGTCAGGTTCTAAAATGATGTTGGCCCAATCCACTGAAGCAGAAGCAACTTAGTATGCCACTATATACTGGGGGTTGCTCGACCGGCCCCGAGATAATATACCAGGACTATTTTCCATTTTTCAACAATGGAAGCCGTGGATTAACCTCCTCAGGCCTTATGGTTCCCCTCCAGACCCTCCCCATCTGACGCTGAATTATGATAGAAAAGACGACCAAAGTTATGAATATGCGTATGAGACAGAGGTGTCTATGTCCCTTTGGGATGTAACCACAATCAATTTATTTGTGGGACAAGCGGGGGTGGCTGCATCTGCTGACCTCACTGATGAACAACTCTATTGGTACCGTATCTCAGCTGAAGCTACACCACACATTTCATTAGCTATCAGGAAGGGCTATGAAGCTAAGGAACTTGGTCCCATGGTCAAAAAACTGCTAGAAGTTGAGGATTGGGAACCAACACAGATAGCAGCACTCACATACTCTCCCTCACACAAAGCTTATGCTCTAAAAATCTGTACTCAAGAATGCATTTTCATGGAAAGACACGAAGTGGATAGACATCATGGTAGGGAGAAGACTGACCATTCATTCACTGATGACATGTTGCGTGACCTCCCGCCTGACTCTCATGACGTAGGTTTCTGCTCAAAGGCTGCACCAATAACATTTGAGGTGAGCAGCTCTATGCCTGTAAACCTATCACAGTACCCTGTTAAACCACAGGCCAAAGGGGGTATCAGCAAGGCAGTTGAGGGACTAAAGAGAGCGGGGGTGTTGGAACCCTCACAAAGCGAATGGAACACTCCAATACTCCCGGTATCAAAACCTAGCGGGGAGTACAGCAGGGTTTCCGTTAGCCGGTAATTACCGGTTTTTAGCTGGTAAAATTTATTAAAAACCGGTAAATTCAAAACCTGCTGGTCAAAATGTCTGGTAATAATTAGGGATGCTCCGATAGATCGGCCGCCGGTCATTATCGGCCGATATTCACTCTTAATAGTTTGATCGGTGCTCTCTATAAAGGCCGATCAGGAGATCTGATCGATATGGACATAAACGAGAGTGAAGTATAACCGGACGCGAGAGAGATCAGATCAGCTGCTGAGTCAGACCGAGACACGCAGCTCTGCATGATCACCTGAAGCCCCGCCCACTGTTTAGCGAGCTGCAGAAGCTGCATGAGAAACTGACGGGCTGTCAGGAGAGAGAGGGAGGGAGAGGGGAAAAGAGAGGATCCGTTTCTCCCGTGTTATTATTCAAAGTTGATGTAAACTTTTGAATAATGTACGTTATCTACTACAAGTAGTTAGTTTGAATGTAATAATTATGTTGTTTGTTGTTTGTGGAATAATTTATTGAAAAATGAAGCTGCATTTTTCGATCTGTTACAATTATAAACTGAAGCAATATAAAAATGAGCCCCGTGAACTGAGTTTTAAACATCAGCATATCTGCTCATAGTCCGGTAATTACCTGCTAACGTAAACTCTGCAACACAACTCTTATTATTATTATTGAAATATGACCGGTAAGTTTCAAATTTGTCCGGTAAAATAAATTCTGCCCGGACATTTGACCGGCGAGAAAAAATCCTAGCGGAAACCCTGGAGTACAGAATGGCTCATGATTTAAGGACCATTAATGCTATCACGACTACAGCTCTGGTACCCGTTCCTAACCCATACACAGCTATCTGTAATATCTCACCTGAACATACATGGTTCACCTGTATTGACCTGGCCAACGCTTTCTTCTGCATACCTCTAGCAGAGAGTATGAGACCTATTTTTTCATTTACAATGGGTGGGGAAAAACTGCAGTACACAAGACTACCACAAGGCTTCAGTCTGTCTCCAGGAATATTTAACAAAATACTCAGGGAACAGCTAGACGGCGTTTCATTGCCAGAGGGGGTGGTATTGATACAGTATGTCGATGACCTTCTCATTGCAGCACCCTCCGCAGCCTCTTGTTTAGAGGCCACCAGGAACCTACTGGTTCGCCTCCACGCAACAGGGTTCAAAGTCTCTAAGAAAAAGCTACAATGCACCCGTAAAGAGGTGACATTTTTGGGCAGAGTAATCTCTCCAGCAGGTACAGTACGGGCATGTCAGCAGCACATCAGGAAAACATTTTAAACCACCCCAAACCCAAGACAGTCAAAGACATGCTATCTTTTCTGGGTCTCACAGGCTACAGCAGACACTTCATCCCAGAGTATAACCCAAGAACAGCTGAACTCAGAACACTGATCAATGAGAAAGGCATGCGCAATCTCACTGCCACACTGAACTGGACACAAGCTGCAGAAGCGGCGTTCATTTCTCTCAAACAATCCATGTCCCAGGTCACCTCTCTCGCCGCTGCATCCTATGCATTACCATTTTTCCTTGATGTTTCTGAAAGTGAAAACACAGTAAATGGTATTCTATTTCAGAAAAAAGGGGGATGTAAGTCAATACTGATGTACATTAGTATCACACTGGACAGAGTGGAGAACAGAGAACCTCCATGCACGAGACATGCAGCAGGTACAGCACGTATCTTAAACAAGATTTCACACATTGTGATGAGACACCCTTTGACAGTACTGACAACACATAGCATTGTCTCTTTTGTGAACTCAAGAGCATTCACAATGACTTCCACCAGACAGACCAGGTTAGAGAAAACTCTGACAAAAGCACACATCACCTACACACATGAAGGAGTTAACAGCGCAGACACCATGGTTAGCGGAGAACCCCATAGGTGTGAGGAAAGAATCATCCAGGATGTGAAGATAAGAATAGATCTCAGAGACGAGCCTATGCCACATGCAGAAAACCTGTTCACAGACGGCTGTTGTTTTAGACACCCCACATACGGGCTCCAAGCGGCCTACGCAGTGGTGAGTCAAACAGCGGAGGGACAGTGTGAGGAAAGAGCAGCAGGAAAAGTAACAGGGAAAGTCTCAGCACAGTTGGCAGAAGTAATGGGAGTCATTGCAGCATTAGAGCTATCAAAAGAAAAAAATGTAAACATCTATACTGACTCAGCATATGTTCATGGTGTCATACATGTGGAAATGCGCCAGTGGATGAGAGCAGGATTTGTAACATCCACCAATACCCCCATCAAACACGAGAAAGAGATCAAAAGGCTTGCAGAAGCAGTAATGTTACCCAACAAGCTAGCTTTACTGAAGTGCAAAGGTCACAGCACGGCAGACAACTACTTGACTTGGGGTAACAATGCAGCAAACAAAGCAGCTAAAGCCAAAGCAGGGTATACACCCTGGTTTCAAATGCTTGTTGCAAAATCTGCTGACTTACTGCCCGCAATAACAGATGATACTCTTAAAGAAGCTCAAGCAGCAGGGTCTCCTCAGGATAAAACAGTATGGTTAGACAGAGGAGCTACCAACAAAGATGGGATATGGTACTCCCCAGATGGGAGACCAGTGATACCCCCAGGATGGGTAAGATCAATGCTTAAAGAAGCACAAGGCCCAACACATTGCGGTAAAACTCAAATGAGCAGACACCTGACTCACTGGTGGCACCCTTACCTACCTGACATGATAGCTAATTACCTGGAAGAATGTGTAATTTGCTTAACCCACAACATCAGAGCTACTGTAAAACCACACCAGGGAAAGTTCCCTTTACCTAAGATGGCAGGAGAATAAATCATCATTGACTACACTGACATGATTGACAAAGTAAGAGGGTTCAGGTACTTACTAGTTGTGGTAGATGCATACACAGGTTGGCCAGAAGCTATGCCATGCAGGAGAGAGGATGCAGACTCAGTGATCAAATTCCTAGTCACACATTACATTCCACTACATGGGTTTCCTAGGAAAGTGAGGTCAGACAATGGCAGCTATTTCAAGAACCATGACCAACGCACCGTAGAACAGTCCTTAGGACTAAGACACAGTTTTGGAGCAGTCTACCATCCACAGTCACAGGGAAAGGTAGAAAGGATGAACCAGAACATCAAACAGAAACTCAGCAAAGCATGTGAGGAGACAGGCATGAACTGGCTAGATGCATTGCCTCTAGCCCTCATGTCAATCAGAAGCTCCATTAACAGAGGGACAGGTTTCTCCCCATTTGAGCTGACACATGGCCACCAATTCCCGGGCCCAGGAGCCTTGAGCGTAGGAAAGGAAGTAGAGGTCATGTGTTCAAAACCATACTACCGGCAACTTAAGGGCTTGGTATCAGGTTTCTACACACAGGTTACAGACGCAAAAGGGGGACCCGAGAAGCACGAGGCCAACACAGCAGAGTTCGTCTGGCTGAAAGTCATCAGGCCTAAGTGGCCCCAGGTTTTCCGGCCCCTACCGAGTGACCCAGAGGACATCCCATGCCGTCCGCCTAGAAGGAAAGGGGGACAACTGGTACCACTGGAGCCAGTGTGCGGTCGGGAAAACACCTGCAAGGACCCTAGACGACATCAGGACAGACCTGGCCCTCGTCAAGGAAATCGACCCGGGAGGCATCATCAGCGGGCCGGAGGATCGGGAGGACATCATCAGCGGGCCGGAGGATCGGGAGGACGTCATCAGCGGGCCGGAGGATCGGGAGGACATCTCTCCAGCAGTCGACTCGGGAGGCGTCATTAGCGGGCCAGAGAAGGAGTATCGAGAAGACATCTCTCCAGCATCGACCCGGAAGCCGCCGTCAGCGGATCGGGAGGACAAAGACACGGCAAGCCAGGACGGCACAGGGGACTCCACTCTCCGCTGAAACAGGTTGATATAGCCGGTGTGGAGTTTGTTCTAATATCCCATTTTTTGAGGAGTTTGTTTTAATATCCCATTTTTTGAGGAACTTTGTTCTAATATCCCATTTTTTGAGGAACTCTGTTTCAATATCCCATTTTTTGAGGAACTTTGTTTTAATATCCCATTTTTTGAGGAACTCTGTTTCAATATCCCATTTTTTGAGGAACTTTGTTTTAATATCCCATTTTTTGAGGAACTCTGTTTCAATATCCCATTTTTTGAGGAACTTTGTTTTAATATCCCATTTTTTGAGGAACTCTGTTTCAATATCCCATTTTTTGAGGAACTTTGTTTTAATATCCCATTTTTTGAGGAACTTTGTTTCAATATCCCATTTTTTGAGGAACTTTGTTTCAATATCCCATTTTTTGAGGAGTTTGTTTCAATATTCCATTTTTTGAGGAGTTTGTTTTAATAAGCCATTTTTTGAGGGACTTTGTTTAATAACCCATTGTTTGAGGGACCTTGTTTAATAACCCATTATTTGAGGGATTTTGTTTATCAACCCATTATTTGAGGGACTTGATTTATCCCATAATTTAAGGGATTTGTATATTTTTAGCCCATTGTTTAAGGGATTTGTTGTTATTCTACAAAAATATATATTTTTTAGGGCAGACACAGTAATCTCTCTTCAGACTCCGAACGAAACGAGTACCTTTCAGAGGCGCTTAGAAGACCTCCGTGAGATAGGTAATAAAACCCGGGTAGCTCCTTCACCCTTGCTAACTTGGATCAGTTGGTGGAAGACTACTGATAGATGTGGGTACCCGCATTTACCATTAACAATCTATCGCTTAAAATCAATCACTAACCAAGATTGGAGTAACTCCTGTTTTACTTTCCAAATAGGCCCTTTTATCATTACTCAACATCTGGACGAGGGTAGATGTCTATTTAAATACTCCTCGTACTCAAGAGGGTTTTGGCATATCTGGGTCTCAATCTCCATCAGGGGGCACGTTTTGTATTCTGGGGAACCAAGGTACGATCGCATTGACCATTGGTAATATACGGTTTAAAGATACCAGAAGAATTGGAGCTAACAGCATAATTATGTACGGGCACTGGAGAATGGTAGCAGGCCTGGGCCTCCTACTTACCATTATGGTAACGATAATTTTCATTGTCTGTGAAACTAATGATGTTCTTTCTCCAACCCCCGCCCCTGAGGAAGAGATAGTAAGGACCAAAAGAGGTACTAGAGTAGCGAGCCTTATGTCCCCAAAAATAACCTTCACTCTCCAAGAAGGTAGCGACGGAATAGTGGACATAGATCTGTGCGCAATCGCCCCATGTTCCAACTCTGACAAATCATACTCAAGTCTCGCTAAATATGTCTGCCTCACCCCAACAGTATGCAATATATTCACCGACCGAAGGTCCACAGGTGCAAGTTATGCCTCTGATTCTCCCTTTAACAGGAAAGATAAGGGATCTATTACTCACACCCGAGGATGTAAATGCGAATCCTGGTCTTATGTACTAATAATTAATTAATAATTCCTTACATTTATTATAGCGCTTTATCAATGACTCAAAGCGCTTTACATATACACACATTACACATATATGATACATGCAATGGTCAGATACTGTGGACAATACCCACAGGAGCAAGTTCAGGTGAAGTGTCTTGCCCAAGGACACACCGGCTTTACAGACGCAGCGGCGGGTTTCACCCCTTGATCTGATGATCATTGCACAGCGCACTGCGCCACACCGTCCATCTTCACGCCTCGAAGACATCGAGGCGCTTTTACAGGTACACATTGGTATTATACATGTACTGTGGACAATACCCACAGGAGCAAATCCGGGTGAAGTGTCTTGCCCAAGGACACAACGGCTTGACACAGTGGCGGCAGGAGCGGGTTTCGAACTGGAGTTCCCCAGCACTCCCCCTTGATCTGATGATCGGATGCACAGACCACTGCGCCACCCGTCCCGTACTAGTTAACTCTGGTCCGACAGACTGGGGATATACGCCTAAATTCAAATCAGCAAGGATTGTTGTGTCACTAAAATGTAGAATGAAAGTCATTAGAAAGAACCCTACCTCTCCCTGTTCTACAGGAAGATGCAACCCCATCTTAATTATCCTAAGAAGGGTTGAGATCAGCGATGCAGGTCTATATATTTTGGCAGCACATGCAGGAAACAAGTCTAACTGTTTGAGATAGTTGTCACTCCAAAACCAGCAGTAACTCGCCCAACTATAACCGAGGTACACTATATGTCCAAAATCATTTGCGGAGATCAATGTACTAGCGAAGTTGAACCACTAGACATAATTCAAATGGCCACAGGTTTTACTGATGATAACCTATGGTTAAAATGGGTTGCTGGGACTGCTCACGAACAAATGGTAGGTGATTGTTTAGCTTGCGCGACCGCTCGTCCCCAGTTGATAACTGACCCAGCTCCTCTCTTCCCTTCAGATACCTGGGGTTACAACTGTATGTTAAAACTTACCCAAATGGCTAGCCCATCAAACTGTTCAACCTTAGCCAGCCTTTTCCCACCGATTGATAATGACACGAAAACAGGACCCTTTACTCCAAGAAAAGGCAGAGGGGGATACACTTGTTTCAAATTAACCAGCGCCTCCCCTAAATTTAATCTGGGTAATGTTTCCTCTGACTGGTGCAACAGCACTCTAGCAGGTAATATGGTAGGTCATTGGGCCAGGGGTGGACTTTACTATTATTGTGGTGGCCGACGGTTGTATACCAGAATTCCGGAAGCATCAATAGGACTTTGTGCAATGACCCGCCTCCATGCCCCTTTGACATTACTAGGTTAATTCCCCTCGATGCGAAACACGTCTCGAACGGTCAGTTAGCTAACCGACGGCGAAGACACGTCTTAAACAAAAGAGACGCAGGGGTCAACTTTGACCTTTCCAGTAACTCCCCTACTTACATTGACTCCATAGGAGTCCCTCGGGGGGTCCCTAATGAGTACAAATTAGCTGACCAGATCGCGGCAGGGTTCGAAAATATTCCTATCATTTCAGCTATTATTCCCATTACCCCTAACAAAAATGTAGACAGGATTAACTTTGTACATTACAATGTCCTCCGTTTAGCAAACCTCACTAGGGACGCAATAGAAGGCCTAGCTGAACAGTTAGGGCCTACCTCCCTTATGGCTGTACAAAATAGAATGGCGTTGGATATGCTTCTGGCGGAGAAAGGGGGTGTTTGCGCAATGTTCGGTGATATGTGCTGCACGTTTATTCCCAACAACACGGCGCCTGAAGGCTCCGTGACTAAAGCCTTAGAGCAGGGGTGGGGAACCTTTTTCCTCTCAAGGGCCATTTCAATTTTTTCAACATCCTCCGAGGGCCGTACAAATTATTGACCTCTGCTTAAAAAAACTAAAATCACAGCCCATTCATTTGGCCTTTCTTTCATGCTGTGCAAGGAAAAAGCAACCTCTTAATCCAGATAATTTACCATGATGATGCATGCACGTGCTCGGTTGTGGCATGAACACCAAAACAGAAAGATATGGACACAAGATGTGTGTAAATGTATTTAGTTTCCTATCCATGTGGACATGATTTAAGTGGGGGGGACCTAACCTCCTCTAGGGGGGTCCGGGGGGTATGCTCTTTTTAAATGTTGAAGTTAAAAGCATCAATCTGGTGCACTTTGAGAGCAAAATTAGGAGCTCTATGGATACATCTCTCAACACCCATATGAAACAGAACTGTAAACAGATTTCCTTTTTCTTTATGGACATTTTACAAATCACTCCACTTTCAAACTGTATTCTTCTTTATTAATAACAACTTTTTTTTACTGTCATATAGTATTTTATACCCGTTTACTTTATTCTCTTATTTTTTTATAACTATAATGATCATATAAAGATGTGCCTTTACCTCACTGGTTGGAGAAAAAGCTTCTTATATTCGTTAGCATAGTTAGCTAACCAGATGCTAATAACAACAAAGGTATTGACTGTATGATCAGTATGACAGATGAACAGATCGCCACTGGGCTTACAACTAAAGACACAGACACGTAAAAACTGCGGCATGTGTACGGCTCCTTATGGGTAGGCTACTGTAATTTTTTTAAGTGCCGGAGCGGAGCGGCGTTCTGGTGCTCTCCGTCAGCACTACACCCCTGTCAGACGAGACATATACCACGTGATGACACGTTAGGCTCGTGTTGTATTCAAGGACCCTGACCTTGGCCAGGAAAAACAGGCACTCGTTTGTTTAATTTTTTTGCGGTCTAGATTTCTTTCCTTTTTTGCTTTTTAGCGTGTGTTTATAAATTACCTCGAGGGCCGTAACCAATGGTCTCGCGGCCGGAGGTTCCCCGCCCCTGGTAGAGGGTCTACGCGCCCTATCTAAAACCATGCATGAACAATCAGGGATCAACAATCCTATGGAGGAATGGATGACAAACATGTTTGGTAAATGGAAAAGTTTAGTAATGTCTCTTCTAATGTCTGTGGCTACTTTTATTGCCATTTTGGTGACATGTGGTTGTTGTTGTGTGCCTTGTATCCGCTCATTGTGTGTTAGACTCATCAGTTCCACCATTGAGGGAAAAGCTGCCTCTTCCCCTTCGTACCAAATGCCCTTGTTGGCTTACGCGTCGGAGGGGGAAGAGCACGATGACTCAGCCGACAAGGACGAGTTTTTTTAACATATTTTGGTCTCCCTCCACTGTCATAAGAAGTTGTTATGATGGACTGTTCCTAAAGGTTTAAAAGTGCTCTAAATCCCAGCGACTGATGGATTTATATAAATGTTGGGGAACAGACAGTAGAAAAGAATGACAGTGGTTATGTTTCAAATGCTGTGTATAAGTTGATCTCTGAAGGTGAGATCAAAAGAGGGATTAAAGCAAACCGATATTGTTCTAAACTGTATTAAAGTAAACAGGTATTATCTTGAACTGTATTGAAGTGAACATGTATTATTTGGGACTGTTTTAAAGTAATCCTATATATATAAACCTTCTTACTTACACTCCATGACCTAGATACCCTGACATGCGCACACACACACACACACACACACACACACACACACACACACACACACACACACACACACACACACACACACACACACACACACTTCCTCCCACCAGCACACACACAGGTTCTTTTCAAGGTTCTTTTTGGGGCCAATATAATCTCAAGCACCAATATATCTGTGTACATTGTTTGATACCAATATATCTGTGTACAATGTTTGATTGTTTGGGAAAGAATAGTTTGTGTGAAACCTTCCTTGTAAAGGAGTAAAGTTAGGTGGAAGATAAAAACGGACGGCGCGGAGCAGAGGTGGGCTTTAAGCCACCAAACTGTGTTTGCTTCTACAATAAGGAGAATTAAAAAATAATACACAGGCCTACTTTAAAATAAATTAAACACAACACTTGGGGAGTCCTATTTTATAAAAATATAATTAAAATGGGCCCACTTTGAAATAAATAAAACATATAGCTGCACCCTAAAAAGAGTTAAAGGTAGGGTAGGTAAGAATGGAGAAACCAGCTAGAGTGCGCTAAAATTTGAAAATACACAACCGGAAAAAATCTGCCCCTTCCTTCCTTCCTTCCAGAGCCCCTCCTCCAACACACATGAACGCGCACATGACCAATGAGGGCACGAGATAAGTTTGTGCACAGATGGAAGGCTGACAGGCAGGTAGGCCATCCAGTTATTTTAGCCGGGCCGGCTAAAATGATTGGTCGTGCTTTTTACAGCGTTACGGCTTCCAGAGATACATTTTTTAATGTATTTATTGTCAAAGCATTTAATATATTCATTGCTATCGGGACGTTAAGAGCATTCCATGGAATATAACAAAAAGTGTTTTCTGAAATAAATGACATACCCCATTGAATGATGACTGAATTATGTCTTCGTCTCCCGTGTTGTTCCTCGATACGTAAAGGCTGCAGCACCTTTGACAACTTCTCTCTACATATCAAACATACCGGTAAGCCAGCATCGTTTGCTGGGAAAGCATATAACTCTGTCCACACAGAATTAAATCCTGTGTTCCTCCGGTACTTTTCATTGATTTATCCATAGTTCGCTCATCGAGCCGGGGGTCAGGTTATTCGCCTGCAAGAAAAGGTGCTAGAGCTGGACCGTAGCAGGGTGTGACGCATATTTTAGTTGACCTAATTAAAACCGTTTTTTATTTATGTGTCACAGTATCACCTCAAAATATGCAAGAAAATATAAATAGTCCCACAAATACTTTTATTTTATTTCCTTCTTATTTTTGTCTAAACTCAAGGGAGCCAGAGCAGAGGGCTTAAAGGGCCGCATGCGGCTCGAGGGCCGCGGGTTGCCGACCCCTGGTCTAGGTATAGTGGTTTTAGATCAGGACCTGGTCTAATGTGGTCAGTGTTAGGGAAATAATTATCATAGACGCCAAGATGTGACATACAGGACAAACCTTGACGTCTGTTTACCTCCTTTAAGGACACAGGCTGCTTTAGCCAATAATGTTATTGTTCCCATTCTGTGACCGGTCAATACTGGGTCACAGATGGTCTGTATTGTGGGTACACTGGGACACTTCCTTCTCTGTTGTCTGAGGACTCCAGGGCATGACATATCCAAGGCCATAAGTGGCGGAAGCTGGTAACTTAGTGTGCCCAAACTATCTAAAGCTATCTTATCAAAACATGTTGATGACTCTCTGTGGAACCAGTTAAATGGGCTGGCAAGAGAGAGGCTCTCCAGAATTGACGTGGCAACTCTACCGTGAAGTCAGAACCTCTGGCTCTTGGACTTGTGATGTGAATCCTCCGGCCGTTAACTCCAAATAAACCATCAGTGTTTGACATCAAAGCTACTGCTCCTACCGTGTCTCCTTCCTGAGTCGGCGACTCCCACTGAATTGCTACACAGAAGTTTCCTCTACAAATTGGCGTTGTCGGCAGGATGCCAATACATCTTCAGATTCTGGTAAGTGTGATTTTCAAATCTACATTTGGACATTGCCTTACCAGAATCTGTGATTGACGGTATCCTAAAATTACCTGTGAGACTAAGCAGCTGTGTTTCGTTTTGGTTAATGAACATTTGGGGATAATAAACCCAGGGAATCAGTGTCTGGGGACTCAGTCCTGGCTGATTTCCTCTGTGTGTGCTGCTCGGGACAGAAGTGCCATATAAGCATACACAGCTCATGTTTAGAGATACCTTAAAGAAAGGCATCAGTGAAGTGGAGCTTCTGTGTGAATTGAAAGCAATGTAAAAGATTTGTATTGGACAAATCGCCGGATTCTGAGGATTTTAGCGGCCAAACATAGCAGTTGAAAATAAGCAGCCAGAGATATTTACTGCTATCGCCTCTCTGTAAAAACACGGCTCCAGCTGCAGCCGCGGGTGTGTGTGTGTAAAACCTCCCCGTGTGTGTGGGGCTGGAGCAGTGCAGGCTGAGAGGGAGAAAGTCACAGCTTATTGCCTATAGGCTTTAACTCACAACACCGCCGTCTCTATTGCAACGGGACGGTCTAAAAGCACCCGTTGTTTAGGACCGCTTTCTCATGGTTAGACGGGCCAGCACGAGGTGCGTGCATCGCCAGATGCGCCACAGTTCCCTAGACATTGAGGAGCAGGTGGCGGTCAGGGGTGCATACATACAATTATAGGCTAATTGATCACAGGTGGGTAGTGGCAAGCAAGCGTAGAGCAAACTGTGTTTCATTTTGAAGTGAACTCGATAGCAAGTATATATAGGCTGGTCGTTTCGGACTACAGTCAACTGAGCTGTTGTTTGGATAGAAAGGGCAGGGAAAAAGTCTGTGGGCTCCGATCGGGGGGGCACAGCGCCACTAGAAACAAATAGCCTAGTGGTTGTCGCAAGAGGATAAGCTAGTTATCGCTCTTGGACGGCTTTCAGGCACCGATAAATCACTTGTATACAAGGGTGAGGCGGGAGAAGACGCCCCACTGGAGATAATTCCCCACCCCCTCTAAGATCTCTCTTAAATCCGGACTAAATTGAGCTGGATGAGCTTTGCTGTCGCGCTGGTGTTTATTACGAGTTCATGTTTTGTTTGTCTGATTGTTTGTATGGGGGGTCTATATTGGTTTGTCTACCCGCCGTCTTGTGTATGTATTGTAACAACTAATAATGAATCAGTCCATAGACAGGGTAAAATGAACTAAACTTTAGTTATCTCACCAAAAGTAAATGACCTGAGAAAAATAAATAATATAAAGATGCAAAGCAAAATTCTGGTCTTATAAATGTGCTGCAAAATGAAAATAAATAGCAAAAGAGTGTTTTTATGTCCTGCCTCTGAGTGTGCAGGGGAAAATGTAAACAAGAAGCACACTCTTCAGGGTGAGCGCTAGGTGTAAGAAGAAAAGAAGATTATATTGCTTTAAGAATCCATTCTTAGATGGTATTGCTGGAATGTCAAGATATCTTTGTGACCTTGTATAAACCCTATGCCCGTCCTGCGCCCCGAGACCCTCAGAGACCTGCCTGAGGAGATCAGCGTTGCAAAATCTGTTTTTGTAGGTCAATGTTGTATTATTTGTTTCATTTATTCTTAATCTATGTATTGTATAGTAATAATGAATAAAAACGTAATGTATTGAACACATTCTGAAACAAAGCAGATAAGACAGAACAAGACTCAGACATAATACTAATTGTTGTTGAAACCTTTTGCGCTGAAGTTGCAAAATGGAAACTGTGTTGATTGTCTGTTCCAACTGGCCACTGGAATCAGAATTAATATAAGTTGAAGTTCAATTACAGTTTTAAAAATAATTTAACATTCTTTATTAAACTGCTTATGAACAACAGAGTAAAGGTTGCTGGTTAAGCCAGGATCAATATATTTGTTGAAGTTTTCATTGTGTGCATAATAAATGTGTTAAATTAATTGAGCAATTCTTTAAAAGTATAATGTTGCAATTTCTTTAAAATAAGTAATCACAGTTAAAACATAGATGTTGTTTTCCAAGGGCCTCTCTTTCACAGGCCCACACTTTGAATCATAACATTTCCAAGTCCTACAGAAACTCAGTATCATTTTGTGTTGCAAGCCAAATCCAGGGGTTCTACTCGAGCCCAATTTTAAATACCATAAAGAAAAGTATTGAACCCAGCTCGAGCTAAATGTGAAATGTATTTAATTAATGTGCAAGTGTTTTGATTTATTTAAAATGTTCCAGTCTAGCTTCCTTCGAGTTTAGTATAAACAACAGATTGGTTCTCATAACATTCTCACTGCTGTGCTGTCCCAAATGTTTTAAACCTTGGGCAGACAACCACACACACACACACACACACACACACACACACACACACACACACACACACACACACACACACACACACACACACACACACACACACACACACACACACACTTTGGATGAGTAATCACTTCCAAATTGTAAATTGTTGCCTTCTTCAAAGTTATTAGTAATTCAAGATTAATTATTAAATTAAATTAGGTACATAACATAGAATAAACAAAATAACTTTGATCATTGTGTTCACAACATTAGACCTTGTCCTCTAATCTCTACTAGAATAAGATAAGTGTGCATGTTTGGGTGTGGAACACTCCTGTAATGTACCTAATCTTGTTATCCTTTTCATTATAGAGCTGGGGAAATGGTGTATTGATTAGATTCTGATCCGTGCAAGTCCAATTTTGACTGACTTTAGTTCTAATGTTAATTTGATTTCAACCCATAAGTAATTATTTAGATTAACTCAACATTTCACATGATGGATTAGTGCTCCACATTTTTCCCACTAATTTGTTGTGCAATTAGGCCAATGGTAAAGAGAGACATTGATGACCTTGTGTCCCTTTTGTTGGTACGTGGTTCCATTCTGTCTATGGCCTTGGACGATTTCACTAAGAATCACCCAGTTCTGACAGTCCGGCTGAGTGCAGTCACAGAGATGCTATGGCTGCTCTACATGAAATGACATTAATGGTCTGGTCCGAGAATGGACACCATTTCCTGCTCCCAGAGACAATGACGCTCCTCAAACTGAACAATACTGTCTCACGTGGGCCACTCCCCCCACCAAGCCATGAACTGAAAGCTTTGAACACCTGGAAGCCTCCCGGTCACACCAGCACCAACCCTTGGGTCAGTCAGATGGGACTAACGGCTTAACTTAGGGCATTTGGTTCAGAAATATGACTCTCGTTACCGCAGACTGGGTTTTTTTTTAAAAGGCTATTCATACTGCTATACAGAGGATGCCTGTAAGTTGGCAAGCTATTAAAAGCCCCTACTATTTTTAAAATAGGCCTAATGTCAGGGGCCTCTTAATGTCTAGTTACAATGTTTCCACCTGGTGAAACTAAAGGCTGCACGGTACTCAGGCTACAATACGACCATTCTGTTCTGCTCTAACGATTCAATTGATAGATTCTACATAAAAAACAATTAGCTTTTATTGTTTCCAATGATAACGTCATTTTAAGTGGAGGAATGCAAACCTGTTTTCAAATGTAAGGTTTTGAATTTGTTTGACATTTCTCAGTAATAACACCCTCAGACACCCACTATCATTCATGCTATGCCTTCAGTGGTAACTCAGATGTTAAGGGGGGTGAAGCTTTTTCCTCCCAAATCGGCTATGCTTTGTTTTTTTAACAAAGGTATGCATTTCCTGCATAATATATGTTTCTCACAATTGTTTTTTTGTAAGCTGCACACAGGTGATACTGAGTCTTCTCGATTAATAGATTATAAACTACACCATGCTTAAATAGACTCCTAAGTTATTATTTCATATGAGACATATGTAAGAAAGGGGAGGGAAGAGTCAATTATATTGAGTAATTGATTTTATATTGGAACATTTATTTCTCAAACCTGTTTTATGGAAGAGGAAAATATTTCTGATAAACTAATCTTTTATCAAACGGTAAATGGTGAATTAATATAACATTTAGAATCATTGAGAAGGGGTGATATCCACAGGGACTAGCTCACCTTTAAATTACAATAACATTTCTCTACTTTGGACTGATGAGTATATGATTCTTGCATGTTAAATGACTAACACAAACCTTACATTTATGCATGTGCATGGGTCAGGAAGGCTCCCAAATAATTCTGAGGGGCCTATCCTATTTTTGTAATTAAATGATAATGTGCTAATCCATTACTTTGAGTTGTCTGCACTCAGGAAAACATCCCTGTCAAGTGTTAACCCAATAACTAGGACAGCTCTGAAGGCCAAGGGTCAGAGAGAGAGGGTCACACTCTCCGGCTGCAGAGGGCACCCCCAGCCACGGGCAAGGAGGCACGAGGTCGTTCGAGATGAGAGGATTCTAATCTTCAACTATCTGAGGAGATGGGATGCTTCTTCACCATTCTGCTCGGTGGGCTCAGGCAGACAACCCTGCGGGACGAGCGAGGACTTCAGAGGCTTCATACAAGGTTCCTTGTTTCTTGGAGGAGCAGATGTCTTCCTAACCTCTCCCATCACGGGGGGAGACCTGGATGCGCCACTTGGAATACGCAGTTTTGTCTGGCACTGCTCTCAAGCAGATAGCAGAAGGAATGCAGGCGGATGAGCCTCCGTTTCACTGGGGGGATCAACTACAGTGCTCACTAATGAGCCACACAAAAGCAGAGCAATTGGGGGGTTTAAATATGGCGCTCTGATGAAGAAGAGTTTGAGCCAATCAGCACCTCAGTGCTAATCTACAGTATCAGGATGCCTTGTTATGGAAATCTAAAAACCCCAATACTGTAGAGTACAAGTCAGAAAACAAATAAATGGTGAATCAGACAGAGTTGTCTTTCTGGTGATGTTTATTCGAACAAACATCAGATACAATAAAATATAGACACAGGTCTCACAGAGTATAGGATAGTCTGCGCGAGTGTGCGCAGTTTAATATGGTAACAAAGCTTATATTGAGGAAAGGGTGGGAAGGTCAGAAATCTGTCTTCACACGGTCACATTGTTATTAGACACATGTCCTTGAGCTGTAGATCTCAGGAAAGGCAAGTTCTCCTGTGACTATGTGTGAGTCATAATAGCAGCTGTGGCCTTGAAGTAGAGTAACAAGAGGCAAACGGCACATCTAACCTAATCTACTTTGAACATATAAGGGATATAATAAAAATGTCCACTACAGCCTTTACACACCAGACACTCTTTGTCATAAAGAGAGGAGGAGAATGAGTCAGAAAGACTGAAGGATACGTTCTTCCTGCTCTCGTACAAAGATGAACTTTGGATTGATTTTATATCTTGGATGTTTACAGATGTACAATTAATGACTGTCTTTATATTTCCAATGACCAGACATGTGTTGAATAGTGGTGATTAATATATTTTTGCCGAATCAGATGACATTTTCGCACTAAACAAAATTAATTAATTAATATTTTCAGATTGAATAATAAGATATTTCTACTATTATCACAGATAATGTTAATATCCTTAATCGTCCAGCAATCAGGCTTAACAACACTACTCTTTAATGTATTATCCATGCACAGAAAGACCTACAATGATGTTTCAAGTACTGGATTGATTTCAGTTTTGGCCCAAAACAAATATTTATAATATTTCATATAACAATTATGTAGCATATTTGGTCCTCAAATTAGAGAAGTATAATTTAAAGACATTGATATTATACATTCAACATTAGATAAACACAGAATCCTTTCCAAGTACCATAAGTAGATGCTCAGGTAAGTATGGCTAATAGGAATAATTGATAGACTTAATTTGGTACAGATCAGTGGTAGCATTCACAAATGTAATAATAATGAATGTATTGATTTCACTAAGTGCCTTACTCTTGACTAAAGCGTATTTAAGTAAACGTTAAAGTAATCCTAAAATTGAGGACACTGCAATTTTGCAGATTACAGATTGATCAAATCACCATTGTGAATTATATACTCTAACTTTGAATTTTTAGCTGGATCTCTTACGATCCTGAGTTTTAAAATGCTTTTGACTAGTGATTGCCTTGAAGTAAATCTTTAAAGCGGCAAGCTGGTTTTGATTTTATAGTTTGATGAATGAAATTAACTAATGATAAAAGATATTAGTTTAAAACAAATATTTAGCTATTGTGCACCTGTGTTTTATGTGTGTTCATTATTATGCTTTTGACAAAAGATGATCAAACACTGATGAGAGATGATTTTTCCTATTATGATTGGCTGTATCAATCATTGTGATTGAATGTTTCAATCTTATTCTACTTTGTGATGTAATTAATGTAAGGTGAGACCACACTCGAATCTGGAGACGCCTATTGAGTTAATTATTGACCAAATTATTATTAGACTAATGTTTTCAGGTTATCATAAATGATAAAAAGAGTGGACTGTTAGGGAAATAATTATCATAGACGCCAAGATGTGACATACAGGACAAACCTTGACGTCTGTTTACCTCCTTTAAGGACACAGGCTGCTTCAGCCAATAATGTTATTGTTCCCATTCTGTGACCGGTCAATACTGGGTCACAGATGGTCTTTATTGTGGGTACACTGGGACACTTCCTTCTCTGTTGTCTGAGGACTCCAGGGCCCAGGAGTTCAAAACTTTTAATCTCAATCAGATCCGATCAGATTTTGAAATCCCATTTTTTGTGATCCAGGATCAGACAAGTCGGCCAGATTTTGTCCCTGGAGTTCAAAGCAATTCAGGATAGGATCAGCCTGATCCAGATTACGATTTTTCAAGATGACTAGATCCTGAATATCAGTGCTTTAATCCTACCGATCGCCATCTAGTGGACATGAAAAATAATACAAGGAAGACAAGAGACCACATTGCAGAGACATCTATTGTCCGCAATTACGTTTGAAAGGTTTTTTTTGTTGAAGATATTTTTTCTTTAATCTAAATTACATTTGTGATTGACAATCTTTGTTGTGATACTTTCATGAGCATAAACATTTATGTCAACATTTGGTTGAAAACAAAATAGGCCACCACAAACGTGACCAAAAAATGAAAAATAAAATGTATTTCCCATGAAGGTTAAACATGGTGTATTATTTCAGTTAACAAACTTTGCCATCTTATTTATATTGAAACATATTTTTAAATAAATGGTACAGTACATTTTGCTCTGGTAATCCACTGGAAATCCACCCCTCTGGTGGGATCAGGATAATCCAGTTTTTTGGGATCAAACTGATCCCAATCCTGTGCTGTCGGTTTGAACTACCCGTTTTGAGGATTTGATCCAGATTAAAGCTTGGATTGGATTTCCTGATCTGATCGGATATCAAAGTGATCCTAATCCTGTTTTTTGGTTTTGAACTCCCCAAAAGATAAATCTGATCTGATCAGATAGGGATTAAAAGTTTTGAACTCCTGGGCCCAGGGCATGACATATCCAAGGCCATAAGTGGCGGAAGCTGGTAACTTAGTGTGCCCAAACTATCTAAAGCTATCTTATCAAAACATGTTGATGACTCTCTGTGGAACCAGTTAAATGGGCTGGCAAGAGAGAGGCTCTCCAGAATTGACGTGGCAACTCTACCGTGAAGTCAGAACCTCTGGCTCTTGGACTTGTGATGTGAATCCTCCGGCCATTAACTCCAAATAAACCATCAGTGTTTGACATCAAAGCTACTGCTCCTACCGTGTCTCCTTCCTGAGTCGGTGACTCCCACTGAATTGCTACACAGAAGTTTCCTCTACAGTCAGGATGCAAAAAAAACACTGAAATCTCCCTTGTTTGTATTTTCACAAATAGATTAAAGTTTTCACAAATCTCAAACTGGGTTATAAATAATCTTTAGACTCTCTGTGATAATCCAGTCCAAAATAAATCGGCTATGCAGCGATTTAAGAGGTTCAAACACGGAGGATTGTTCGCTCAGCGCTGTAAATTAAATGTCCCTTAACTTTCCCCTTAACTGCCGAATCGGATGCTCTGAATCGGAAGCCAACTTCAGCGTCGTCCATTTAGTCTCCTTTTTAAAGCTTCTCTCCTGGACGAGACAATAACGAACACAGTTAACAATTTGGGACCAGCTGACGTGATTTCGGTGGACCGGGAGAGACTACAGCCGGCTATTGGCCGGAGCCGCTGGCATCCGTTCGACACACAGAGAGCTCGTATCAACTCGGTAGGAAGAAACCTGTTATATCGAATTCTTCAATAGTTTATGCAGGACAATGTTAGGTCTGTGTGTTTGACGGCGGCCAGCGGATCCTGAAAATAGCTGTGCAATTCATGTTAAAACAGCCTACATTTATAAACATTGGTATCCTATAACACATGGCGTTGCTTTGTCACAAGCAGGGTGAGTTCAAATTACTTATTTTTCATATATTTAACCCTGCATGCCATGGGCGTCGCCTGGGGTAGGCATCCGGGGCTTTAGCCCCGGATGTTTTTTCTTTAGCCCCGGACAAATTCTCCCTCAATAATATAATACATTAACCGTACTTCACCTAGAGGATGGCAGAATTGTAATTTCCCGTGTTCAGTGAATGCAACAGAGGCAACCACCAGACCAATCCGAGAGTTGCATGGAAATAAACGTGTTTTATTGGCTCTCCTCTGTGACAGTGTTTAAACTTTAAACTTTCAGCCGCGGACGCGGAGTTTCTGAAGATGGACATTAGACATTTTTTAAATAAAAAATACGGCAATTCTCAAGTGGTGGCTCACACAACAACTCCAGAGCCACCACCTGAGCCAGGTGAACAAGGTATGTAAATGTCAGTAAACTTACAAGTTATGTCAACATGTAAGCAAAGCATAAATTATAGCTACGTTGACGTTACTTTGAATCGCGGGGGTAAGCTAAACCGTTAGCAAGTAGCTATAGCTAGCCAGATATATTAAATAAACACTTTGTCATAAAATCTAAATGTTGTGTTTTTTAGCGTTACCTGGTGATGTCAAAGAAAGCTCTCTGGGAAATGTTGACTTACTGTCAGTGTTCGACATGAAGCTAGAAGCTACCTTACAGTACACAGTTGATCCGGAGTCCTGTCAGTTAAAGTGTTTCATAGTTAGCTTAGCTAAGCATCAACCTAGCACTGAAATATATGGATGTTATGTGACGGTATTTCTGAGGAAAAGTCAGCTGAAATGGTGGCATAGTTGCCACTGCTTTACATGTCAACAGCATGTTTGAACGTATTTGCAGCAGTAAATGTGGCTGTCTGGCCACTGACGTTGCCATAACAACACCTGAATTTAAATGTGCAACCTCTTTATGTGACAGATTTTTGCATGAAATTATAATTCTTCTGATTGATATTCCTATTGACAGCTAGTTTCTATGTGTACATTATGAGATGGACAGCCAGCTAACAAGCTTTCAGATCAAAGCTAATCCAGTGGGGCTCCTGAAAGGGAGCAAGGGACACTATGCTCCCAAATATTAAGCCTTGACCCCCATCTTAAAATTGATATGATCACAAAATGATCTGCATTGTCGGAGGCCTTTTTTCCTCATTATCATGTCAAATTGTACAGCTTTCCTTAGTGTTGAATGCAGAAAGATGACTATATTAGAGTATTAAGTGTAAATGACTATATTAAAGTATGAAGTGAATATATTAAGTGAATTACTCAAACTGCATTTGTATAGGAATGATTATGTCCTATTGGCAGATAACTACTCTAACAGTGATATCTACAAGAGATGTACATTTAACTATTTTCAATTGGTTAGTATTACATTTTGTGACAGTGTGGTGACACTCATTTTAATGAAGAAAAATTTGTGTATCTTGAAATTCATTTATTTGACAGAGCTGGAAACTGATACATACTTGTTTGTGTTTACCTACACAGTCATCACAGATGAGCCAAACAGAGTAGAGGATGAAGAAAGGAGAACAGGAGAAAGGGACACACAAGAAGGAGATACAACAGACAAGAACAACAATGGAGACAACAATGAACAGGAACACCAGAACAGACAAGAGTCAATGAGTAACATGACTGATTTAGGGACTGCAGATACAGGGCCAAGGCAAGTGAGACACCACTGCTTTCCATCCAGCATGTTTGGCCAGCAAAAGAGATCATTTCAACCGCAAACAGCAAGTGATGAGGGATTATTATTTCCTCCTTCCATCCCTTTTTTCTGTTTAATCTGATTACTAACAACTTCTAATAATTTGACATAGTTTATGATTTAATTGGAAAATAAAGTGTTTTTAAATAATAAACCCGTTTCTGATTCTGATTCTTTGATTTTTGTTGACATATGGGTGTTGAGAGATGTATCCATATCTCTTAATGTTGCTCTCAAAGTGCACAAGATTGATGCTTTTAACTTCAACATTTAAAAAAATTCTTCCTGGGGGACCCCAGAGAAGGTAAGTTCCCTCAAAATAGCACTTTATCTTTGCTTATGTAACTCCGGTGTAGTGTCCCCTCGGCAACAGATCACTCAGAGCTGGTGATTACTTTCCTGCATTTCAATGGACAGCATAAAACGACACGTGAGCTGGGGTCTGGTGCTCAGATTAGCTATTGATGATCACGTTGATAAATCATATAAAACCAATCACACAAAAACATGTTGCTGTGACTGAGCATTACACAATTAACATTAAACTAAACAAACACAACAGTACGTTATTGTCCTTATAAAAATAAAAACATACATTTTGTCCACCGAGATAATACAGGCACCTTACCCTCAAGAGAACCTCACGTGCTTTGAGAATCTCCCACAATCCATTGCCGTAACAAAGCTAATGCAGACACACGTTTGTGACACCAGATGGCGCAATTGTGTATGTGCGTGTGGGGAGTATTGCAGTAGAAAATTCGACTGTAGCGCCGCCACTGTGGGCTAAGCCCCGAATGTTTCCAGGTCCAGGCAACGCCCCTGCTGCATGCTATTAATTTGTGTGTGTGTTTTATTTTAAATATAAATGTGTGTGGTCATTGTACTTCAGGTAGGTGTCTTGTTACGTTTTCACGTAGGTGTCTCTTGTTACGTTAGTAGTTAGCCTATGACGTAAGGGTCAGGGTTTCCGCTAGGATTTTTCTCGCCGGTCAAATGTCCGGACAGAATTTATTTTACCGGACAAATTTGAAACTTAACGGTCATGTTTCAATAATAATAATAAGAATTGTGTAGCAGAGTTTCCGTTAGCAGGTAATTACCGGATTAGGACCGGATATGCTGATGTTTAAAACTCAGTTAATGGGAGTCATTTTTATATTGCTTCAGTTTATAATCGTAACAGATCGGAAAAATTCAGATTAATTTTTCAATAAATGATTCCGCAAACAACAAACAACATAATTATTACATTAAAATAAACTACTTGTAGTAGATGAAGTACATTATTCAAAAGTTTAAATTAACTTTGAATAATAACACGGGAGAAACGGATCCTTTCTTTTCCTCCTGACAGCCCGTCAGTTTCTCATGCAGCTCACTAAACAGTGGGCGGGGCTTCAGGTGATTATGCAGCAGCTGATCTGATCTCTCTCTCACGTCCTGTTACACTTCATTCGCGTTTATGTCCATATCGATCAGATCCAGCTCTCCTGATCGGCCTTTATAGAGAGCACAGATCAAACTATTAAGAGTGAATATCGGCCGATAATGATCGGCGGCCAATCGATAGAAGCATCGGACATTTTGACCGGCAGGTTTTGAATGTACCGATTTTTATTAAATTTTACCAGCTAAAAACCGGTAATTACCGGCTAACGGAAACCCTGGTAAGGGTATACAGTATATGCCCATTTGACGATTTATGTTAAGATCTATGAGACATAGCGAGTCGGTTAAGCACCGAGTAAGTGAAAACCAACAAGGCACAGCGAGTTAACCCGGGGTTAAGTAACTGAAGTCAGTGCTAGTCGAAAACAGTTGAGAACTGTTTTAAAAAAGTCCTTTTCGAGGAAAACGGCTTGATTAAGGTGTAAGCCTTTATCAGTGGTTATACTGTTCTGTTTTCAACCAGGATATTGCGGGTGGAATACGATATTTGGAGTTACAGCAGCATTACGTTAATTTTTGATGACGGTCATTTAATAGTCGCTGATAGGTTTCCATATTGCTCCCACCTAACGAGTCTAAATATCAACAGTTAACCAATAGTGGACTATAAAGTCAATTATTACGTAGATAGGCAAGGCAAGGCAAGTTTATTTATATAGCACTTTTCAACACAAGGCAATTCAAAGTGCTTTACAAAAAATGAAAGACATTAAGAAAAGGGCATTTAAAATCAGTCATTAAAAAGAAAAGCTAATAAAATAAACATTCAAAGAAAAAATAGATGGATAAAAGTTACAGTGCAGTTTAAGATATGAATAGTTCAATTAAAAGCAGCGACAAAAAGAAAAGTCTTCAGCCTGGATTTAAAAGTAGTAAGAGTTGCAGCGGACCTGCAGGTTTCTGGGAGTTTGTTCCAGATATTTGGAGCATAATACCTGAACGCTGCTTTACCGTGTTTAGTTCTGACTCTGGGGACAGAAAGCTGACCAGTCCCTGAAGACCTGAGAGATCTGGATGGTTCATAATTTAGCAGGAGGTCAGTAATGTATTTTGGGCCTAAACCATTCAGTGCTTTATAAACCAGTAGCAATATTTTTGAAATATATTCTTTGACACACAGGAAGCCAGTGTAAAGACTTCAGAACAGGAGTGATGTCATCCACTTTCTTAGTGTTAGTGAGGACTCGAGCAGCAGCGTTCTGAATCAGCTGCAGCTTTCTAATAGATTTTTTAGTGAGACCTGTGAAGACACCATTGCAGTAGTCGAGTCTACTGAAGATAAAGGCATGGACAAGTTTTTCCAAATCCTGCTGTGACATTAGTCATTTAATCCTAGATATATTCTTTAGGTGATAGTAGGCTGATTTAGTAACTGTTTTAATGTGACTGTTGACACTCAGGTCAGAGTCCATGACTACACCTAGATTTCTGGCTTTATCTGTTGTTTTGAACATTGCACACTGAAGCTCAGCGCTAACTTTTATACGTTCTGACTTGGCTCCAAAAACCATTACCTCAGTTTTATCTTTGTTTAATTGGAGAAAGTTCTGACACATCCAGTCATTGATTTGTTCAATGCACTTACTCAGTGTTTGAATTGGAGCATAGTCTCCTGGTGAAATTGTTACGTACATTTGTGTGTCATCTGCATAGCTATGGTAACTTATTTTGTTGTTTTTCATTATCTGAGCCAGTGGTAGCATGTAGATGTTAAAGAGAAGAGGCCCCAAGATGGAGCCTTGAGGAACCCCACATGTCATATTTGTCAACTCAGATGTGTATTTACCTATAGAAACAAAATTGTTTCTGTCCTTTAAGTAGGATTCAAACCAATTTAGAACTGTTTCCGATAGTCCCACCCAGTTTTCCAGTCGGTCTAGTAATATGTTGTGGTCAACAGTGTCAAACGCAGCACTGAGATCTAATAATACTAACACTGAAGTTCTGCCACTGTCTGTGTTTAAGTGGATGTCATTAAAGACCTTTACAAGAGCAGTCTCAGTGCTGTGGTTTGGACGAAAGCCTGACTGGAACACATCAAAACAGTTATTTAAATGCAAGAAATTACTCAACTGTTGAAAAACAACTTTTTCAATGATTTTACCTAGAAATGGGAGGTTTGATATGGGCCTGTAATTGTTCATTACTGAAGCATCTAGATTATTCTTTTTTAAGAGCGGTTTAATGACTGCAGTTTTCAGGGCCTGTGGAAAAATACCTGAGTGAAGAGATGTGTTTATTATATGAAGTAGATCTGAGGCCATGCAAGGCAAAACATCTTTGAAAAATCCTGTTGGAATAATATCAAGGCAGCAAGAGGAGGATTTCAGAAGTTGAATAATGTCCTCTAGGTTTTTATCATTAATCTGATGGAATTGTGTCATGATGTCTGAATTGATGTTAGGTGGACATAGGGACAACACATTTGCTGTTCCTGATGCAGAGGCACTGACTGCTTGTCTGATTTTCTAAATTTTGTCAGTGAAAAAGGAGGCAAAATCATTGCACGCCCTGGTGGATAGAAATTCAGAGGCTACTGACACTGGGGGGTTAGTTAGTCTGTCGACGGTAGCAAACAAGGCACGTGCGTTGTTTTTGTTTTTGGTGATGATGTCAGAGAAGAACGATTGTCGTGCGTTTTTCAATTCCAAATTATAAAGTCCAAGTCTCTCTTTATAAATGTCAAAGTGAACCTGGAGATTTGTTTTTCGCCACCTGCGTTCAGCTTTTCGACATTCTCTTTTTTCTGTTTTCACGGTCATGGCCTTTCTCCATGGAGATATTTTCTTGCCAGACACTTCCTTTACCTTAGTTGGAGCAATGGCATCTATAACACATTTTATTTTTGAATTAAAATGATCTACTAGCTCATTTACTGAGATGTTAGCAGGGGCTAGTGTGGTAGAAAAATTCTGAGTAAACATTCCCCTAGTATTTTCAGTTAAATATCGCTTTGTGGTTACCTCTTTTTGAACATTTTTGTGAACAGAAATAGAGCTCTCAAAGAAAACACAGGAATGGTCAGACAGTGCAACATCAGTCACCACAACCTTAGAGATATTCAGACCCTTTGAGATAATTAAGTCCAGAGTGTGCCCCTTATTGTGCGTGGGCTCCGTCACATGCTGAGTCAGTCCATAGCTATCAAGAACACAAAACAGTTCTTTAGCCCCTCTGTCCTGGGGGTTGTCAACATGGATGTTAAAATCACCAACAATGACTAGACGGTCAAAGTCAATACACACTATAGACAGCAGTTCAGTAAAGTCATCAAAAAAGCTTGCACAGTATTTGGGTGGTCTATAGATATTTAGGAACAGAGCTCGAGAAGAGCATTTCAGCTGAAGGGCCACATATTCAAAAGAATCAAAGTTTCCATACGATGTCTTCCTGCATTGAAGGGAATCATTGAACAGAATAGCAACTCCACCTCCTTTCTTATGCATTCTTTCCTGACTCATAAAACTAAAGTTGGGAGGGGTTGATTCGATAAGAACAGCTGCACTGTTATTCTGTTCAATCCAAGTTTCTGTTAAAAACATAAAATCGAGATTGTGCTCAGTGATAAAATCATTGATTAAAAATGTTTTTCCTGCCAAAGACCTGACATTTAATAAAGCTAGTTTAAGTTTGTTAAACACACTATCAGTCGTGTTTTTTGTAACAAGCTGTGGCTGACATGGAATCACTGCTAAATTAGATAAACTCACACAAACGTTTGAGCGCTTCCTGTTTCTAAGATGATTCACCGCTCTTAATCTATTACCTATCAACACAGATATCGGCAAAGCTACTGGCAGGCAGGGCCCCGACATGTCCTGGAAAGAGTTGAGAGTGCCATACGCCCTTGAGCCTGGACCCCACACATATCAGTAAGAGTTTGTTGTGCTTGAAGGGAGGGGAGGTGGTTGACGTAGGCACGGTGATGGAGACGGGGGAGATGGTGCGGGGGTAGAGGACATGCTGCCAGAGGGGGGAGGTGGTTGACGTAGGCGCGGTGATGAAGACGGGGGAGGTGGTGCGCGTCTCTGCAGTGATTTTGGTGGGCGTCGTTGAGGAGCGGGGGTAAAGGACATGGTGCCAGCCCTGCGTATCGCCTTAGTTTGGTCTTTGAACTCCAGGAAGGAATCGGTGCCAACTCTCTGTATCTCCTTTGTGTGTTCAGCGATCTCCAGGAGGGTGGGCGAGGGTGAAAGGGTGAACGGAGTATCCTCAAAGGCGTTGACAGGGGGAGGGGGGTGACGGGCAGTGGAGACTCCTCCATATGTCTCATAGGTCTCCCATAATCAGAACATTCCTCAGGCGGGTGCAGTGATAATTCTTCAGGGTTTTCTGCGTGATGTGTTGTGTCTTTCTCCTGTTTTGATTCCTCTTGCTGCTTGTCCTTGGCAGAGGGAACAGATTGATGACGCAGGCAGTTGAATATGTTAGAGCTAAACAATTTCACTCCTGACTTGTTCAGGCAAACTCCATTTGCCTTGAAAAGATGTCTGCGGTCCCAGAAAAAGTTAAAATTGTCAATAAAATGAACAGAATGGTCAGTACAGACAGTTGAAAGCCAGGTGTTCAGTGCAAACAATCTGCTGAATCTCTCCACTCCTCTTCTGACTGGTGGTAGAGGGCCACTGATGAACACATCTGCATTTAGAGAGCCGACAGTTTCCAACAGACATTTCAAGTCTTTTTTCAGCACTTCTGACTCTTGTTTCACAACATAATTTGTTCCAATGTGTAGTACCACATTCTTCACAGTCAGATGTTCAGCCCCAATATGCAGGATCTTCTCAGCCAAGTCAGAGACCACATCCTTGGGAAAACAGAGTACTTTGGTGTTGTTCTTATTACACAGACCTTTTACATCTCTTACAGCAGAGTCACCCACAATCAGAGTTTCAGGCACAGTCGTTAGCTTTCCCCCTAGCCTTTTACTTTTGGAGTAGCTATTGGTCCTTACCCTGCTGTGTGAAGAGGACAGGTTATCCAGGTCATCAGATCTCCGGTTCTCGGTCAGCGGAGCGTATCTGTTCTGGATTGGCACACTTGGTGGTTTAGGAGGATTGTTTGTAATTCTCCCTTTAGCAGCTGTCCACTGCTGTTTCCTAGTATGAATAGGGGTTGAAGAGGCGCTCCTCCTGGGTGATGACAATGCAGGCCAGCCGGTCGCATCACAGATTTCTGAGCGCTGGGCTCTGCCTGTTATCCGTCCTCCCAAATCCCATAGAAATGATTTACTCTTAGGTTTTGCACCCAGAGAGTTCCAGGGAGGACTACCACTTGTAGATGTATTACCCGGTACACAGCCCTCCTGTTCCTTGGAATCCTTGTAGCTGCTAACTAGCTGTGAGTTAGCATACCCTTCTCCATTATTTTGCAACACAGGTAAAGTGGTGTCATTCCCACGACATAGTCCATTCACTTCCACGTTAACTTCCAACCGTTGCATTTTCATTTCCAACACAGCCATCTTCTGTATAAGTTTTTGGATGTCATCTGTAGAGAACGGAGGCATTTTGCTACCAACTAGCATGCAGTAGCCTACCAGGCTTTAGCTGTTGCTAGGCCACGCTACTGTAAGACTGACGTCGTCGTAAAAATGTTGAAATATGGCTGAAACCCTCCGTCTATTTACGAAGATTAACTGTCCCAGTGATAAGTTAATGTCCAGGAGCCGCTGCTCGAAGTTTTCAGAGAATAAGAATAGGAAAATCAGCATAAAAAGTAAGCAGAGGCAGGAGCAAGCAGAAAAAGCGTCTGCACTGTAAGAAAGATAAGCAGAAAACCATAGGTTTATGGCTTATGCGTAAGGGTTCCTAACTTTAAAGAGCCTGTGACACGAGTTTCCCCCATCATCCAAACCCATCAATTTTACTAAATATTGTCCCCTTGAAACCGTTACTGAACTGATTATGGATATTTGTACTTTGATAACCATTAATCTGCCCTTCAATGTTGACCATTTTCTGGATCTTCTCGGGGATTCTTCAAGTCCCGCCAAATTATGTGTGACGTCATTGCGGGCACAGCGCTCCAGCTGCACCGTTCAGGATCCCAGCATCTGCATGCAAACGCACGATGGCGCACACGGCAGCAAGCTCAGACAGCGATGACAGTTTAATTTTGAACGTGTCTGAGAGCTCATATGAGGCTGAAGGATCGGAAAGTGATACTCATGATGACATTGTAGACGATATTGGCTATATGCCCTACCAATTCGAACCATATGCCTCTGAATCGGGTGAAACAAACTCTGAGTCGGACAGTGGAGATGACAACCCACCCGACGATCGCCAGATACCTCTCGATCTACAACGCCTGAACAATGTGGAATGGTTTGTAAACTATTTTATTTACGGAGCCAATGGGGTTGAATGGGGTGGTCTACAAATTGTGCATAATAATTATATTTCCCCTGAAAATCTATAGCTTCTGGAGTAAAATATATTCCATTAGGCAACAATTAATTGTTGGCTTCCTATTAACTACTGCATGTTAATAAAATAAAGATGTGGTAGATTACAAACAGCAAATATGTGATGAATCATGTTTACAATGATTTTTATCACACACAATATATACCACATTGTACTGATGTTTATTACAATTCATGCAGCATTTCTAAAAATACAACTGTTGTTTTCAAGGTGCACATGTGGATGCTGCAGAGCAGACAACCTGGAAACAGTACAGGAGTGTGTATGCTGCAGAGAGCTGGCAAAGGTCCAGGCAACCATGGGGGATCCTGCATCACACAGCACCCTGGATTTGAGGCAGTCTGCCTAAATGAATATGCGCTGGACGTGGCCTATTCATACTACAAGCAGAACCATGGCCACCTCAACAAATCTCCACACGAGTATGTATAATCTGACAACAAATTAAACTTCTGATGTGCAAACACTATACACTGTTCATACCATATTGATGCAAGTAGGCGACCATGTACACTGATGACAATACCACTACAGATTTTAGCTTGCCCACTGAAACATTACTACTTCAAGTGGTAACAGACATATTTCACTGTCACTTTTGTGAGCATTTGCCATAGTACTTATTAGATTTGCCACATGTTACGTTCCTTACTGGACTAGGGGAACCAAAGAGAAGTAACAAAACACAAAAACAACCGGGCAAGAGAAAAAGGAGAGGAAACCGGTTTGTGAAGCCACAAGATGGACTTGTAATTAAACAAAGAGAAAGGACTCACCAGCCAACTTGCAAAATAAACTATAACAACTTTCTTTAAACAGAAAGTGACTACATTAAACAAGGTACACTGGAGCACATCTCCTAACAATGAGCAACACACACATTAAACTAGGCCTCACACAGAGACCATGCTGCACACATGCAGCCAGAGGAGAAGGGGAGCAGGCCACTGCAGCCTTCCTCAGGTCCTTTATGGAGGTCCTGATTGGTGATTGGGAGCACCTGGGGGAGAGGCTGCACCTGGAGACAATCAGGGAGAGAGAGATACACACACACACAAACAAACAACAGCACCCACTACGGCACGTAACACACATCACAAAACTATTATACAGATATGAACATCTTACATTTCGTAATGTATGATGCATATTAAAGCTAATAACTCACTCTCCTTATGTTTTTCCCTACAGACGTCGACGCTACACTGCCTACCGCCAATTGGTACGATGGTGCTGGGGATACCTCGGCAAGCAAATCAGGGTACCACTGCCTGCCTGTGTCGTGGTGAAGATCCGTGATACCTTCCCATCCCCCGACTGCCAGGGATTTCAAGAGCCCCAGCCAGAACCTGATGAACCTAATTTATTTCTTGAAGCGACTTAGGTGTTGCTTCACAAAGTCTGCTTTCTCGGGATGTGGGAACTCGGCATAAAGTGGGGGTGGCACAATCACTGGTTCCACTGCAAACTCTGCCTCAACATTCTCCTTGTCTGTGCCAGTAGCGTGGCGTGGGAAAAAAATTAGGGGAAGCCAATAATACGTCCTTTCTTTTGGGTCGGGGGTCTGGTGGTCAATGTAATAACGTAACCAGATGAGTGATTACAGCACCCGGTATCATTTTACACACATTTGTATCGGATGCAGGACTTACACATGCCTGTTATCTAACCGACAGGTCCGCACACACTCTCCAGCTGAAACTCTAATAAGCATTCATTCACAAACTAAATCAGGAGACCTTTAACGTTTTACGTCCGATTCGCTCCTTTTTTCCTCGCTGTACACAGCTCCAGTTTGGGCATTGGCCTGTCATCAGATTGTATTTGTTGTTGTTGCTGCTGTAGCGGAAGTTTAGTACAATTATTTTTGATGAAATACTCCAAATCTCCACCCTCCATAATTGCACTTGCTTCAGTTGCTTGCTACTTTCTAACGGCGGTGAGAGTGGTGCAGTGGCGCTATCTATCTTCTATCGATTAGATTTATGATTCGAAAATTATAAAAGTAGGGTAGACATGTGGATATTATCCGACTGAACAAAACTTGCATTTATCTAACAGGTTCGTTTTCCACTGACCTTATTTCGAGCTATTTTCCTAAATCCTATGGAGAAATCCCATTGCTTTTTTGTCGAGGGAAACCGAGCGCAGCTTACTTCCGGATTTTAGGACGCATCACTGCAACACTAAGTTGATGCGATTTGATTGGATTGTGAGGCAAGGGAAGCCAGCCGCCTCTGGCTTCCCTTGGCATGGCCCTGACCAATCACAGGTTGGCAGGGGCATCATGTGAGCCTCATCTGATTGGTCAATCCCTCCATTTTTTTTCACCAAGGGAAGCCAGATTCGGCTGGCCTCCTCTCGCAACAGTGAGTGCAATCTACTGTTTCACCATAACATCTAGAGGGGCGCTGTTTGTTTCACTCTTTGTAAAATACTCTGAGAATGGGGGAGAGACGGGCCGGCAGCAACACACAGCAAAGGAGAATTATCGAAACAAAACAAAGTGTTTTTATTTATTTATTTAAATTATAACTACAATCCGAAAAAACAGGGGAAGCCTGGCTTCCCTTGGCCTCCGGGAGAAAACGCCACTGGTCTGTGCACTCCTTCACTACTTCTGCCAGAAGTTCTTGGGCATATTCTGCAAGTGCCAATTGAAATAGTTCAAGACATGCTGTTGCAATTTTGTAATTGATTCTTGCGTCACTTCACAATAGTCATGCCCATCACTGTGCAAACCTTACTAAATGCACAAATGCCTTAATGAATTATCTCTGTCTGAGGAAGGAATTGGTAATGTTACAAGGTTGTATGTTACAGAATGTCACTGATACAATGTGCATGGCAACCACATCATGTTGTCTTTACTTTTTCTTTATTACATTATTACAAATTTCACTCACCATAGGTTGGACTTTCCAACAGAGATGTTCACAAGTCTTTTTTTGCAAGTCCAAGTCAAGTCTCAAGTCTTTGGTCACGAGTCCAAGTCAAGTCTCAAGTCTTTGTGGGGTGAGACTTGATCAAGTCTCAAGTCTTTGGTCACGAGTCCAAGTCAAGTCTCAAGTCTCTAAAAAATAAAAGTCTCCTGCTGCTATCCAGTCTGTTAAGAATACTGCACAGCTATATCTAAGAAATTCAAAGCATTTACTGTATTATTATCACTCCTATATCTATTAGCATACAGTATCAGTACTGATTAGTTGTTTGTTATATGATCACTTTAAACAGGCTATTGCAATGCAATATGAGGAAAAACATCACACTTTAGCTAAATGCAAACAACTTATAAGCAAAACACTTCAGAATCAGAAATCAGTATCACAAATACTTTATTAATCCCCCGAAGGGAAACTGTGTTAAAAGTACTTAAAAGTAAACATTTGTTCTGCGCCATTTGCAACTAAAAAACTATTGCTGCAATATTATCTGAAATATACTGAACTGGTGATATTAAAACATGACCTGTTCCAAAAGAGATATCTACCATTAACACCATTTACCAGCCAAATGCTGGTAAATCATGCAAGTGGCTGGGACTGTATGTTGCACGCACCAGCCAAAAATAACAATGGCAATCTATTGAGTGGCTGGTACAATTTCAACATTCACTAGGCTAGCCATTTGGCCAGTGGGCAAAAATGTTAAAATGTGACCTCTGCAACCGTATTGTTTAATTACACTGGGTCTCTAATGACATCTTTTAAGTCTACTATAAATAAACATATTCCTCTATCCTCTCACTCAAACCCAGTGTAATGGTAACCTGATAAACCTGTAACATTAACGTTACGTGGTCAACAATAAACCTGTAACCTGCCTATAAACCGACAGATGTATTTATGTATGTAACTATGTATTTTTCTACGTTTAACGTTAGCCAGTAGATGGTGGCAGCGGAACGTAATGATTAACGTTACCGACCTTTTTTTTGTCATGTCAAGAGTTGGATGTCAACGCCACTCAACGCAAACAAGTGTGACAAGCAAACATTCACTCATCTTTTCAAATATTCAGTTACAAAGCTAGTAGCAAGCTAAGTTAACATTACATAGCTGATGCTGAGCTAAACATGTTTGCTAACCGTCCATATGCGTTAATGTGACTGACCTCTCCGGGTGAGTTTTCAAGTGCCTGATGACATTTGACGTTGTTGCACCAGCATCCTTGATTTTAATATTGCAGACTTTGCAGTGTGCGCTCCTTTTGTTGGTGCCGCCGGCGTTTTGTTAGAAGTTTTTATAGTTGAACCTAATTACAAGCGGTACAGCTGCAGGTGTGCCGCCGGTCGCCATGGTGTTACCATGATGTTAATGTTAATGTTAAAGGTGGGGTAGGTAAGTTTGAGAGACCGGCTCGAGATACACTTTTTGTTATATTCCATGGAATGCTCTTAACATCCCGATAGCCGGCCCGGCTAAAATAACTGGATGGCCTACCTGCCTGTCAGCCTCCCATCGGGGCACAAACTTATCTCGTGCCCTCATTGGTCATGTGCGCGTTCGTGTGTGTTGGAGGAGGGGCTCTGTGAGGAAGTGGCAGATTTTCTCCGGTTGTGTATTTTCAAATTCTAGCGATCTCGAGACGGTTTCTCAAACTTACCTACCCCACCTTTAATACGCCAAAAATAGAAAACACAATGATTGTTCACGAGTCCCAAAACACGAGTCCAAGTCGAGTCCGAAGTCTTTTGAGCAGGAGTCCAAGTCAAGTCTGAAGTCTCTGTGTGTGCGACTTAAGTGCGACTCGAGTCCGAGTCACAGACTCGAGTCCCCATCTCTGCTTTCCAACACTCTGCGAAGCACTGCTGCTCCCTTTCTACCCTTTGGGTACTTGATGCTATACATGGCTTCCCCAGTCTTTGTCACGCCTTGCACCCGGTTGGCATTTTCATTGAAGTGGAGGGCTGCAATCAGTATCCTGCAATAAGAATTGGAGCATAATTATGTCTTAATATTTGTTTATTACTGGGATTCATACAAACTGGGAGGGGGGGGGCTTCCTGATTTTTTTTTACAATTGTTATAAGCATGTGTACCTGTGTTACTTTTGAAACAGAATTTAACATACATTTGCAAAATACTTTGATATTTCATTTCAATCCAGCCTATTGTCAATTAAGTTTCTCAAGGGCTACTTCATATAAAATATGTATTATTGCTAGACCTCATGGTTATTTTTAAAACACTGCAAGCCGGATCAATGGTGATAAACTTACCGACAAAGCATTCCTGTGTAAGAGAAGACATACATCTTCGGCGCAAACTGGATAAGGAGGCTCCACTGCTGATGTTTGGGAGCCCCCAGATAGCTTCAAAATGTCGTTACACAGGGTTTTGTTGCACACCAGCGTCTCCAATTTGACTGCTGCCTTGGATGCTGAAAAAGATTTTAAAAAATGTACCCTATGGAAACTTGCATATATCATATTTACATACCACTGCAAAATGATGAGGTTGTATTTAAATACAACAACCTGTTTTAATACGACTGTTTGCCATTTTGGATACCTTTGATCCTATATTATATAACCTAACAGAAACAAATCCCTCATATTTATTTTCTTTGGTCCCTAAAATTTCTGTTTTGGGACTGCACAAAGAATTGTTGCTGATTACTGGCAACTGATTATATTGATCCATTATCAGTAACTTAAAATGTGTAGCCATGTATATTTACAGTTCAGGATTTGTATATAGTATATGCTAATTATATATTACATTTGGGAGAAAAAAACACTCACATGGTTCCAGCCATTTCTTGTGGGACTCCCTCCCCTGCAGCCTGCCATGGATGCATGACGGGAATAGGTCTCCATGGCCTGTGTGTATGTTCTACATGAGACACAACCGACTCCCATTTTGCAACAATCTGGGCTCCTTGACCAGAAGGGGTCGACACCGCACACCAGTACATATGGTTGCTCACACTCTTTATCCATTGGCGAAGCACCTGACACCGCAAGCAGTTTTTTGGAAAATCCTAGAAATATATAGAGGCACAAACAGATGTTTGCATTAAATAAATAGTTTAAATCTAAAGGACATCAATATGTTCATAAACTTAGCACAGCTGTATAGACTACACTACTTATCAGGTTCAGTATCTGCAAATACAATGTAGAAAGTAAATATTTATCTATTTTACAAATACATAACCAAGCCACAAAACAATTACATGATTGCATTTATAATCCTACATGTGTCTACATTTATATCATATCTGTGTGTTAAGAATTCCATCACATATAAGAGAGCTCAGAGAGCCAAGTGCTAAACATACTAAGAAATGTTTACTCAAGCGAGGTATATGTCACTTAGTCAAATGTCAAATGCTGACACAAACCTTTTGCTACATGCCAGATATCATAGAGGTGCTCAATGTGGGGGTAGGTCTCTCTGAGCCACTTGACTATTTGCCGGTGTCGGTCGGTGACCATCGTGCCAACTGCAAGTCCCTGCCGCTCAAGATGAGCCAGGGAGCGCTCCAACCCAGTTTTCTCCATATGGTAGCTACCACCACATTCATTGCTCTAAAACAGCAGAAAACAGATACATAGGTATTAGACAAATGTATACAATGCAAATATAACTACACTTAGACCTGCAGTAAATGTAATATATAACAGGTTTAATATGTAATAATCCAAACTAAATAATTTTAAATAATTATTGTCCTAAGTTAATATATTTTAATTCATTATGAAATTGTTATATACAATTGTATTATTTAAAACTAATTTGTGGATTACAGCACCTAGACATTTTGTAAATAGAATCATTGGAAACCACGAGAAAAACAATTATGCAAACCTAGCTGTGGTTTTATTCTATATCTATTTTGTCCATATGTCCAATGCAGCTGGTTTGAGTTGGCCACACCATTAGCTAATTGTGAAGTAAAAACTTCTTTGCAGCAATGTTGAGCCAATCATGAAATGAGGGAAACTGGATTCGCCTTAGTCAATACACTGATATTTATTGAGGATTCGTACGGCCGGAGAGATCACAGTATATCACAATTCTCATGTAAGATACCAGCAAACTCTAAACACCAAAGACAGAAACATCTCTATATATCTTTTAAAGGAGGGGTCTAAACAGCCCGCCCTTTCCCCTAATCATTACCAGACACCAAGGACAAAGACTGCATATATTGCCCCTCCTTAAGTGCCCCAAACCCCTCACCCACACAGTAAGTCAAAGGACCTCTTGATCTGTCCTCCTGAGTATTACGCGCAGGATCACATTTCAGTGAGGAGGAAAACACTTTAACCAGAAACAGATTCCCGAGGACAAGTCACTAAATTCTATAAACTTTAACAAGACTAAAATATTCCTTTACACTATTTATTTGCAAAAATGTCAACAAATGTAATAATAGATATTTAAAAAATACACTTAATATCAGTGTTTTGCATATACAAAATATATCAGTCAATTGATTTCAACCCTGCTCATAAACTTCTTCAGATACCGGTAACCCACCTGGACTAGCTGAATATCTATTACTACATTGGCATGCAGCTCCAACATGGTGTAACTCCCAAACTTTGCACAATGTCCCGGGCTATCAGCCCGGCCATCACCTCCAAGGACCAGGTCTCTTCCCTCTGCCTGAAATGTGCCAAGCAAGAATGTCTGTCTCATGTTCCATACTCGCTGGACAACTGGCAACAAAACACTTCTCTGGTGCCGGAAATACGTCCGTGAAGATATGGTCGCCAATGCCATGGTTCTCATAACCCGCAGAACCTTTCCTGCAGTGACACCTGCCAACAAAATTGAAGTGGACTAGAGAATGTTGCCCGCTGGTGTGCTGCCGATGTAGGGTTGGCTGTTCCATGTCACTTTCTTGAAGCAAGATGCATATGACAACGTAATGACTAGGAGTGAGCCAATGACATTGTGGCATGTGGAAATGTCAACTGAACCACAGTCGGGGCAGTGGCACCAGCTGAGCAACCTCGTGAGGCAAGTCATGAAGACAATAAACTTCTTCTCCTTGTGGATGGGTGTGACAGGCTCATCCATATCCGGCTCACTGTTCTTCTGGTAGTCATCTTCTGATGATGAAAGGTCAGGTGACGAAGGTGGATGATATCCTGGTGATGAAGGTGGAGATGGAGATGATGATGATGATGATGATGATGATGATGATGATAATGGTGGAGGTGATACCTCTTTCTTTGCGGTGGGAATTATGTTGCATTGACTGCCAGTGTCTTGGAACAGCTTCCTCTCTATTGGAGTCCCTGAAAAGAGATTTCCAAATATGAATTATGATATGAAAAACCAATCATCAAACCATACCAGTAATATTTTGCAAGAAGGTAATAGACAGTCCAGTTTACAGCAATACAAGCATGTGCAGATTATATGGAAAGTACTAGAGTGTGACTTATTTTGGAAAATGAAGCCACTTGCATTTTAGGCTTATTTGCCAGGGTCCACATATATTTCGCCTAATAGTTCAATATAAATTGAAACTTCACATGCTGTGATACATGTACATGTATGATTTTATGAGATGGAAATGTTGTTATTGAATTATGTTATCATCTACATACCCCCTCCCTCCCAAAACCATTATTTTGACTCGGTATTTAATACATAAATCATATGCATTGCCAAATTCATCTTCCTTTGATTTATAAACTTTATATGCTTTGTAGTATATATGTATATGCATAATTGGATTACACTGGTGAGTGGTCCCTCCATTATAAGACCTTGCCTGCACCAAGAAAATCATATAATGTAGGTGGTATTATAATAGAGGGACAGGAACAGAATGAATATAACTTGGTTCTCGATGAGGCATCATAGTGCAGAGGGATTGTACAATGCAGAGACAACATATGCACTTAATTTTGTAACTGATAATGACTGATAATAATAACTGACCTGTTGTCTTTTCTCGCGGCTTAGTTTGAACCCCTTTGCTCCTCTTTGGCTTTTTCTTCTCCTTTACTGGATCAGTTTGGCAAGCAGAGGTCATAGTGCCTGGCGTCTCTTGCATGGGATTATCTGATGCATCACTGCATGCAGTTGAAGTATGTGCAGCTGATGCACCATCAGCTGTCAACCGTGGCTTTAGGAGAGAATCCAAAACCTACAAGCACAAGGGTGACATTTACATTACAATTATTACATCAGGAATTATTCAAGTTACACGATTGCTAAACTGAATCGCGGCCAAAGTATTTGTTTTTACCTGAGTTTTCTCTCGTTTGTCGAAGTAGGCACTTCTGTGGCGTTTTGCTGGGGGGGTGGCGGTGGCAAAGTCTCCGGTGCCTTGACGGATTTGCGACGGCGTGGGAAAGAGAGTAGGCACTGCTGACGGCTTCAGAATCCGTTTTCGCGTTACATCTATCCCACTTCCAACCATCAATATAGGCCCTTCCTCAAAATCATCGGGCAGAAAGCGTTGTGTTCTGCACGTTTTTCTCCCATGTGCGCTGATGCTTGACATCTGTGGGAAAGCTATGGATGCTGATGTTTAGTTCGTCATTTGCTGTATTGGAACACCCAGACACAACGCATCGTCGAACCATTCTTACATATGACAACACACTTTGTCCGTGTTTGGATCTCACGCCGCACAGTGAAGCGTTCCCGCATTCATTTCACTTCCGGCTTCCCCCAAAACCTCGAAATTATTGATATTTATCGGAACGGTATCGCTTTTTCTTTTTTAAACTGACGGTTCGAGATTACTAGTAGCCCAATATTTCATTGCACAACAGTTGTTGGGTGGCTGTCACAGGCTCTTTAAGTGATGATATCAATAAGATAAAGCCCATTTTTCATAGTAAACTAGATAGAAATGTTATTATTTTAAACTAAGTGTTGTTTTGGCTTGTATTTCAGGTTTTAGAATACCACACCAGTGGTTTCCTTTGTTACAGTTTGTTTAAAGATCACCCCACCATTGTTTAAACTCCTCTCTGAGAGCCACATAGTCTACTTTCAAATCTCTTTGTCCACAGGTCAGAGTTTGAAATAAACGGGTGCCATCTTGTTTACATCACATCTTGATTAACAGACACACGGCAGTCGCCATTTCGTGAAATGCTAATTGAAAGTACTCTGTTTTAATACACCCAGTACCACTCACATGAGGCTAGGCACTCCATCTTGAGAAGGACAAATCATATTTCTTGGCAGAGTTGGAACTAGAAAATAGTCAGGTTATCTTACCGTTGGAAGTTTGGTATTTGTAGGGAAGTATTGTATTTCCTATAAACCAAATCTGAGTTTGGAAGTTTTCCTGCTTGCAAGTGTGTATTGGCGGTTTTTGAAATATTCCTTTTTGCAAATGTGTTTTGGCGGTTATGTGCTGTGCTGTTAAACCATAGTGTAATTTTCTTCCCATTTTTAAGATATTTTTAAGGAAAATAAGCTTCTTCTTGTTAAATAGGTCAGTTTTGCAACAGCTATCCCTAGTGGATTGAGTTTGAAATTACAACGGCGCACTCTGCTGGTAATATAGAATTATTACACAGATAGAGGAAACGCCTCTAGGGAAAGATACTATAACATTCTGAAGCTTAATTTTGAGTGTTATACATGAACACATGAAACTTTACATAATAGTCTTTCCAACAAGACTGTAGAATATTCAAACACAAATGTATTGAAGCTAACACAAGTTATGATATTTGCATAAAACCATACACTTCCCATACACAGTACACACTAGATTTAGATTTTCACCAGATTTCTATTTTCATATTTCAAAAGTCAAAACCATACACTGTACAATTTTTATTTTTAACATTTCTGATTTTAAAATGTGCATTTTTTTTAATCTTTTAACTTACTTTATGAATTGTTTAATAAACAAATTAAATCCTAATTTAAAAAAAAATATTAAACTTGAAAAAAACAAAACAACTTTAACTTCAAAAACAATTTTAAAAAAAGAACCCAGATTTAAAGTTAAGTTCGGATGACATAGGATATTATTTATCAGGAACGAAGGTGCTAGTCGGAGGATTAGTGTTTAAATCTTTGATAACTTAATAATATTCATTCGAATAGGAAGAGAGCATGTTTCCGAAAGAAACTAAGTTGAGACCAGACGCAGAGTCAGGCTCAACTGCAGATATCAAGGAAAGGGTAAAAATCAGATCAGATGCTTTAACCTTTCCAAGTAAAAGACAGAAATGGAAGCACTACAACTGAGACTCTTGAAGATACAAATAGCTGAGGAAGATACCGAAACTAATAAAAACAAGAAAGTGGCAAGGCAAATGGCAGCTACATCAGAGATGGCCATAGAACCAGAGAAGGCCATACTAACAGAGACCGTAGTGCAGACACCGCCAACAGTTCAAGCTCAGGAAGTGCCAGACAATCAGATACAGAATCAACAAAGAGGAGGATGTTTCCGATGAAAAGGAAGAGGCAGAGGAAGAGGTGTCCAGAATGGTGGTTGCTTCAGATGTGGACAGATGTCACATTGGTCCAGAGAGTGTCCGCAGAACATTGCACCAAACAACGGCCCTCCATGCAGTTACCCCAGGGGAGGTTTCCATGATGTCGACGGAGGCAGGGGGTCCCAGAGATGTCAAAGACGAACAGGGGTGCCAAACATGAACCAAATGCCACTGACAGCCTGGTATCAACCACAACAACGAGGAAGCTCAGAGGGTCAGACCACCAGGTGATGCATCTTCGGCACAAGGGTATTTTGAAATCCAGCTACATTGAGCCATATCTGTCACCACAGGAGGGAGAGGTTGAATGTTATTTAAAAGATAGTGAGTAGCATATTGCATTTACACATAAAGTATCCACAGAGTAGTAGAAGATTAAAACATAGTAGAACATTTAGCAGACTATTTTTGTAATTATGAGAAGGATAGAGATTACAAGTGATGTTGTTCCCCCACACAGAAAACTATTGTGTCCACACAGCTAGTGAGGTCAAGACGAGGGGTTTCCACCCAAAATATGAAGACGGAAACCTAGTGCTCGACCACACGGAGGATCCTTACCAAGTCCTCCTGTTTACACCGACTGCAGTTCAAGGGGCGATGATACAACCGACGTGAAGCTGTTGGGACCTGAAAACAGAAACTTGATTCTGCTGTGGTGAAGTCTGGCTACAAAGGGAGGTGTTCCGATAGGGTCGCTTGTCTCAAACCAGTGAAGAAGTCAACAAGAACCCAGCAGAACTAGAGAGTGACTGTTAGCGGGAGAACAGTGACGGAGCGACAGAGACTGGCACAACATTTACCAGCCAGTACATAGATAGACCCCGTCAGAAGACCGGGGATGTGTTTAAAGGGGAACTTCATTTATTGTTAGTGGAAGTGTAGTTTTTTAGTCGAACAATTATGTGATTTATGGAGTCAGATTACATTTTTCTCATAAACAACATTTTATAATCGGTCTAAAGTATCTGTTTTAAGGCAATGAGCTGCAGATTAAATAACATAACACTGATTGAGAGCTTGGATGAAGAAGTTGTAGGGTTTTTACAACAGTTTCAAGAATCCGTTTTTATTTATTTATTCTTGAGTAACTTTACTGATTTATAGTGTAGTGTGTAAGGCAATATCTCATTTTGAGTGAGGGGCACCAGCCCTTCATGCATGTCACCCTCTGTGAGAATAGTTCGTATTTTCCCTCTAGTTTGGAGAAATATTATTTTATCATATGTTAATTCAGCAGTAACAACCAATCCTCTAATCCTAGAATTATTGAGACGCATTAGCGACACCAGGGGTATTGTTTTTCGCAGCAACAATGATGCATAATACCAGGACAAAAGCCATTATTGAAACAAGTAAACTATTTTTTGTGCTAATGGCAGATTTTTAGTGAATATGCATTTAAACCATCAGAAAGCCATACATCATACGATATTTGTATACGCCTTATGGGTACACGGAGAAGTTATATGTATTTAATGCAACGTTATGGGTTTTACATGTCCTGTTCAGAATAGGGTAATCATTGCAATATTAATTGAGCATTTTATGATCAAAGGAGGGAGTGTCATGATTAAACAGATATGTTGATTTCAGTGACGTTGTAGTTAATAAATAATAACATGTAGTTAACAATAGGTCTCATAACAACAAGAGGTATGCCGAAGCTTGGGCCTTCTTCAAGGAGGGAGTGGTCCAGTTTTATATATTAGATGAATAGAAGTGATGAATATGTCAGAACTCTGAGTAATATTATCCAAGTTTTGTCTACACAGGCTAGGAAAGCTACAGGGATACCAGACGAGACACCAGAAGAGACTCCTGTTCGGCCAGGTGATTGGGTGAGGGTGAAAGTTCACAAAAGAGGGCTGATCCCCGATGGACGGAACAGTGAGAAGTTGTAACGAACTTCACACGCGCTCCGGTTGAAAGGTAAAGAAAAAGGAGCAAATTGACACCACCTCACACATTGTCACCCTTCACTGGCAACTTCCAGAACATTATTGGGAGTTAGGACTGATTTGGCAGAGCTGGAATAAAACAATAAATAGAAATAAGATAAAGATAGAAACAGCTCAAAAGACGAATTGTCTATAGATTTTATAGATTGTACACTAAAGTGAAAACCTATTTTTAGTTTTACACCTGAAAAAGAGTCACATTTTTGTATACGTTATTTTAGTACTCATCAGTTAAATTCTGTAACTGACACAACCACGGATAAAATAGAGATGATGTCAAGAACAAAGCCAAAGCAATTGTGGCGTCCCCTAGGGATAAGAGTCAGAATAGCATTGTTGATTGTGCTCATTACACTTGGCACCTTTCTGGTTGGATGGGGAGTACAATATCAAGTAAGACATGGATCCATTAGTCCACTCATAAAGAATGCCCACATCACTAACAAAACTCCAGCTGTGTTTCAGAGACTTTCACTTATCCCCAGAGCCAAAAGATCAGCTGAGCAACAAGAGGAGGAGTTAGAAATACTCGTTCCCAAAGGTGAGGCGGTTACAATCAAGATGATTCACCCCCCCTATATGCAGTTCTTGTATCAAATGATGAGTTGGGTTTAAGTGATCAGGATATGTAAGTGATGGGGATTTACAGATTAGGGGAATCTCCAAATACACTGGATCCATGTTTTAGTCTGTACCAGAAACACCCCCTGTTAAGTTTATGGACAACCGACCGGTGACCTGAGCACAATTATTGAAAATGATTACAGTAGAAACAGGCTACTAACCCACAAGTACAGCTTTGTACGTACAAACTCTATCAACAAAATTCCACAGCAGATAGTGGCGACATTGCAGATATGTCCAGTCACAAAAGTTACTTATGTTCTAAATAACAGAGATAATTAAAGTGATGGAGAAAATATGAGGACGTTCTTTTATAGTGTGTGAAATATGTGGTGCTTGAAACATGTAGGTATTTCAATTTATAGAAGAAAATGGTTTCCTGAAAGAGTTAATTGGAGTAAACATATTACAGTGGGTGAAAGCAATGTTTAGGGATACGGTAAAACCATTAGAAGACATGAATTGTGTTTAGATGACATTTAACACTAGAACAGATAGTAAGATTAGGAAAATAGAGTGGAAATGGTTGTGTAATGGCAATTTCCTTCTCCTATGTCCTAGATATTTTTGCCGTTACTTTCACAGAATGGCTGAAGAGTGATCCAGACGCAGATACAAACAGATGATTTCCGGTCCTTTGTTGTAGTTTATAATGTTGTTTATTCAGCTTTACATACCAGGGTTAATTGTACAGTTTCTAATTGTTGTGATGAGCATCTGCCGGGCTGGTGGAATCGGTATGCTCTCTTCCTCCTGTGTCCACACCTCTCCTGTCACCTATGACCTCCTTATATACACCCGGTGCAGCTAAACCCCGCCACCCAGTGTTCATAAATAATATTGCACTATACATATAACTCAAATAAACTGACACACCAACAACACCCACAAAATAGCTCCTACACACCGGCCCCTAATTGGCTTTAGTATGAAAACAAAAACAATTACCAATAAATAATAAAGGAGATATACAAATGGTGTGTATGTGTTGGTATGTAATTCTTAAAGAATTTTCAGTTTATTTTCTTCTCCCTTATTTTAAGGGTCATTCTTAGGTTGAAGCAGTCGTGTTGCCATCCCGTTCAGCGCTGAGAGAACCTGTGGGTTATATTTTCACCCAATTCCAAGCCTCTCCTTATAGGGCTCCTGTATTGATGAGTCAGTCACTTCTTCAGGTCTGTCACTTGGATTCAGCCGGTGCCCTGCTACCATAGCAGCAAAATCGCAGATGAGCTGCTCGGTAACGTGTTTGTTGTTGGGCAAGCTGGGATTTTCTTGTCTGAATGGCAAGTCTAGGCAGTAGTGTCCATCTGACATTTTCACTTTCTCGGCCACAGGCTTGGCTTCTTCCTCAGGCACTGCGTCAGATTGGTGTAACTCGACATCTGCTGTGAAGTCAGGCATGCTGTGACAGGAGTCTGAAGTCGGCTGGCTTTCAAAAGGCTTGTCTTCTGCCTCTTCATAGTAATCACCTGAATCCCGACCCTCATCTTCTTCTTCTTGGGGGGCCTCAGTTTTGCCTTCAACATCCCTATCACTGTCTCCTTCGGCGTCTGCTACAACATCGCCATCCTCTTTGGCGTCTGCTACAACATCGCCATCTTCTTTGGCGTCTGCTACAACATCGCCATCCTCTTTGGCGTCTGCTACAACATCTCCATCCTCTTTGGCGTCTGCTACAACATCTCCATCCTCTTTGGCGTCTGACATGTTTGCAGAGTCATTCATAATATTCAGGTATTGTTTGTCTTCTCTGGACATTTCCTCTGTTTCCTTGCTTGTATTTTCCTTGAAATCATGATTGTATTGTTTGACCAATAGCTCCTCTAGGCGTACAATGGCTATCCGATTGACAGCAGCAGCAGGGTGGCCATTAGCATCTCTGCTGTCAATAGCTGCAGTTGGGTTATCGTCCTGGATGCTTCCAAACAGAGGATCTGACAGTATCTTCACTTGCCTTTCTATAAAGTTGACACGGTCAGGAAATGTAGCTCGATGCCCATGCTCTTCCTGTAGCTGACATGCTCTATTCCTCCACTTGTCTCGGAGTTTGTAGGCTAGTTTCTGAAGTATGTGTTTCATGTTTGATACAACATTCATTTCATCCATATAGGTGAGATGTTCCATTGCATTGCAACAACCTCTTAGGAACAAAGAGAAGGCTTGCAGTGCTTTCCCATCTTCGGCTTTGATCATTGTCCAGGTAAATGCTTTGTTCATGTATGCAGTGGCGATCTTGTGTTCATTACCAAAGTGCTCTTTAAAGATCAAATGCAAAGGTTTTTTTATAATTGCCAGTAAAATCGAAATCATATAGCTACAACACTATCTAAGATATTGCAGTATTAAAATCGGAGATAATATGCGTCTGGCAATGCGCAATATTTATTTTGTTCAACCCCCAACACCAAGTCCGACGATTTATTTTCTCAGCCGCTCCTCCGCAAGATGGCGTCGCGTGACGTCACAGTGGCCAAACAAACAAACCTTGGCTTATCGCTCACAGCTGCTTCCGCCGATAGTACAACTTAGTTTCGTTATCATGTCTGATTCTGAGTAGACTAGACTAAAAGCTTTAGGAATCCAAACTATAACATATAATAAGTACCCTGTATCAAGATTGATGCAAAACAAGTTAAATTTGACCTTTTTAGAGAGGTTTAGAAAAATAAAGTCCAGGCGCTCTGAGTGAGCCTCTAAATTAGCCCCGAGCGAAAAATGCTCGCAGCGGCTCACAGCGGCTTCCGCCGATAGTACAACTTAGTTTTGTCTATCATGTCTGATTCTGAGTCGGAGGCCACCCAATATCTGGAGTATGTTGTCGACATCCAACCATATCTATACGAGCCTCTGATGTCGAAGAGGAAATACAAGGAAACGTCACCTGATATCACTGATGAAAGTGCTGATGGCGATGATTCAAGTTCGCCATCTGAGGAAGAGGCCGAGGGTGCTGAGAATTGGTGTAGATGTGGAAACTGCCAGACCATGCATACAAGCTGAGAAAACAAGTGCTGCCACAACTATGGGAAAGTGAAGGAAGAGATGGGAGAAGAAGTCTGCATCACCGACTGTAGGACGTTCGACATTTTCCGTTATGAGTGGAGGAGCGATGAATGAGCTGGAGATAAACTACAATGCTAACAGTGAATTAGCCCCGAGCGAAAAATGCTAACCTATTACTCCTAGCGCCCTTATTACTTATCCTAGCTCCACATCCAACACATTGTTTATGATCGTAAAGACACTAGTGATGTGTCCGTCGTGAACGAGCCGGCTTTTAAGTGAACGACGGGAGCCGGCTCTCGCCCGCGAACGAGCCATTATTTTTTTACTTTTTTTTTCACGGGCGCTCCGTGTACATACAGTGACTGAATCTCACGTGCATGCTGTGATCACGTGAGGATAGACAAGGAGGGAGTGGCTGCGTGTGTGGCGTGCTCAGTGCTGGTTGCTGAACAGAGGGAGAGGAGAACACGTGTCAGTTTGCGTCACGCTAATAAGATGAGTGAACGGAGGAAAAGAAGCAGCATTTGGCTGCATTTTAACAGTTGTGCAAACACAAAGGCAGAATGCAGAATTTGCAACATGAAGCTCTCATATAGAGCAGGGTCCACAAACAACCTCCACAGGCACTTGAGAACTGTGCATCCAACAGTTCAGTTGGAAGAAAAAAGGCAGGCCAGACTGCCTGCTTCTGCCAGTGCGTCTACTCCACCTGTTGTTGCTGCAGCTACAGGATCTACCCCCCATGCATCAGGTACTCAAAAACCAATAGCTACACAGAGCTCAATAAGCCAATTTATATCATAGGCAATGACCCCAGTTAGACAGAACATAGTGGATGAAGAATTGGCCAAAATGATCGCAAGTGATTTCCAACCATTTTCCATTGTGGAGGACAAGGGATTCCGAAGCTTCACACAGGCTCTCAATCCAATGTATGTTCCTCCAAGCAGGAAAACACTCTCTCAAAAAATAATTCCGAGACTGTATGATAGAGAACGTGCTTCACTGCAGGCCAGGGTTAAAGAAGCTACTGCAGTTTGCCTTACCACTGATTGCTGGACATCAAGAACCACCACCTCTTTCATGTCTGTTACATGTCACTTTATAGAAAATTATAACACGGTGGCCTGTCTTCTGGACTGTTTTGAGTTTAGCGACAGACACACTTCAGAAAACTTGGCAGAGGAACTGCTAAGAGTGGCAAAAGAGTGGGACATTGAAAATAAAGTGGCTTGCTGTGTTAGTGACAATGCAGCTAACATAACCAAAGCCATTAAACTTTTGAAATGGACCCACCACCCATGTCTCGCGCATACCATCAACCTGATGGTAAGAGATGCCCTGAAGGTCATGAAGCCCACTCTTGACAAAGTGAAGGGGATGGTAGAATTCTTCCATAAGAGCACAAGAGCAACAGAGAAGTTGAAGTCTACTCAGCGCCAAATGGATATGCCTGAGCTGAGGCTCAAGCAAGACTGTGTCACAAGGTGGAATTCTACATTGTACATGCTGAAACGGGTTCTGGAGTCAAAGGATGCAATCATCTCTACCCTGGCCCTTATCAATGCACATATGGATGCTCTGGATCAAGAAGAATGGGAGGCACTACAGGAGACCTGCACTGTTTTGGAACCCTTTGAGCAGGTCACCGTGGAAATCAGCTCAGAGAGGTACAGTTGACAGTTGTTATTATATTATTTATTATTATATAATAACATATTAAGGAACATTTTAGATGTGAATGTCAGTAATATTAAACAAGAATAAACTGAGCAAAGTCCATATACCACATAATAAAACAAAGCATAATAATAGTCACTGTTTTCTCTTTTTTCAGCTATGTGACATCCTCCAAAATGTTACTCCTCTGCAGGGGTCTGCAGAAAATCACAGCCTACAACCAGACACAAGTGACCAAGAGGAAAGTGACAGAGTTGGTGACTGCTCTCTCAACGTCGATGGACAGAAAGTTCCACAGAATGGAATACAACACTGTCCTCTCAGAATCTACTATACTCGATCCAAGGTTCAAAAGGCTGGCCTTTAATGATAACTGCGCTGTCGATGAGGCTCTTCAGAGAGTAACAGCAGCAGCAGCTCGTTGCAACCTCAGCAGCCAGCCAGCTCAACCACCAGGAGGCCAAGAGGGAGAAGAGGGAGCAAGGGCACCAGAAGTGGAGCCACAAATGTCTGCTGTTTGGAGGCTCTTTGATGCAAGAGCAACAGAAGACGTTGCAAGACGGAATCCCTCAGCAGATGCTTTGCTGGAAGTAAGGTCCTATCTGGAGGAGCCTCTTATCCCAAGAACCGCAGACCCGCTGAGCTGGTGGGAGTCCAAGGCTTCAGTGTACCCACGACTTGTGAAGGTCATGGCACGGCGACTGTGCATTGTAGCAACATCAGTCCCCTCAGAAAGGATCTTTTCTAAAACAGGGCAGATAATAACAGAGAGAAGAAACCGGATCAACCCCTCTAAGCTGAGGCACTTGGTCTTCCTCAATGCCAATCTGCCCTGAAAAGAAAAAGAAAAGGTTAGTTTGATAGTTGACGGTGGTAGGTTCATTAGAGACTGTTTGATAGGCTACTAGTACTACTGTTTTGCACATTACAATACATTTATTTTTATTATGTTTTTTGTATGCTAGACTGTTATTTGCTGCTGTTTTGAACATTGCAATATTTATTTTCATTATGTTATTTATTTAAGATTATTTATTTTTTTAAGATTTTACGTCAGCTGTTGCTGTATTTTGTAGTTTATACTGACATAGAACCCTGCTGTTTTGTTAGGGCTTTTTGTTTAAATAAAAATGTAAAATATACAAAAATAGGGTGGTTGTCCTTTTTTAAATGCTTACGTTTTTATTGGTGTTGCTATCTGCTTTGTGTTGTGTGGTTCAACAAGCAAGTCAGTGCATTCATTGGGTGGTATCAGAGAGTTAAGGGTCTGTAAATGCAATGAAAACATTTGGCCACAGCAAATCATTTATATTAAACATGTAATAATTTTTACTTTTTAATACTTCAGTACAAAGGATGTATTGAATCATTTAAGTGATATATGTGTACACATATAAATAATTAGTCAAAACAGGGCTACATTCGATTGAATTATAAAAGGTATAATATGTGGTAAACTGAAGAGCCGTTTGGGAGCCGAAAGAGCCGGCTCTTCTTGGTGAGCCGAGCCAAATGAGCCGGCTCACCAAGAAGAGCCAGAATTCCCATCACTAAAAGACACAGAATCTAACGGTGCCCACCTCTATAAGCAATAAAACTGCAATTCCGTTATCTGCGTTATCTGCTGTGCTCCGTGCGCTTTGAAATCTAATCAAAAGTTGTTTACCTCAATTCTTTGGCGTTTCTGCATCGCCCGGCTCTTTCGTTCTTTCAGTGGTTTCTTGTGCTGAAATGTGGAGGGGACGGCTCCGGGTTTCAGCCTCCGACGTGCTATTAATGCTTCTCCACCAACAGACTTCATGATAGCAGGATCAACGTCGTATGCATCACATGCGAAGTGGTCAGAACACAACTTGCTCCATTTTGTCGGTTGCCATCCAACACGATTCACTAAAAAAAAAATCAATTTTTTGCGGATGATTTGGTCTTTGGGAAATGCATGTAAAACTCTCCCAGATCCCGCACCGTTCGTACAACAAAAAGCTCAACAATAACCCATGTTAATTCAGTTTTCTTTTCGAAAAACATGTGACCGAGACTGCCGAGTCGGGATATTTGGTCCAGAGACTGTTTGGCCACTATTACGTCACGCGCGCGGAGGCTGCTGGGAATTACATGTCAGAAATTCAGACGGCTTTGGGTCGAGTTTTGGATCAATAAAAAGCTTTTTTTTGGGTGTATTATCTCGATTTAAATAAAATAAAAAATACAGGCAGTCTTAAAAACAACATTTCTATAAAAATGTAGCATATTTGGAAGCTTTGCATTTGATCTTTAAGCAGCTGTTTTGCCCTTTGATAACCTTGAGCTGGAGGCAGATGTTGGCAGCTGCGCACTAGGTCCTTTGGTTGTCCTAGTGTATTGCTCTAGGTAATGCAGGCAGTCACTTTCATCATTAGTTTTCCGCTCTACTCCTCTTTCAAATGCACGGATGAAGGCTTCAAACTGCAATGGGTCACCATCATAAACAGGAATGTCTCTTGGAGGTAAAGTAGAAGTGAGATGTTGTTGAGCCAGCATAGCACTGATGTCATTTTGCCTCTGGATTAGGTTATAGATGTCACCTTGATTACCATTGTTGATTACAGGTGGTGTGATGTCAACATGTCCCTGCACATGTGTCTGTATACTTTGTCTGCTAATAGAGGTTTGGGCTTGATGAGGCAAGAATTCAGATGCATGTAGGTTAAATCTTGCTGTAGGGTTTCTGAAGTAAGAGCTCATCCCATCTGATGCTCTAGAGGTGTGTCTTGATCCCATGCTGAGCACGTTTAGCCTGGCATTGGCTTCTGCCAGTTTAGTTTGTATATCCAATTGTTCCTTTTTCCGTTTCACCTGTTCTTCCTGTTGTTTCTGTTGTTCCAACTGTTGTTTCTGGTGTTTTAATTGTTCCCCTTGTACATCAAGCTCATGTTGGCTGTTCAGTGCTGCCGCCCTTTCGATTAAAGCCGCCCTTTCTGCCTGGGCTTTAATTCGAGCAGAAGAGGTAGATGATGCGTGTGATGAACCAGTTTTGTGTCTTGACTGAGGGTGTGATGCCTTTGAAACGCTGTCATCAGGTCCGATGTCATCTGAGCTGACACTTTGTTCTATGGCACTTCCCACAATAGAGTGTGTAATTGCCTGTCCACTCTCAGATAACCACACATTTGCATCTTGTATAAATCCATCAAATATATGCATCTTTTCTTGCAGCCACTGCTTTTGCATTTCTTCTTCAGGCAGTTGAAGGTCGGTTAATGATTTGTGATTTGCTTTTAATTCATCACACAACTTCATAAATTCAACCAGTTTCAACTGTATTTCCTTTGCATTGTCTTTTGAGCTCATAAGCTCTTTCAGTCTTTCCATTAACTTCTTTACTTGTTTGTAGCTGAAGTTTCTTGCTTTTTGACAGTTTGCAATAAACAATTCCAATCCTTTGGCAGTGTGAGTGATAATCCTTTTTTCCCTCACAGATTGCAGTCCAACAGCGCCATCTTGTGACGTGACGTCAGATTTCACAGACATGATTAATGTTCACTGTCCCTTTAAGTTTCATTTTCAGGAATTGTCCGTTAGCTGACAGTGCGCTGTTTCAAACAGCTGACAACGTTGCAGCATTACATCCATTTACTAAGCCATTGTCCAATACAGCTTAATATCTCCAATACAATCTACTTATCACGTTGCACGGTGCACATACCCGGCCGCTTTCCCAGTCTTGCTCTCAGCCTCTTCGGTCCTCGCAGGTGGGAACAATCTCCAGCTGATTGTGGCGTTTGCAGCTGATCCGTGATGACGATGTCGATTGTGCATTAATCCAATTGTTTGTTTCCGCTGAAAACGATCCTTATTGTCCAGTTTCACTCAAAGAGTGCGATTCCACTTAATGTAATGGCAATTTCCTTCTCCTATGTCCTAGATATTTTTGCTGTTACTTTCACAGAAGGGCTGAAGAGTGATCCAGACGCAGACACAAACAGATGATTTCCGGTCCTTTGTTGTAGTTTATAATGTTGTTTATTCAGCTTTACATACCAGGGTTAATTGTACAGTTTCTAATTGTTGTGATGAGCATCTGCCGGGCTGGTGGAATCGGTATGCTCTCTTCCTCCTGTGTCCACACCTCTCCTGTCACCTATGACATCCTTATATACACCCGGTGCAGCTAAACCGCGCCACCCAGTGTTCATAAATAATATTGCACTATACATATAACTCAAATAAACTGACACACCAACAACACCCACAAAATGGCTCCTACAGGTTGGATTTATTTTACCTCAGTGTGTTAGAATTAACTATAGGTAATGCGTCCCGAGATCTCTCTCTCTCTCTCTCTGCCTGTCAGAACGGTACGACCCCATCTTCCAGGCAGACAAAAGACCTCACCACGGAAGACTCCTCCTTCTCCATCGAACAGACAGAGAAGCAGAGCTGAACCAACAACTCCAAGACTGCATCCAGAACCATCTCCACCTGAGGCATCCAGAACCAAAACCAGTTGAGTAGCACTTGAAATGTTTGGCTCTATGAAACCTGATGTACTTATATGATTCTGTTTTCTTCAAGGTTGTGTCTTCCTTGTCGAATGTACTTATTGTAAGTCGCTTTGGATAAAAGCGTCAGCTAAATGCAATGTAATGTAATGTAATGTAAGGTGACATAAAAAGGCACACTCTCATCGGTCCCCCACAGGACATGAAGTTCCAAGCTGAGCCACGAGATTTGGCACAAGAGCAGAGTGTGGGACATGAGAGCAGAGTCCACCCTCCATCCAACAGCGAAGAGACTGTAAAGGAGGAGATGAAAAGCAAAGCAGTTGGGCCACTGGAAAGAGTTACAGCGGAAGGATTCAAGAGCGGATGGACTGAGGAGAAGGTGGACTGAGGACAGGACGGAGGAGTTGGCATGGACCAGCAGATCGTGAGGGGGTCGTGGCTTGACAACCAGAGGGGGAGAGAAGGAAAACGGGAGTGAGTGAGTGAGTTTACACATAAACACACTTATTCACCAACAATAAATACGTAAAGAAAAATATTTATTAGCAATGAATTAATCAATTGGTAAATTTATAAAGTAAGAAAGAGGAAACTATTAAATAATCCTAAAAACACACTGAGGGTAGAACATATTATTCAATCTTTTCATCATATAAACAAATTATTCTTAAAGAGATTCCAATTCATGTGCGAATTTGGGGAAGATTTAATTTGTTACAAAATAAATCTACAGTTCAAAGGGATAGTTTTAGTAACCACTCTATAAAAGCAGACACATCTTTATTTGAATGGAAAATGTTAAAGGTAGAGCTAGTACCAAGCCAAAGATAATATTCCAATCTAAAGTATTGATTTCACCATCGTAGTATGGTTATTACCTCAGGAGAACTGTTAAGGTAGAAACAACATTTGTTTGTCGTCCAAGATGTAGAGTTTTTAAAAAAGACACTGGGCAAAGAGCGATTGCAAATTTTTATTTTGAAAAACTAATATAATTGGGAGTAATACATGCGGGGCCTTGGATCACCATTGTAATGGTGCATATTTTTGACAACCAATATTGTTCAGGGAGAAGGGGTCGCTCGACCCACCCTGCAGATGTTTTAAATCTTACTTGCAGCTTCACAGGGAGCACACGGCACCAGAGTATGAGTTTTAAAAGACAAGCGCCACCACCTCCTAGTCCTAATAGTCATCCATTCACCAGATGACCTGACATTTAGGGATGTTATTTAAAGGAGAAACATATCTGCCATAAGTGACAATTCCTGAATTGAACTACACACCAAATGAAATCACTTCCGTTTTTTAAAATCTTTGTTAAAGGAGGGAGTAATTATCACATGCTCGGGCACCCAAGGTTCTACACACTGTTAAAGGGGTTAGCATAGTTCTTTAAGTAGACCATAATTGAAGATAAATGAGTATAATGATTTATTGATATTCCACCGGTTTTCACACCATTTCAGGGACTTTATCACAGCATTAGAACAGACCACCCAAAGGTACTGAAGTAGGAAGTTTTAAGTGATGAAATTATACAACTGTTGTAACTGACCACAATCTTCTCCCAGAAATGACTGTCTAGAATGCCGTACCCCAGAGTAGGTGTTTGGTGGTATCGTGGAACTAAAACCTTGTATTCAGTCTTGTCACAGGATTGGACTGGGACCTGTGCACTAGCACAGCCAGTGAAGTTTTTTATGTAGTTAATCAACATGGCAAAACACCCCAAAGCCAGTAGGGCTAAGAGACCAGTCCCAGGGGGAGTTTAGGCTCCAGAGTACAAGGATAGCATAGGGGCGCCCAGGGGAGGGCTAGATGTTGTATTCCATGTCCTAACGTACCGATTGATCACAACGGCCTCTTCTAGAGAACATATTACTTTCATACCTTAAATGGTATGAAAGGAGGGAGGGTACATTTCTCATGAGGAGACAGTTACAAATGCTAGCAGAACAGGACGACCCACCCCATATACAGATGTTGATGACAATGATGAGTATGTTAAATGATATGGATGTTCAGAGATGAGATTGTTCAATGAATGTCCAACTGATGTGATACTTTAAATGATGAAATCATGTGAAGAAGTGAGCAAACTAAAATGCTAAGATAGTTTATTTTTAATTGTTCAATTTACTTTACACTATTCCAAGATAGTTTATTTTAGTCTTTATTATTTTATACTATTCTAATATGGTAGATCTCATGTTTTATAAATCATTGCTATTCTAAAATGGTTTGTTTCTTTTCACTTTGTAAAAACAAGTGCCTTAACACTGAGCGTGGTATGAGAACGGTTTCTGTGAAAGGAGGGAGGAAGAAATGTTCTAATATCCATTGCTGCTATTTTGAATGTTAACACTAGAAGTTATGCACAAGGGAAAACTTTTATATTTAAGCACAGTCAAAGTATTTTTTGTATTTTTATAAAGTTAAGGCTATTGAACCATTCCATTTTGATTGTATGTTTTTGATATGAGTTATGTACTATGCAAAGTTCAGATGAAGAACTCATTGATTTCAGTATTATACACACCTTTTAGGTGTGTAAGGAGGGACTGTTAGAAATTAAAATAAATGTTTTGATAGCATAATGTACCTTAAACATACCGTCAGTTTAAATGCTATTTTATTCTGCAAAAAAACGGAAATTCTCAATACCAAGCTTTTATTCTGAAAATCCTTCATGACGACATCCGGGACTACCGTCCATTAGTATCATTAAAGTGGCTATTGACGCCGTTAACATGTATTAGATATAAAGTTATGAAAGAGATAAGGAGGAGAAAAGGCATGTGGAAGTAAGCAATGAATGTAAAATGTCGAAATCCTCCGTTTAACGCAATATCGGACACAGAAGAACGAGGGGGAAGTCTCCTACGTCACCACAGCCCCCAGAGAGGAGGAGCAAACAGCCAGCAAGCGGGAAGGACGAATGCTTGTGGGCTCTCTTCTACTCGGCCGACCACTGCGAGAGGAAGCTGCAGCCTTTCTCTCCTCACTGAACAATCTTCTGCTTGTAACATTACCGCGCCTTTTTATTAATTAAAGTACCCATTTGAAAATTCTCAGAGACTCCATTTAGTCTCCTTTTTAAAGCTTCTCTCCTGGACGCGAGAATAACGAACACAGTTAACAGCATTTATGTATGGGTGAGTGAAAAGTGAGGATAAGCCCTGGTCAAACTTAATGTGGCACAGTGCAGTTTATCCAATCATTCCCGTAAAGCCCGGAGTTGGGAAGGGAAGAGATGTGGGACAAGATGAGAAGACTGAGAGAATATCTCCAGGCTATAAACATGCTAACTGCCAGCTAGCAAGCCTTTTATCTCGTCCCTAAGGGGACAATAACGTTACAGTGTATTTAAAAATATGTATTTGTTCCACTCAGTCTTGTTTCATTGAAAATCGTATCCACGTTGTTCAGTTTATAATAAAAACAAACAGGGCTAAATAAAAGTGGATTATGCAACACCGCTAATGAGCTATGATTTCCCAATAGGTTAACACTGTTCAGACCACTTGCCGTCATTCAATGGCAAAAATGTAGTTCAACATGATGTAAAAAAAACTAGAGCAAATCCCCTGATCCAATGATTGTCCTACTAAAGACTGAAGTGAACAAGCCTTGATATCAGCTTGTTTCTGCCGCTGTCTAAATCCTTGTCCGTCTCTCTCTGTAAGTGTGGACCTACAATAAATTAAGCTGGTTCTATTTCATCCTTACTGACTGCCAGAGGCAATGCTTAGCACTGGATATCTTCTGTCTCGCGCATTCGCAGGCAAATATTTATGTCAACAAAGTCACGTGTGACCCCGGAAGGCATAAGTTCCGGTGTCAACGATTTCAGTCCTTTTTCATCTTCTCGCTGCACAGGTTACTACTTTATGAGTAGAAGCCAAGCTAGCCTACAATTTCAATTATTCAAGCTCATCACTACCTGTAGCGTTGTGATCGTCTCGATCGGAGCTGCGGGCTAAAACGCTCGCCCTCCAAAGGCTGCGACGAGCTGTCCCCCTCCCAAGGGAGGGGACCGCGGTGTGAATAATGTTTGGTATTTTCTTATAATCAATGATTACTTGAAGGTTTTCTTCCCATACAGGATTTTCTTAAACATGAGTTCATGTGTAAAAAGTGTGTGTATAATGTATTATATCAACATGGCTGTAAAATTCACAATCTACATTTTTCATTTAGGGATTGAAAGAAACCTGCCGCCCCAACTCGGATGTTAAATCTGACCATTGATTGACAGTTTTAGAATGAACCTGCTCCATGTCCATAAGACACTGTTTGATGAATGTTGACATGTTTCTAAATATTGATTGAATTATATAACAGGTAAAACAGATGCAGAATCAGTGACCAAGGGGCTACTCTGACAGATGTAGGCCCAATCCCAAGCCACTCCCTCGACCCTACCCCTCCGTGACGGAGTGAACTCCGTCTGTAGCCACACTCGCAGCTCAACGAGGCTCCCTCCTGTCAGATGGAGGGAGTAAATACAGCAGCAAGCTTTGGGACGGCCTCCCCTCTCTCCGGCAGAAACAGGAAATGCCGTAACTGTATGTAACAATGGTTTCAAATCAGCATCTCTTAGACAAAAAGTTTAAATGAATAACTCAAATAAAACTCCAAACATCTTTCATTGTGTTTCAAAGCTCTTTTAGTTTTAAACCTGATGTTTATAAGCTTCTTAGTTTTTGCAACGGTCTGTAAATATACACAACTTTATAATAAAATGCACACATTTACCTTTTTCTAGAATAAACACAGGTATGATCCTAAGTTAAAACATATGAGGTTATCATGAGGTTGTTAACATCGCAGTTTATCAGTGGATGTTTGCTGGAACTACTTGTAAACAGCTTGTTTCCTGACGGACACACACAGCGTGACTCCGGTCAGGTAGAGACCGGTCTCAAGTCAGCACCGCTGCAGACTCGCTGTTTGAGGGCTTGATAGCCCACTCCCCCTCCACACTCGTTGCTTTGGAACAGCCCTCAATATGGCGGACCCTCCGCGTGAACGCGCAAACGGAGGGGTAGGGTATAGGGGGCGGTTTGGGAATGGGCCTTAATTCCAGAAGGGGAATACCAAAGAAGTTGACCTGTGATGATGAAACCATTTTATAATGTGGATATTTTAACAGATATAGAGTAAGTGGGGTTTGAAATGTAGAAAGAACATATTACAATTACGTTAAGCTAAAACATAGTAATGTAATGAGACAGAATTTAATTTAGACAACATCTTGTCTCTAGCCTGCTAAATAATTAGAAGTAAAAGCCATAGACTTTATTTTTTAGGTCATTATGGGGATAGAAATGAACACAAGACTAGTTTGTGCAGGTCTCACTAGCACTGAGCTAGCTATCCATCCAGTTAAACCGTTTGAAAGAAAACTCCAGCGCAGTTGTCAGTTTTACTGAAGTCTCTTTACTTGATGAAACTGTAAAGACAATACAGACATAACAGTTTATTATTGACGAGCTAAACTAAACAGAATACTTCACACAATGAGCTACGACGCACAAACTGAGAAGCTAATCAGCCTAGCCGCTAGTAGCTTAGCCGCAAGGAATACTCACTGCATTCCTACAAACATAAACATTTTACATACAACATATTCTCATTAAGCCACAGCCTGTCGGATAATAACACTCACAGACGATGCGTGAACCAGCGGGAAATACGAAGCACAGCACATGGAGAGCAGACATCCGTTCATGAAAACAACCCAAGCTACACATGGAGCACACTCGGAAACAAACAAGTTCGTTTTCCTAGTAACAGGAATCGAATAAACCACTGGCAAGCAGCAGTGTCAACCAACCACCACGAGGTGGTGCCAAAACACAGCCAAGAAACACATACATGACAGATATACACCAAAAACACATATCAAGGACAGAACACTCCCCGCCTGGGGTTTTTAAACCCCAGATCAATCAACAAGAATCAGTCTTTGGAGACAGAAGCAGGACCACTTCTGTAACAGGACGAGAAAAGATCCTTTTGGTCTTGTCCTTGGAGATCTCTACCTCAATCTTACGAACCAGTCCATCCCTTCCTGGGAATGTCTTTGAGATGGTGGCCATAGGCCATTCGTTTCTCTGAGCCTGATTGTCTTTCAGGAGAACAATGTCCCCCTCTTGAAGGTTTGGCCTCTTGGACTGCCACTTGTGACGAAACTGCAGAGTCTTGAGATATTCTTTTCTCCACCTACTCCAAAAGGTGTCCGCCAGGCTCTGAACTTGCTTCCACTGCTCTTTAAAGAGGTCTGCCTCTTCAAAGTTACCTGGAGGAGGTGGTGTAGAGCCTGTTTTGAGGGTCAGGAGCATTGCTGGGGTGAGGATGAGAGGTGACTCTGGATCTGAAGATACTGGAATGAGAGGTCTAGCATTGATGACTGCTGTCACCTCAGCCATGAGCGTAACCAGAACTTCATGTGTCAAAGAAGACTTCTTCTGTTAAAGCAGCAGATAGTCAAGAATGCGACGAGCAATGCCAATCATCCGTTCCCATGCCCCACCCATATGGGACGCATGTGGCGGGTTGAACACCCATGTGCAGTTCTGCGTGCTCAGGTACTTCTCCACGTTGTTGCCACTGGGATCTGTAGTCTTCATTTGCAACTCTCGGGAAGCGCTGACGAAGTTAGTGCCGCAGTCAGACCATATTTGTTTTGCTGGGCCCCTGATAGCGAAGAATCTCCTTAAGGCGAGACACCCCAGGTGAATAGGGTAATTTTTTTAACTTAAAGGTATCAGCTAGAAATGTCTCCAGTTAATTACTTACAATAAGGCAATTGTCTTTTGTATTACAAGTTTTCTGAAATAGCATGTTTAAATATGCAAATTACCCATTATCTCATTAAATATGCACATATTTTAACACATTTCAGGAATCGAAATCTGAACTTTGGATATAGCCAGATTCAAAATTCTTGTTTCATTTTGTATTCATATTAGTATCTAAGGCTTTTACAGAAGGGATATTGGATATCTCTTTTTATCACTCCATAAATCAGAAAATACTGTCAACAGCCCTAAAATATCCATTTTCGCCATGTTTTTAGGTATACAATGTTGTATAATTCAGGCTATGAATTATATATGAACAAACCCTTCTGTAAAAGCCTTCAGAATATTGATAGGAATATAACTGGAAGGTTTGGTGAATGTACGTGCTACTGAAGTTGAAATTTCGAACTCAGAGTAGGAGAAAAAACTTATTTTGAGAAAACGACCTTTAAAGATTGCAGTGAGGCGCTAGCTAAACCCTCCTGTTCTTTGGATGACAGCTTGCGCCTCGACGCACTCCGTGAAGGTATTTCATGTTCAGGGTCATTTTTTTTTTAATAACCTTGCTTCGTGCAAGTGACAATTGTTGTCGTCTTCTCTGTGAACGTTTTTTTCGCCGTTCTTTTGGCATTTTGAGATTTCAATTTCTAGCTGAAAGCTAACCAGGAAGTGTTTTAGCACACCACGTGACGCATCTGAACGAATCACGTTGTCAGAAATTTACACCAGCCAATGAGATTTCGTTTCTTGGTTTAAGACCCCTTTGTGCTTTCACGATTGGTTGCTGATACAAAGGAAATGACCATATTTGGATCCGATGAGATTGTGCAGGAGAGACACAGCTTTCCAGCGATACCTCTGTTGACATGGTGCACACAGCGGTCGCGGTACTTTATGTTACGTTAGAATGCTAACTTTTGGTGAATTTAGGAGAAATATACAGACGCAAATAGACAAACTATAGTAAAATAAACACTTAAATGTGTATTTTGTATGTTTTCCTTCCAAAAGCCTGAAAGAAAACATGTTATGGAATCAAAATAGCACAAAATCTCAAAATTGACCAGTACTTGAAAAACGATGTTTTTGCCTGCCGTGTCTCGCCTTAAGGCATTAATGAAGCTGCCGGCACTCATTGTTTCAATGACTTCGATATGTACTGCCCTTGTACACATACATGAGAACATCACTGCCCATCTTTTTGAGTTTGAATGTCCTCCTCTTGTGCGTCGTGAGGCAACTTCCCATGGCCCGAAGACGTCGACACCTACGTAGGTGAAAAGAGGTGCTACTTGCAGTCGTTCGGCTGGTAGATCCGACATCTGTTGATGTTCTGTCTTTCCTCTCGCTTCCGGCAGGTTACACATTTGAAGAGCACACTGCTGATACTGCGCTTTGCTCCTACCAACCAGAACCCTGCAGCTCGGACAGCTCCTTCGGTGAAGTGCCTTCCTTGGTGCTTCACTGCCTGGTGATGGTGATGGATCAGCAGCGTTGCCAGATGGTGTCGGCCGGGAATGATTATGGGGTGAGCTTCGTCTGAGCTCAGACTTGAGTGATGTATGCGGCCTCCTATTCTTAGGAGTCCTTCCTCCCCCACTACAGGATGCAACTTCCACAAGCTGCTAGACGAAGAAATGTTAGATCCTGATCTCAAACATTTGAGCTCCTCTGCATAACTCTCGTACTGGACGCTCTTCACTATGCACACCTTGGCCTTTGTCAGCTCTTCCACTGTTGGATGGCAGATGTGCCACCTATGACACTTGTCGTTAACAGAACGGGAGAAAGAGCGAGCTACATGGATCAAGCGTGCTACTGCTGTGACAAGAGTGATGCACTTTGAAAAGCGTTCAAATCGTTGAGGGTGTACCACATTTCTGGTGACACATGTCAGACTTGTTGTCACTTCAGGACGAACCTCAGAGTCAAGAACAGGGTTGATGAGGTCATAAGTCTCTTCCAACTTAGGAGGATGCATGAGTGCATCCTTGAGAAAGGCTGGTCCTGTGAGCCACGTTGTACTGTTTAGGAGAGCTGGCGACACAGATCTGGACCCAATGTCTGCTGGATTGAGGTCTGTACGCACGTATTTCCACTGGCCAAGACATGGTGACTGATGAATGCGTTGGACCCTGTTGTGCACGAAGACATCAAATCTCCTCGACTGGTTGTGGATGTAGCCTAGCACAACTTTGCTGTCTGTGTAATATGTGATGTTGTCGAATGCTACATCTATCTCTGCAACTATCAACTCGGCAATCTCTACTGCGAGCACAGCCGCACACAGTTCAAGTCTTGGAATAGTGTGTCCAGGCTGGGGAGCCAACTTTGTCTTCCCAAAGATGAAGCCTACCTCGGTTTGACCTTCATGACTGGTCATCTTGATATAGGCCACTGCTGCGATTGCTGTCACTGAAGCATCTCCGAAGACACAGAGTTCTCTTGTTTTAGCACCTGCAGTAGAAAAGGGTGCATACGGGCGTGGTATATGGAGTTCTTGTAAGTCTTGTAGAGATTCCTTCCACGTAGTCCAGTCGAGCTCCATGTCTTTGGGGAGTGGCGCATCCCATTCGTCTGCTTGCACAGTGAGCTTTCGGAGTATTAGTTTCCCGCGTACTGTTACTGGTGCAAGGAACCCAAGGGGGTCGTACAGACTGTTAACTGCAGACAGCACTCCTCTGCGAGTAAACGGCTTCTGGTCATTTGCAATCTGAAACGTGAAGGCATCTGTGCACATGTTCCAGGACAGACCGAGGCTTCGTTGGGTAGGGAGCTCATCGGTAAAGAGGTCTAGGTTTCCAACATCCTTGGAACGATCCTCAGGTGGGAATGCTTTGATGACTCTTGGGCGGTTTGATGTGACTTTGTGCAACCTGATATTAGAGGCTGCAAGCATTTTCTGCGCTCGGCCGAGTACACTGATGGCTTCTTCTTCGGTGTTGAAGGACTTCAGGACGTCATCGACATAAAACTCACGGTCAACAAGGCTTCTTGCATCACTGCCATAGTTGGTCTCTGCTTCTTTAGCTGCTCTCCGTAGACCATAAATGGCCACAGCTGGAGAGGGACTGTTCCCGAAGAGGTGGACCCGCATCCTGTACTCCACTATATCGCTGGCGGGGTCATTGTTTCTGTACCAGAGGAAGCGCAGAAAGTCTCTGTGGTCCTCTCTTACAACAAAGCAGTGGAACATGTGTTCTATGTCAGCAGTGATAGCCACCTGTTCCTTCCTGAACCTCATTAGCAGCCCAACCAAGCCGTTATTCAGGTCAGGGCCAGTGAGCAGAACCTCGTTGAGTGACACTCCTTCAAATTGTGCACTGGAGTCAAAGACCACACGAATCTTATCTGGCTTTTTGGGATGATACACACCAAACAGCAGCAGATACCAGCACTCTTGTCCTGATTTCATGGGCGGTACAGTCTCTGCGTGTCCTTTGCCGAACATGTTTGCCATGAACTCTAGAAAGTGGGCTTTCATCTGTGGTCGTTTTTCCAGCGTGCATCTCAATGAGTTAAGACGATCTTGTGCTTGTTTCTTATTGTTAGGCAGCCTCTGTCTTGGTAGCCGGAAAGGTAGTGGTCCCACCCAGCTCTTCAAGTTGTCTTGATGAAACTCTGCTTCCATGATCTTAAGAAACTTCATATCTTCTACGGATGGTGCTAGTTTGTGGTCGTTGGCAGTTCGCGTGAAGATGGTTTGACCCAGACTGTCTGCATCATGTGTTGCTGTGCTGAACTTAGAGGTCAGTGCTGGATGATGTGTGTAGTCAGGGGCTTGATTGAAGATTTCTCTTACCTTGATTTGGTTGTTGCATGGCTGCAGATGGCTAGTACGACCATTCTCCAAGATAGACGTCTTGTAACTGTTCACCTCTAGTGGTTTGTGAGCACCTGCTAGACACACGTCACCAACGACAACCCATCCCAGGTACAGCCTTTGGGCGAACGGTGCATCGTTTGGACCACTTATCTGCTCACGGACCTTGTGGACCCTGAGAATGTCTCTGCCCAGCAAGAGGAGTATGTCAGCTTTAGGATCGAGAGGTGGTATTTCGTCGGCGATGCACTTCAGGTGAGCATGGTGATGAGCTGCATTTGGCGTAGGGACTTCGGAGCGGTTGTTGGGAACTTGGTTGTACTCTAAAAGTGTAGGCAAAGGAAACTTTTTGTCTGCGGATTCCACTGTGAACCCACTAGCTCTTCTCCCTGTTGTCTGAGTTGATCCAGCGCATGTTTTCAGTGTGTAAGGGAAGGAAGGCCCTGTGATTTTGAAAACGTTGAAGAACTCAGAGCGTGCCAAAGAACGATTACTCTGCTCGTCCAGTATTGCATACATTTTCTTGGCTTCTCCCGAGCGACCAGCTGGATACACACTTACAAGGCATATTTTTGAGCATGCTCGTGGCTAACACCTTCACCACACACTTGTGTGCACCTTGATGTGACCTGATAGTCTGCTTTGTCTTCCTCCCCGCAATGCTCTGAAGAGGGAGGAGAGGGCTTAGGTTTCCAGACTGCTGGTCCTGGGTGTAGTGCTGACACGTGACCCGTGCTCCCACATTCTATACATTTCACCTCAGCCGTGCAGTTTCTGGCGAGATGACCAGTAGAGGAGCAGCACCGGAAGCAGAAGGAATGTTCCTTTAAGAGCTGTTTGCGCTCCTCTAGACTCTTTTCTCTAAAGCTTCTGCATTTCTTCAGAGGGTGTGGTTTATTATGTAGAGGACAATGGTTGTTTGGGTCTGTCAGCTTCTCATCCTCTCTGCTTTCATATCTGTCAGTAGACGACACTTGTGTCTTGTGAACAGATACAGGCATCTTTGTGGATTTCTCCCACGTACTATTTTTCTCCATAGGAACTGTTGTGGAGAGGTTGAAGCTGGGATCAGTACAAGCTTTTGCCTCTGTACGAACAAAGTTTGCAAAGACAGAGAAAGGTGGGAAACTGACATGATGATCACATTTGTATCTTGAACCATAGGATATCCACTTTTCTTGGATGTTGTATGGGAGTTTCTCGATGATGGGCTTAACCCCTCTGGAAGTATCCAAATATGATAGACCTGGGAGGGAGCCATCTCTCTTAGCAGCCTCAAGCTCTAGCAGCAGGTCTGCTAAATCTCTGAGTCGTTTTGGGTCTTTGTTGGTCAGTTTGGGGAAGCTTTCCAGCTTTTCAAAGAGAGCCTGTTCAATAACCTCAGGTGAGCCGTATATTTCCTCAAGCCTCTCCCAGGCCATCGTTAGTCCAGCGTCGGGGTGTCTGATGTTGACGGCTTTGATTCTTCTCGCCTGATCTGATGACTCCTTTCCCAGATATTTACAGAACAGGTCGAGTTCTTCTCCAACAGACAGATCCAGACCAGCAATAGCACTTAGGAAGGACGTTTTCCAAGCCCAATAATTCATTGGTTGATCGTCGAATGTTGTGAGGCCTGATGTCACTAAGTTACTGCGGGCAAGATATTTAGCCAGATCGTTAGTGGTTTGAGAATTGTGGTAACTGGCTTCATAGGGCGTACCTTGGTTAGGGTGATAAGCAGAGAATGGAGACTGCTTATTGAGAGTCCACGGTGATGCTGGTGTAGTTTGGGTAGAAACAGCAGCTTGTGTTTGAGCAAGGCCTTTAAGTGAGTAGGACTGTGTAGGCTTAACATCCTCTCCTTTACTATGCTGTGATGGTTCATTTAGGTGTGGGTCTATGGGGGCAACAATGTCACTAATTTTGCTAGGCGATCCACCTATGCTGCTGGTTTGCTCTCTCACATAAGCAGCGGTGCGCTGGTACTTAAAGTGTTGAGACACTGGATTAGAGCTTCTGCTGGTCTCTTCAACATCAAGCTCTAGTAAGCCAGCCTGCAACATTTTTACTTCAGCTATGGCAGCATCTTTCTCTTTTTCTTCCTGTAATGCAGGGGTGCCCAACCTTTTTTTAACCGAGAGCTACTTTTAAAGTTGCCAGTCTGCCGAGATCTACCAGTCCAAATAGAGAGGCGTAGCCATTACTGACAGGTAAATACACACTTCTACTTGTATAAAACTGACCTTTGTACGATTAATACTTCATAAAATACTGCAGATCCTTTATCTTACCTCTTTCTAATCTACACACATACAAGTATTTAACTGAAGTTACACAACAGTGTTGTTGATACAGAGTTGGAGTTTATTCACACGTCACATACTACAGTGGGTGATGTTTTCAACAAACATTGAACAGTGCTGCCACATACTGTATGACACTGGGAAAAAGAAAAGACTCTGAACCCTTTCTTTGCCATTATATACAAATAGTGTTGCTACAAAAGTATAAATTAGGCTTACTAATAAGAAAACTCAGATCTGAAGCTACACAGGAATCTGCTGCCAAGGTGCAATAAAAAAGACAAAATTAATAGAATCAAACCCTTTTTTTGTTGCATTTTAGTAGATTATAAAAAGAAATGCCTTTTTAAAATAGGATGCAAGCAACACTAGCTTCTTAACCTGAATTGATAATAGACTATAATCAATTTAAGTTTGCATTCTTATACCATTTTGTACAATAATTATAATGAATAAGTTCAAACAAACTCACAGCTGATTAATAACGGTATCTAACTTGAGTTTGTATCATATCAAAAACCTGTTGAAATGCTACTGTTATTTTTATTACGCATCGGCAGCCTCCAGGAATGCTTCTTTCACAATTTTGCAGTCTTTGAAAGACTTGTGTTTCGCAAGAACGTGACTGACATGATAAGATGCTATGGTAACAGCCTTGCTCTTGTTGTTGGGCTTGGTGAAAATGGATTGCTGTGCATTTAGCTGTCCTTTCAGGCCCCTCCCCTTTTGGGAGTGTAGGGCAGAATTAGGAGGGAATTCCGTCTCGTAGCGTTTGTGCACTGTTTTGAAATGCCGCTCCTAAATGACCCTTCTTCGATAAAGCCACGCTCGCATTGCAGATGAGACAGATGGACTTTGAATTGGAATAGATACAAAAATAATCATCCTCCCACTCGGAGTGAAAATTATATATGTTTTGCTTCTGCCATAATTGCGGTCTTGTGTGTGTGCGGACTGTCACTCCTGTTGACACGGACAACGTTAGCGAACTAGTACACTGCCCACTAGTGATGGGAATTCCGGCTCTTCTTGGTGAGCCGGATCATTTGGCTCGGCTCACCAAGAAGAGCCGGCTCTTTCGGCTCCCAAACGGCTCTTCAGTTTACCACTTATTATACCTTTTAATTAAATCAAATGTAGCCCTGTTTTGACTAATGATTTATATGTGTACACATATCACTTAAATTATTCAATACATCCATTGTACTGAAGTATTCAAAAGTAAAAATTACATGTTTAATATAAATGATTTGCTGTGGCCAATTGTTTTCATTGCATTTACAGACACGTGCAACTCTCTGATACCACCCAATGAATGCATTGACTTGCTTATAGAACCACGCTACACAAAACAGATAGCAACACCTATAAAACTATTTTAAAAAAGGGGCTACTGTATCGACCTATATAAAGTATATAAATATATATATTTTTTTCAAAATACCAAAAAGATCCTGCATTTTAGCCATGCCTCATTTCGCTCTATTTGCTCTTTCCAGAGCTGTTTTTGCAGAGGGGTGATTCTGTGAGCTTCAGCTGACCACGCCCCCCTGCAGGAGAGGGGAGCGTGCTCTGAGATCAGCTGCTGGGCTGTCAGAAGAGGGGGAGAATCTCCGTCCTCCGTGTTTTATTTTTATAGAAGTAAGAAGAGAAGTAATGGGGCAGAAACCCTCCTTTTTACTTTCCAAGGTTTGCCATAATGAATTGTGCTACTTTTAAAGCAAGCAACGATGTTTTCAAATCTGTAATCAAAAAGCTCCTCAAAAACACTATCGAAGCAGTTCCTGCCGTTGCTACGTTAGTTCAAACAGTAACAACGGACTACTTTTCTTAGCGGATGCATGTCAATTTAAATAAATACATAAAACTATTTTTTAAATCACTAAAATCATTTTCTAAATCCATAAAAGCATTTCCATTAATATTGGGAGTCATGTCGTTACTTTGTTGAGAATGTGGCCATGTAATAAGTGGGATAATGTGCACATTGCATATTGCATAATGTGCCTTCATGCCGATCTAGATCCCTCCGCAAAAATGGCTCGTTCGCGGGCGAGAGCCGGCTCCCATCGTTCACTTAAAAGAGCCGGCTCTTCCAGCCGGCTCGTTCGCGACCGACACATCACTACTGCCCACTGCTCACCAGCCACGCCCCGACACATGGGGTCACGCCAGCCAATCACAAAGCTTTGATGCGTTCAAGTGCATTATTCTGGCACAGGAAGATTATGTTACGAGACATTAACGATAAAACAGAATATTGTTGTTCTATTTTTAGACACATCTCGCGATCGACTGGGAATCTCCCCGCGATCGACTGGTTGGGCACCCCTGCTGTAATGCATCGAGAGTAGCTTGAATGCGTGCTTGCTCAACTTTTAGCTCAATTTCCCACTTAGAGTGTGATGTTCTAGCCTGTGCTGCTTCAGCCCTTGCCATAGCCATAGCCAGTGCTAAATTAGCCTTTGAGCTGGATGATGAGCGCGACGCACGTGTGTGCACAGAGTGTGCGTTTACACTTATTTTATCCATGTTGTCATTTTCTTCCATAATGGCTGGGTTGTGAATTTAATAACGTGGATGAAGAGATAAACTGGCGTGAAGGCTGTACATATTCACTGAGTTAGCCACTTAGCTCTTGGTGTCGCTCCGTAGCAAGCCTGTCTCCGCCCCCGGAGCTGGCTGTAATGCCGTCTTTTCACTGTGCAGGTCTCACTAGCACTGAGCTAGCTATCCATCCAGTTAAACCGTTTGAAAGAAAACTCCAGCGCAGTTGTCAGTTTTACTGAAGTGTCTTTACTTGATGAAACTGTAAAGACAATACAGACATAACAGTTTATTATTGACGAGCTAAACTAAACAGAATACTTCACACAATGAGCTACGACGCACAAACTGAGAAGCTAATCAGCCTAGCCGCTAGTAGCTTAGCCGCAAGGAATACTCACTGCATTCCTACAAACATAAACATTTTACATACAACATATTCTCATTAAGCCACAGCCTGTCGGATAATAACACTCACAGACGATGCGTGAACCAACGAAGCACAGCCCATGGAGAGCAGACATCCGTTCATGAAAACAACCCAAGCTACACATGGAGCACACTCGGAAACAAACAAGTTCGTTTTCCTAGTAACAGGAATCGAATAAACCACTGGCAAGCAGCAGTGTCAACCAACCACCACGAGGTGGTGCCAAAACACAGCCAAGAAACACATACATGACAGATATACACCAAAAACACATATCAAGGACAGAACAATCTTTCATTGTGTTTCAAAGCTCTTTTAGTTTTAAACCTGATGTTTATAAGCTTCTTAGTTTTTGCAACGGTCTGTAAATATACACAACTTTATAATAAAATGCACATATTTACCTTTTTCTAGACTAAACACAGGTATGATCCAGGGTTTCCGCTAGGATTTTTTCTCGCCGGTCAAATGTCCGGGCAGAATTTATTTTACCGGATAAATTTGAAACTTACCGGTCATATTTCAATAATAATTAAAACTGCGGTCGCACTTGTGCGCGCAGTGATGAGCGGGCCCTCGCGTCCGTGCGCCTGTCGGGGAGGGCGGCAGGTCGTCCCGGCGTCAAGCAGACGCGCGCGAGTCCTGGGAAATGAGCCGTTTGTCATTTCTCTAATTTTCGCGTCCCAGACTCCCAGGTGCTCCGGCAGCGACCCGGAAACGGATGTCGAAGGAAAAAAATTTTCTCTAAAGGGTCGTCGAGGATCGATTATCGAGGAGGCTGTCTGGAGGAGCCGTAACCGAGGATACACTGATTTAGAGGAGAGAGGAGTGTCTCTGGAGGAGCTATAACCGAGGGTACACTGAAGTATTCTCCTGAGACGATTTCAGCCAACAGTGATGTTTAAAAGAGGCGTGACGCATGGCTGGACCTCTGTGAAATGAAGCACAGCTCTGCAAACTGTTCCCGTTGTGATTATAAGTGATTTGAGATGATCAAATGTGCATCAGACTTTCTGCCCTTTACCGTTTGTTTACTCACTAATCACATGTCCCCTGGATGTTAGGTGATGTTACAGTGAGAACAGCTGCTGAGGTCAGTGCAGAAAGCAGAACAGTGTGTATAATATATATCGCTCACTAACAAATGTAACAGGCCTACATGTCACACTTTATTTGTAGGCTTTAGGAGATATCTACAAATAAACATTAGGGTTAGGGTTAGGGTTAGGGTTAGGGTTAGGTTTAGCGAGTGTCTTTTGTAATGAATATGCCGCCAGCAAAGGGCGTTGTTGGACTAACAGTAGGTGTGTGTGTGCGTTTGAGAGTTGATGTGCCAGGCAGACAGGCAGGGCTCAGTAGCTTATCTGACATATAATTGGTCAAAAATGGTACATTCTCCGTTAGCCTACGAGCTCCCCGTTTGAGCGAAGGACTATTCCTTCTCAATGTAGCATGACATTGGATATGCGCTGAAGTTGTCCTGGATTGGAATTGTTCCGATCATTCCCCTATGAGGAGTTTGCAGAAATGTCCTTAAAATGCATGAAAAACGGCCATTTTTATAAATGGCCGACTTTCTGGTGGGCGGGGCTAATGGAAGGCAATTTGAAATATGTGTGCAATCATAATAGCAATATGTATACAGCGTTTCGTGAATATTGGAAAAAGTATACGCGAGTAGTTTGGAGTAATTTGGAGTAATTTGTGACATGTAAATCGTAATAAATGGTGTATTCGCTGTTAGCTTACGACCTCCACGATTGAGCTTTAAAAAATGTTCTTCTCAATTTAGCATCATATTGGATATGCGCTGAAGTTGTCCTGGATTGGAATTGTTCCGATCATTCCCCTATGAGGAGTTTACAGAAATGTCCTTAAAATGCATGAAAAACGGCCAATTTTCAAAATGGCCGACTTTCTGGTGGGCGGGGCTAATGGAAGGCAATTTGAAATATGTGTGCAATCATAATAGCAATATGTATACAGCGTTTCGTGAATATCGGAAAAACTATATGCGACCAGTTTGGAGCAATTTGCGCCATGTGAATAGTCAAAAATGGTGTATTCGCTGTTAGCCTACGACCTCCACGAGTAATTTTTCAAAAATGTGCTCCTGAATTAAGTATTCTATTGGATAGGGGCTAAACCTGTCCTGCATTGGAATTTTTCTGATCATTCCCCTAGGAGGAGTTTGCAAGAACGTGCGTAAAATGGCTGAAAAACGCACATTTTTCAAAATGGCCGAGTTTCTGGGGGGCGGGGCTAATGGAAGGCAATTTGAAATATGTGTGCAATCATAATAGTAATATGTATACAGCGTTTCCTGAATATTGGAAAAAGTATACGCGAGTATTTGGAGTAATTTGTGACATGTAAATCGTCAAAAATGGAAAGTTCTCCGTTCGCTTACGAAGTCGTCGTTTGAGCGATCAACTATTCCTTCGCAATTTAGCATCACATTGGAAATGGGCTGAACTTGTCCTGGATTGGATTTTTTCCGATCATTCCCCTAGGAGGAGTTCGCAAGAACGTGCGTAAAATGGTTGAAAACCGCACATTTTAAAAGATGGCCGACTTTCTGGGGGGCGGGGCTAATGAAAGGCAATTTGAAATATGTGTGCAATCATAATAGCAATATGTATACAGCGTTTCGTGAATATCGGATTAACTATATCCGAGTAATTTGGAGTAATTGCGACATGTAAATCGTCAACAATGGTGTATTCGCTGTTAGCTTACGACCTCCACGATTGAGCTATCAAAAATGTTCTTCTCCATTAAGTATCATATTGGATAGGGGCTGAACGTGTCCTGGATTGGAATTTTTCCGATCATTCCCCTAGGAGGAATCCGCACGAATGTGCTTAAAATGCATAAAAAACGCACATATTTCAAAATGGCCGACTTTTTGGGGGGCGGGGCTAATGGAATGTATGTACAAATATGTCCGCAATTCCATGAGGAATATCTGTGCCAACATTCGTGAAGTTCTGAGAAACTATATGCGACTACCACACAATAGGGGGCGCTAGTGAGCAGTTTTTTTGAAAATGTACGTTTTTTTTTTACATTATGGAAAAGGTCGTGGGCTGTGACTCGTGTACCAATTTTTGCGTAACGAAAACCATTTTAGCTCATCGTCATAAAAAAAAAAGTACAGGCCACGCCCACATTTGTCATTCGTTGTGACACTTTAAATATAAGTCCATACTCATCCCCAGAGTATGTCTACAAAAAAAGAAAAATATTTCGTCCATCAGTTCATGAGTTAGACATTTGTCATGTTTTTGGCGCCCCCTATAGTCCAAAATGGAAATTACTTTTTGTGCTTCTTCCCCAATACAGACTGAACCTTACCACCAAAATGTGTGTTTTTTTGGTACATTGTTGATGAGTTATGAGCATTTCTATCTAAGCCCCGCCTTTTTGCGAAGACATTTAGAGTAATGACGACCACATTTATCAACTGAACATGCTCATTTCCTACGATAATGTGTCTGACCCTCCGGCGATACTGTATACTGAGTTTGGTGTTGAAAAACCAAAATTTGAAATTTAAGTGAATATTTAACTGTTTTTCAAATTATGCTAATTTAAAAAAAAATAAAGTAGGCGGAGCTTACGGGTACCTGGACCTTATATGTAGAGCAGGTCCACCCGAGTAAGTGTGAAAAATTTCAGGTCATTTGGAGTTACGGTGCGACTTTGTACATCTTTCCAAAAACGGAAATGGCCATAGGTGGCGCTAGAGAGCATGTTGGAGAATTTGAACACATTGACTCCAGAATATCAAATTTTTCACCGATTCTGGAATGTGTGCAAAATTATACAACTTTCTCAGCATCCTAAAGGCCTGAAAATAAGCATTGAAATATGGAATAATAATAATAATACCACGAATAACAATAGGTATCCTTGCACTTCGTGCTAGGACGCCGTTGGGTCCTAGCACTGTCGTGCTCGGGCCCTAATTAAAACTGCGGTCGCACTTGTGCGCGCAGTGATGAGCGGGCCCTCGCGTCCGTGCGCCTGTCGGGGAGGGCGGCAGGTCGTCCCGGCGTCAAGCAGACGCGCGCGAGTCTTGGGAAATGAGCCGTTTGTCATTTCTCTAATTTTCGCGTCCCAGACTCCCAGGTGCTCCGGCAGCGACCCGGAAACGGATGTCGAAGGAAAACAAATTTCTCTAAAGGGTCGTCGAGGATCGATTATCGAGGAGGCTGTCTGGAGGAGCCGTAACCGAGGATGCACTGATTTAGAGGAGAGAGGAGTGTCTCTGGAGGAGCTATAACCGAGGGTACACTGAAGTATTCTCCTGAGACGATTTCAGCCAACAGTGATGTTTAAAAGAGGCGTGACGCATGTCTGGACTTCTGTCAAACGAAGCACAGCTCTGCAAACTGTTCCTGTTGTGATTATAAGTTATTTGAGATGATCAAATGTGCATCAGACTTTCTGCCCTTTACCGTTTGTTTACTCACTAATCACATGTGCCCTGGATGTTAGGTGATGTTACAGTGAGAACAGCTGCTGAGGTCAGTGCAGAAAGCAGAACAGTGTGTATAATATATATCGCTCAATAACAAAAGTAACAGGCCTACATGTCACACTTTTTTTGTAGGCTTTAGGAGATATCTACAAATAAACATTAGGGTTAGGGTTAGGGTTAGCGAGTGTATAGGTGTCAGTTGTAATGAATATGCCGCCAGCAAAGGGTGTTGTTGGACTAACAGTAGGTGTGTGTGTGTGTGTGTGTGTGTGTGTGTGTGTGTGTGTGTGTGTGTGTGTGTGTGTGTGTGTGTGTGTGTGTGTGTGTGTGTGTGTGTGTGTGTGTGTGTGTGTGTGTGTGTGTGTGTGTGTGAGAGTTGATGTGCCAGGCAAACAGGCAGGCCTCAGTAGCTTATCTGACATATAATTGGTGAAAAATGGTACATTCTCCGTTAGCCTACGAGCTCCCCGTTTGAGCGAAGGACTATTCCTTCTCAATGTAGCATGACATTGGATATGCGCTGAAGTTGTCCTGGATTGGAATTGTTCCGATCATTCCCCTATGAGGAGTTTGCAGAAATGTCCTTAAAATGCATGAAAAACGGCCAATTTTCAAAATGTCCGACTTTCTGGTGGGCGGGGCTAATGGAAGGCAATTTGAAATATGTGTGCAATCATAACAGCAATATGTATACAGCGTTTCGTGAATATCGGAAAAACTATATGCGACCAGTTTGGAGCAATTTGCGCCATGTGAATAGTCAAAAATGGTGTATTCGCTGTTAGCCTACGACCTCCACGAGTAATTTTTCAAAAATGTGCTCCTGAATTAAGTATCCTATTGGATAGGGGCTAAACCTGTCCTGCATTGGAATTTTTCTGATCATTCCCCTAGGAGGAGTTTGCAAGAACGTGCGTAAAATGGCTGAAAAACGCACATTTGTCAAAATGGCCGACTTTCTGGGGGGCGGGGCTAATGGAAGGCAATTTGAAATATGTGTGCAATCATAATAGTAATATGTATACAGCGTTTCCTGAATATTGGAAAAAGTATACGCGAGTATTTGGAGTAATTTGTGACATGTAAATCGTCAAAAATGGAAAGTTCTCCGTTCGCTTACGAAGTCGTCGTTTGAGCGATCGACTATTCCTTCGCAATTTAGCATCACATTGGAAATGGGCTGAACTTGTCCTGGATTGGATTTTTTCCGATCATTCCCCTAGGAGGAGTTCGCAAGAACGTGCGTAAAATGGCTGAAAACCGCACATTTTAAAAGATGGCCGACTTTCTGGGGGGCGGGGCTAATGGAAGGCAATTTGAAATATGTGTGCAATCATAATAGCAATATGTATACAGCGTTTCGTGAATATCGGATTAACTATATCCGAGTAATTTGGAGTAATTTGCGACATGTAAATCGTCAACAATGGTGTATTCGCTGTTAGCTTACGACCTCCACGATTGAGCTATCAAAAATGTTCTTCTCCATTAAGTATCATATTGGATAGGGGCTGAACGTGTCCTGGATTGGAATTTTTCCGATCATTCCCCTAGGAGGAATCCGCACGAATGTGCTTAAAATGCATAAAAAACGCACATATTTCAAAATGGCCGACTTTTTGGGGGGCGGGGCTAATGGAATGTATGTACAAATATGTCCGCAATTCCATGAGGAATATCTGTGCCAACATTCGTGAAGTTCTGAGAAACTATATGCGACTACCACACAATAGGGGGCGCTAGTGAGCAGTTTTTTTGAAAATGTACGTTTTTTTTTGACATTATGGAAAAGGTCGTGGGCTGTGACTCGTGTACTAATTTTTGCGTAACGAAAACCATTTTAGCTCATCGTCATAAAAAAAAAAGTACAGGCCACGCCCACATTTGTCATTCGTTGTGACACTTTGAATATAAGTCCATACTCATCCCCAGAGTATGTCTACAAAAAAAGAAAAATATTTCGTCCATCAGTTCATGAGTTAGACATTTGTCATGTTTTTGGCGCCCCCTATAGTCCAAAATGGAAATTACTTTTTGTGCCTATTCCCCAATACAGAATGAACCTTCCCACCAAAATGTGTGGTTTTGTTGTACATTGTTGATGAGTTATGAGCATTTCTATCTAAGCCCCGCCTTTTGTAAAAACGTTTAGAGTAATGAGGGCCACATTTATCGACTGAACATGTTCATTTCCTACGATAATGTGTCTGACCCTCCGGCGATACTGTATACTGAGTTTGGTGTTGAAAAACCAAAATTAGAAATTTAAGTGAATATTTAACTGTTTTTCAAATTATGCTAATTTAAAAAAAAATAAAGTAGGCGGAGCTTACGGGTACTTGGACATTATATGTAGAGCAGGTCCACCCGAGTAAGTGTGAAAAATTTCAGGTCATTTGGAGTTACGGTGCGACTTTGTACATCTTTCCAAAAACGGAAATGGCCATAGGTGGCGCTAGAGAGCATGTTGGACAATTTGAACACATTGACTCCAGAATATCAAATTTTTCACCGATTCTGGAATCTGTGCAAAATTATACAACTTTCTCAGCATCCTAAAGGCCTGAAAATAAGCATTGAAATATGGAATAATAATAATAATACCACGAATAACAATAGGTATCCTTGCACTTCGTGCTAGGACGCCGTTGGGTCCTAGCACTCTCGTGCTCGGGCCCTAATAATAAGAGTTATGTAGCAGAGTTTCCGTTAGCAGGTAATTACCGGACTATGAGCAGATATGCTGATGTTTAAAACTCAGTTCACGGGCTCATTTTTATATTGCTTCAGTCTATAATCGTAACAGATCGAAAAAATTCAGATTCATTTTTCAATAAATGATTCCACAAACAACATAATTATTACATTCAAACAAACTACTTGTAGTAGATGAAGTACATTATTCAAAAGTTTACATTAACTTTGAATAATCACACGGGAGAAACGGATCCTCTCTTTTCCTCTCTCCCTCTCTCTCTCTCCTGACAGCCCGTCAGTTTCTCATGCAGCTCGCTAAACAGTGGGCGGGGCTTCAGGTGATTATGCAGAGCTGCATGTCTCAGCAGCTGATCTCTCTCTCGCGTCTGGTTATACTTCACTCGCGTTTATGTCCATATCGATCAGATCCAGCTCTCCTGATCGGGCTTTATAGAGAGCACCGATCAAACTATTAACAGTGAATATTGGCCGATAATGACCGGTGGCCGATCTATCGGAGCATCCCTAATTATTACCAGACATTTTGACCGGCAGGTTTTGAATTTACCGGTTTTTAATACATTTTACCAGCTAAAAACCGGTAATTACCGGCTAACGGAAACCCTGGTATGATCCTAAGTTAAAACATATGAGGTTATCATGAGGTTGTTAACATCGCAGTTTATCAGTGGATGTTTGCTGGAACTACTTGTAAACAGCTTGTTTCCTGACGGACACACACAGCGTGACTCCGGTCAGGTAGAGACCGGTCTCAAGTCAGCACCGCTGCAGACTTGCTGTTTGAGGGCTTGATAGCCCACTCCCCCTCCACACCGCTCCACACTCGTTGCTTTGGAACAGCCCTCAATATGGCGGACCCTCCGCGTGAATGCGCAAACGGAGGGGTAGGGTATAGGGGGCGGTTTGGGAATGGGCCTTAATTCCAGAAGGGGAATACCAAAGAAGTTGACCTGTGATGATGAAACCATTTTATAATGTGGATATTTTAACAGATATAGAGTAAGTGGGGTTTGAAATGTAGAAAGAACATATTACAATTACGTTAAGCTAAAACATAGTAATGTAATGAGACAGAATTTAATTTAGACAACATCTTGTCTCTAGCCTGGTAAATAATTAGAAGTAAAAGCCATAGACTTTATTTTGTAGGTCATTATGGGGATAGAAATGAACACAACACTAGTTTCACAAGGGCAATATAAATTCATAATAGAAAGACATTTGATGACAGTATGTTGGAATTCTGTATTCATTTCTCAGCTTGATCATATCTAAGCACTGACAGGTAGAAGCAGTATTGCCAGGTGCAATCCATGCACTTTGACAGTGTCATGATTTTAGTTGTTATTGAATCCATAACATTAGTGTGTTTCTTTACCAGAAACATGAGTAGTTAGGGCCCGAGCACGGAGCGCTAGGACCCAACGTCGTCCTAGCACGAAGTGCGAGGAACCTATTGTTATCCTAGGTATTATTATTATTACATTACATGTTACTTGTTAGACGCTTTATCCAAAGCGACTTACATACTCAATACTGTGGGCAATCCCCACAGGAGCAATTTGGGGTAAAGTGTCTTGCCCAGGGACACAACGACATGCTGACTGCAGTGGGGGGGGGTGACCATCTGATCCCCAGACCAAGGCTCTATCCACGCCCCTGCGAGATGGAGTTCATGACTTTATGAGCTGTTCATGAGCACTCATGAAACATTCATGAACAACTCATTATATGTTCACTTGTCATGTTCATGAACCAAAATTCTTAAAATGCTCATGAACCATCTTAAAGAGCAGTTCATGAAATGTTTATGAACATTGTTCATTCATATAAAGTTCCTGTTTTGCTCATGACATACTTTTATGAGCAATTTATGAACTTTTCATGATCCAGCCAATCACAAAATTATAATTAAAACCCCAAAAAGTTTGCATGAGCATTTCATGAACTTTTCATGACTATGAGCATTTCATGAATTTTGGATGATTGTGGCAAGTTCAGAATATTTTTGAATATTCATGAGCATTTTATGAACTTTTGATGATCAGTGTGATGATTTTAAAGACATCTTGAATATTCATCTACTATTTGAACATTTCTTTATTTTTTAAAACTTTTAATCTTAAAACAAAACAATAGTGAATTTGAAACTGATTTTAATCATGTTAACTCATTCCGAATAGAAATTTAAATAAATTAAGATACACTGTACATGCATTATGATACAACATGTACATACAATGTACTTGGATACATTGAATAAATAAATACATATTCTAATCAGGTACATAGAGTACATTACAATTACACTGTTGCATACATGTGTACACATGAAATAATCTTTAAGTTGAGAATTCACCCCACACACATAATTGGCTGGACAATGTTTATAGTCAGGTTGCACACTGTTGGCTACAACACAATTGTCCCACAGTTGAGAAATGCTTCTTATTTGAAAACAGAGCGTCCATACAGGTTTGGAATCTGAGCGACAAATACATGTCTTGTACCTGTATCAATATATAACAGTTTTTCTCTGATGCTATTTACAGACACAACATCTGTTGTTACCTCATGTTCCGCCTTCTTGATCAACACAAGATGGTTGCCTGCATACTGCAGCATTGAAGGGCGGTTTGTATCCCTTTCCATCAATGAAATGAATGCAAAAATGCATTTCGCCTCTGAATTCAGAATGAAATATTTCACTGACGCCAACCTGCCATCATCAAGCACGGCAACATGACAGACGCGCCGTCTCATTCGAGTGTACTCGTCCGAATAAAGTTTCTGGTGTTCTAGCTTCACTCGGAGTGCTTTCCGCAAGACAGCGGACGTTGATGCTCCAGTCTTCACCAACAGTTCACTGCTAGCAGACATTGGTTTCAGTGCACCTGCAGTGCCACAGTTGGCCTGAACCATGTTCACATTTGACCAGTTTGTCCTGTCTGTGATGGTACCACCTTCTCTGTGGAGGACACCCTGGGTTTCTTTGAAGCGGATGACTTGCTTGGTGACATCCCCTGTGCCATGGACTGCTTGCAGGATCATGGCGTTGGCATCCTCGAAGCAAAAACAGCTCCATGCCCACAATGGTCCCCACTGCCTCACACACGACACGAGATGCACACCAGCATTGTGGACATTGATTCCACATGAGCCGGCACCATAGCAGTCAGCAAAGTCTTTGTAGAAGATGTCCAGTAAAGAAGCTGCTATCTCTAAGCTTTCAGCTGTGATTTCATCCCCCAGAAGAATGTGAACAGCCTCAGACAGGTGAGCAAAGTGACGAAGGTATTTATCACCCAGTATGCCATCCAGGCACGGCAAAGCATAAAACAAAAGCCACATCTGGAACTCTGTTGCTTTGAAATGATTGTAGTGCAGTTCTAGGTCTCGTGGTAGTCGCTCAATGAAATCTGGTGGCTGTATATGCTGCAGCCTCTTTGAGATTTCCTTCAGTTTCTTGCCAACAAAGTATGGCTGCCCACTTTCCGTCGGAGAGAACCATTTGTTCGTCACAGTTTTTGTCACCCCAAGAAGAATGCCGTGCATGTATTCTGGCACAACGCCATGCACAAGGTCGAACTGTTGCAATTCTGACAAGCCTGAGACACCTTTGAAACCCTGCACTCGTTTATTTGGTGTTGCAGTGTGCATGGCTGCTAGGACGTCTACATGCAGTCTCGTAGCATATTGTTGGTTTGCTTCTCTGTAGGGGTAAGACCGGGCATGGCCTTTGCCCTGCCTAACCACAAGTCCCGGTTCCTTACATGTGATGCATGCGTCCGCTCCATTGAACAATGTCATGTTCATGATGCCTGCTTTGGCTGGCAGATCTACTGTTGCACACAGGACAGCCAGCTTTGCAGTCACTGTCTGGTCAGCGATCACAAACTGAAAGCCAGTGGTGTACAGTTTGTTCATCTCTTTGGTGAATGCCCCCATGAACTGTTCAAATGGTGGTTTCCCTCTTCCCTGCCAGATGCCTGCAAGCACAATATTTTGTCTTGCAAACCGCCTCTGTGGTTCCAGTTCATTGATAGTCAAGAAGATTGGCCACAGTTCAACTCTTGATGACTGGTACAGGTTCAGCCCATCTGTGTTCGCTATCACTGTGATGTTGCAATTTCCTGGACCAGACAGAAATCCACCATCTTCGAAGAGTTGTCGATAGCAGGAGCCGTCCGTTACATCACGCACAGTGGTGTCATTTATCTCTGATGCAGCCACTTTGGATGTCTGCACTGCTTCCCAGACTCCTGCAAAATAGGCAAGTACACCATTTTTAATTTAGTTTCAAATGAATAATATTAAAGGTATAGCATCATTACTATACCACTGCTATGGGTCTGAAATGTGATGTCAAAACATGTTTGGAACATTATTTGTATTTGTATTAATTATTTGGATTTTTTTTAAACTTCAAAAATAATGTTTGTCCAATTTAACACGTTAATAATATATTATTGTTGTTTGCATAAGTTTGCAAGCTACCTTCAGCTTCGAGTATGTTGGTCAGCTGCTTGGCCACATCTGCCACCACAAAGAACTTCCTTGGTCGTCGTCCCTTTTGCGTCTGCTTGGGCAGTGCCCCCAAGTACCGAAGCGCAGGACAGTTGTGGGTTGCACAGCTATACTGTTCCAGATCATCGGGGAAGACAGTGTTGCACAGCTCACAATAATGAACTTCTGTCATGCTGCTTTTCCCAGCTATGTTCCACAAAGTTTCAAACTTGATGTCCTTCAACACGGCTGATTCAGGGCTTATTTTTTTCATTAGTCCCAGCATGTCCTTGGAGGCTGCCGCTGACAATTTATGCTTCAAAAAGCATGACAAAATTGACAGTTTATGGATCCCCATATCAGAAGAATCTGCATCATGAGATGTCCCAGCAGAATAATTTGACCCTGATGAATCTGAATCTGAATCTGAGCTTGTGTTCATACTTGACGAGTCTGTGCTCATGCTCGTTGAGTCTGTAAGGTTGACACTAATAACACCATCAGAGTCACGCTGCTCACCACCACTGGTGTCGGATATGTCGCCCACATCCAAGGAAGCCCTGGCATGATGATGCTCGTCACCACCATCCACATCCAAGGAAGCATAGTGCTGCTCGTCACCACCACCGCTGTCATCAACATCCAAGGACATGTGATCTCCTTCATCAGGCCTGTCATCACTGCCACTGTCCAATGGGTATGCCGGCTTTGGGTCTGTAAAGTAAAACAAGAGTACTTTTGTTCACTGGTATTGTTGGCCTATTTAAATAAGATATAGGAGTGAAGTGCACCTTCCCATAGTATAATGATTGATTACAAGCCACAAAAAAAAATGAAAATTGAAATGAAAAAAACCCATTACTATATATTAGAAAGTAATATTTGCGGCCGTTTGAAAAATAAAATAAAACCAACGCACGCCAAAATGTCCACACTTTGATGTTGATGGTGTCTGTTTAAAGCAGGGATGGGGAACCTTTTTCCTCTCAAGGGCCATTTCAATTTTTTCAACATCCTCCGAGGGCCGTACAAATTATTGACCTCTGCTTAAAAATACTAAAATCACAGCCCATTCATTTGGCCTTTCTTTCATGCTATACAAAGAAAAAGCAACCTCTTAATCCAGATATCTCACCATGACTCGTGCATGCATGCACGTGCACGGTGTGGCGTGACCACCAAAACAGGAAGATATGGACACAATATGTGTGCAAATGTATTTATTTTCCTATCCATGTGAATAGGGCTGCAACAAACGACTAATTTGATAATCGATTAATCTATCGATTAATTAAACGATAAATCGATTATTCGGATCGTTAAGGTTTTAACTGTACTACTACTTATATCGATACTGCTTATCGATCCGGTCCTTTTAACGATAGTATTAACGGTTCTTTTGACAAGAAATAAGGTAAACTAACTAAACAAATTGTGAACAAAACTAACATTGCTTTTAATTTAAATTAAATGCATAATATTTCACATCAAAAGAAATAACAATGTTTTAACAAATCGTATTAAATAATGTGATGACAGAACTGTAAACAGAATAGCTGAAACTTTAACAAAATAAATAACTCAGTTACCTCTAATCATTAACCTATGTTTTTATAACTGAGTTAACTCCGTGTGTTGCTGCTAGCATACATAACACCTGTCGTGGAAACGTTACTCGTGGATGGGGCTACAGAGCTGCTAGAAAGACAGTGGAACCCGGTGCATTTCTCCGTCTGGATGTGGAGCACTTTTGATAAATGTTTAGACAAATTGCTCGTGTTACCGCCCTTACATGATAAACTATTATTGCACTTTTGGTAACGAGCATTGTCCACATCGAGACGGCTACATTTAACCACACGTCGGAGCACGTTCTCTCCGCCATCTCCTCCGTGTGTGTATGTTGCATGCATGTAGCAGCTGCGTGTGTGTGTAAACTGCCCCGCCCCCTCGCAAGCAGGCGGGGGAGAGATCTCTCGTCTGAATTGGGAAGATCAAAAATACATTATAGACGCATTTTGTAGTCATATTGCATATTAGAAACGGAGTTGGCGACACTAAGACTGCGATATAATGTTTATGTATCAATAATACATATGACGTATGTTTTAAATGTCTCCTGTACCGATAAAAAAGAGCGATAACATTGGAGCTTAACGGGGTGTAGAACACATGTGATGACGTCACCAACGAATCGACGACTGAATTAGTTGCCAACTAATTTGGTAATCGATTTTACATGTGAACATGATTTAAGTCGGGGGAGACCTAACCTCCTCTAGGGGGGTCCCATGCTCGCCCGGGAAGATTTATTTTTTTAAATATTGACGTTAAAAGCATCAATCTGGTGCACTTTGAGAGCAAAATGAAGAGATCTATGGATACATCTCTCAACACCCATATGAAACAGAACTGTAAACAGATTTTATTTTTCTTTATGGATATTTTACAAATCACTCCCCTTTTAAACTGTATTCTTGTTTATTAATAAGAACTTTTGTTTACTGTCATATAGTATTTTATACCCGTTTACTTTATTTTCTTGTGTTTTTATAACTATAATGATCATATAAAGATGTGCCTTTACCTCACTGATTGTAGAAAAAGCTTCTTATTCGTTAGCATAGCTAGCTAACCAGATGCTAATAACAACAACAAAGTTATTGATCAGTATGACAGATGAACAGATCACCACTGGGCTCTCAACTAAAGACACAGCCACGCAAAAACTGCGGCATGTGTACCAAATGGTCTCGCGGTCCGTATACGGCCCGGGGGCCGGAGGTTCCCCACCCCTGGTTTAAAGCCACAATAGTTGGCTCCAGGTGCCACATTTTGAATGTAGTAATGTTTGTTCAGTATTCAGCAACTACAGACTAAAGACAAAGTTATGTTTTTGTTACAAGAGAGACACATGTTGTCTGTTTAAATTCATTGTACTCACGTACAAGAGTAAGAGTGCAATAAATATTATCATTGAAACGATGAGAATCGTGTGAGAATCGTGATCTCAATTGTTATGGAGGAAAATCGTGATTCACATTTGAGCAAGAATCGTGCAGCACTACAGACTACACCACATGATGCATTGTCCACAAACCTTTTTTTGACGTGAGCTGATTCCATCTGTGCATAGTGCGCTTGGGAACTGGAACAACAGGATCATCTTTGTAGAGTTTTGTCTTTCTTTTCACTGGACCTGCAATGCACATAAAACAATGCCATGTATTTTGGAGCATACACTTCAGCTGCTGTATCAGCCTGTGAACGCGTTTTAGGTGGGCGATAATAGAGGTGTTTCAAGTTAGCTGCTGAATTATTGTTCCATCCACCACTAATTTAAGTAACAAAAACTCTACAAATCACTTCCTCTGTCATTATACTCTTAAAACACTGGTTTTTAAGAGTTCTTCCCCCCCCCCCCCCCGTTTCCTCGACTACGGTCTGGGAGCCGACAGGAAGTTCAACACTATGCATTGCTACCTCTAGTCAGGGTTAAGGTGAGCTTCAGGCAGTGTTGGGGGTAACGTGCTACAGTATGGAGTTTCAGTAACGTATTACTTGCATTACTAATGCAGTCGGGTAATTACTCATTACAATGCTCAGTAACTAAACGCAGGTTCAAGCTTCAACACAGCGTTTCCTGAAATGAATGGCGTTTCGTAGGGCTTATTTTCCTCAATGAACAAGTCGCTGCACATTATCCTGTTTATGACCAGATACTAAATAAATTAGGAATTCACTCCCAATATTAATTTAATGATTATTGACTAAATGATCGGTTTTCTCTTTTTCTTCTCCACTAAGAATATTCCGTTTCTTGGTGCACCAACGGCTAGATCTGCGACAACAACATCTCCTTGGCAGCAAGGCAAGTTTATTTATATAGCACTTTCAATACAAGGCAATTCAAATTGCTTTAAAAAATGAAAGACATTAAGAAATGGCATTTAAAATCAGTCATTTAAAAGGAAGCTAATAAAATAAACATTAAAAGAAAAAGTACATGGATCAAAGTACAGTGCAGTCTAAGATATGAATAGTTCAATTAAAAGCAGCGACAAAAAGAAAAGTCTTCAGCCTGGATGTAAAAGTAGTCAGAGTTGCAGCGACTAAGGGTGCAACAACAAATCGACTAATCGATCAAATCGATTACCAAATTAGTTGCAACTAATTCAGTCGTCGATTCATTGTGACGTCAGCAGTGTGTTTACGTGCGTAAGCTCCAACGTTATTGGTCTTTTTATCAGTACCGGAGACATTTATAAATATATGTCATGTTTATTGCTACAAAAACATTATATCGCAGTCTAGTGTCACAACTCGTTCTAATATGCAAAGGGCAAACAAATGCGCCTATGATGTATTTTCGATCAGATGAGATCTCTCTCCCCCATCGCGAGGGGACGGGGCAGTTTACACACACAGCTGCTACATGCAGTGGAGCACACTGCGGAGGTGGCGGAGAGAACGCGCTCCGAGGCGTGGTTAACTTCACCCGCTTTGACGTGGAGAATGCTCGTTGCCAAAGTGCAATAAGAGTTTATCATGTAAGGGCGTAACACGAGCACTTTGTCTAAACATTTAGCAAAAGTGCTCCACATCCAGACGGAGGAATGCACCGGGTTCCACTGTCTTTCTAGCAGCTCCGTAGCTCCATTCACGAGTAACGTTCCCACGTCAGATGTTATGTATGCTAGCAGCAACACACAGAGTAACTACATTATACAAACTCGGTTAATGATTAGAGGTAACTGAGTATTTATTAGTTTCAATTTCAGCTTTTCTGTTTACAGCCTGTCGACAGATTACTTAATACAATTCGGTAAATGCTCAGGGCAATCTCGATGACAAGGTCAATGTTCCCCCCTTTCTACGCACGGAGATAATGTAATCTAATAGCGTGCAGGCCAAGGCTGGCTCTTCAAAGCAGATATTACGACGCGCTTTAATGTTCCCATCATCGTTCAGCGGAACTCTTTCAGCCTTAAGTCAAGTAGGAGAAACTATGCGTGCACCGGCTATTCGGGTAATAATATTAATAGCGTCTCTCCCCAGTTCAAATCACCCACTGCTCAGGGAGATCTCCTAATGCGTTGCCTTCACGCATCTAGCATTCAAATACAACATTACTAAACTACAACTCCGCTCAACTGGGAAAAGAGAAGAAGAAACAGAAGAGACTCCTCCAGGAGCACAGCGTTCCTAATCATGAGGAACTACAGGCCCAGTCTCACACCGGAGTTCCTTGCCATCACATCAAGCTCATGGTATTATCGTTCCTCTAACCAACTGCGTGCATCCACATAAACGTCTTCAACGACAGTTGCTCTTCCTCACCGGGCAACCGTACTTTGCATGCGGATTCTTCGGCACGCATCATCTCCCGTTTCCTGGACGTGGCATCCGCCGGCCTCACGACGACCGTGTTTTCCCCGACTTAAGGACGTGCACTGCACATCCTCCGTTTTGGGGGGGATATCTGCATGAGATCATTCAGATGTCCACTATTTCTACACATTTATTATCACACTTGCTGGATCTAACACTAGCGTCACACACCTCCATCATCCTCACTTCAGATGATAGAAGACAGTCTTAATCACTCAATCAGCTCATCAGCATCTATGACTCATCCCGGCACACTTAACGCTAATTAAGATATACTGTATCATGGGTCATGTCTCAGTATTTAACTAAGTGTACGTCTTTTCTGCGTGCATCCGGCACTTCATTCATATTCTCGGGTTCATGCTCACTTGGCTCGTGGTAAACCAGGTTACGATATTCATGCATCACCGTACTCAAGCTAACAGCTCTCGGGCATTATATCGTCTACATCTCCCTCTTCACCGGACATCGGCTCGTGCCGCCAATCAAGATCTCTTCAGTTTACCTATGGTAAATATGCATATAACTGGTGGTGGCGTCTAATAGCATATCAGGGCTTTCGTTCAGACAGGTGCAGCCATTCAAGGCATATCTCCCTCCTCCCTGACAACTCGGACGGTGGTCCTCCTCCGCCTTCATATCCCACATTCGCCCGGACATCCGTGCGTGCTGGCCATCCAAGGTCCGAACACTAAACGGTATTTATACATACAACTGGTGGTGGTCTTAGCAAGTCAGCACACGTACGTGTCACCGTGTTCATGTTTAAACACTTCATATCGTCGTGACCTTCAGGTTCGCTCGTATTGAATCCTGCCGCGCAGGTTGCGGCCAGTGGGTCCGCATTATGTTTAAACCCTGCACGTGCAGGGCGAGTAGGTCAGTGTCATGTTTAACCCTGTGTGTACAGGTTGCGGCCTATGGGTCAGCATTTGTTTAACCCTGCGTGTGCAGGTTGCGGCCTATGGATCAGCATTTGTTTAACCCTGTGTGTACAGGTTGCGGCCTATGGGTCAGCATTTGTTTAACCCTGCGTGTGCAGGTTGCGGCCTATGGGTCAGCATTTTGTTTAACCCTGCGTGTGCAGGTTGCGGCCTATGGGTCAGCATTTCGTTTAACCCTGCGTGTGCAGGTTGCGGCCTATGGGTCAGCATTTTGTTTAACCCTGTGTGTACAGGTTGCGGCCTATGGGTCAGCTTTTGTTTAACCCTGTGTGTACAGGTTGCGGCCAGCGGGTCAGCATCATGTTTAACCCTGCGCGTGCAGGTTGCGGCCGGTGGGTCAGCGTCATGTTTAACCCTGCGCGTGCAGGTTGCGGCCTGTGGGTCAGCATCGTCTAATCCAACATGCAGGCGCTAAGCATGGTTGGCGTTCACATTAACCCTACAGTTATTCCGACAATCTCATCATGTCCCTGTGTTATCTCATTTCATCCGCAGATCTCCTCAATCAGCCAGCAAGGTAAGAAATGCTTCACATCTCAGCACTTCTTACTTCTCTTCTCTTTGGGGGTTCATCGGAGCGGTTTTCCCCCTCCTGAATGATATCCTACAAACCGGGGCCTAATCTCCAAACATCAGTTGATTCATTGTTGTAATCTGTCAATCATAATTTTCTATACCACGTGTCCGGTATTAAACATGTATTTCATACATCACGTCTCTCATGATTGAAATGAAGCTTAGCGCAAGTTCAAGAAGGAAGACCATACCCCCTGGTGTTACACGTCACTGCAAGCTCTTCTCCCATTAAGTAATCAGGGGCGGTACTCCCCAGCTAGCAATCATTGCACCTGCTAAACCCTTTAAATCTGCTCTTCCCTCTCTGTCAGTTGTCATTTCAGGTGTCAACGCACAACCCGCCTCCACCCCTTCGCCTCCTGTCTCCTAATTCAGGTCCAAGCTAATCCTTCTTCCTCCAGACCAGACCGAACCATTATCACCACCACCAGTGTCTAGACACCGGGGGGTTCATCGGAGCGGTTTTCCCCTCCTGAATGATATCCTACAAACCGGGGCCTAATCTCCAAACATCAGTTGATTCATTGTTGTAATCTGTCAATCATAATTTTCTATACCACGTGTCCGGTATTAAACATGTATTTCATACATCACGTCTCTCATGATTGAACTATATCTACACAGTGAAAATGTTTGGTAGTGCAACTCATATGAGCACACTTGGATGTGCTGGTGCTCATTTTAATGTTTTCAATGCTCATAAAAACATTAATTAATTCATGACAACTGCGCACCAGTTTACGTGCAGCCCTGGCCTGGACATTGCTTGGCTCCGTTAGTTGACATACATTGATACTATAAGCTGACTAACGTTAGTCTAATGTTATGTTTGACTCGTAAACGACCACAACATGAGTTAGCTGTCTGTGCAGTTTGTTCGTTCCGGGTTAGTAGCGGCTAGATAGCGGTGTTCTGCAGACATAAACTAGCTACCATTCCAGCCAACATGAAATGCTGACAAACGTTAACACACAGCTGGCGCCGCTGTAAGTAGCTAACATTAACTACTAACCTATGCTACTAACCAACCAAGCACGAACAAACCGCACGGAGAGCTATAATATAGTTAGCACTACCGAAGTGCACAGAACTCAAGCTGCACAACACACTACACAAACGTGGAATTAATTTAGCCAAAGTTAGTACTTACTTATCATTGTTCCCTTCACGAGAGACAACGGGGTGCCTCCGCTTTAAATACTCCAACATCGCTGTTGTGCTAGTGTGGTATGCCAACTCCATTTGGCAAAGACTGCAAATAACAATGCCTTTGCGTTTTGGACTAAATTTAAAGTATTCCCATGCTTTTGAAGACCTAGGGCGAGATGTTTTTGTTTGGGGGCTTTTTGCAGGGCTTCGTGCGCAATCCCGTGAGGAGGAGGTGGTAGCCATTTCATAATAGTGTTTAAATTGCGATTGCGAACTGCTTGTTGTTGTTTTGGGTGACCCACGTGTGTGTGGCGATGCATCGACGAGGAAATATGTCGTTGACGATATTTTGAATTACATTTTATTTTTTAATATCTTTACAGGAAAAGGATACACCAGCTGGAGGAGACAGTAAAGGCGATGGAGAAGTCTTACAAGAGCCTGAAGAAGAGGATGCGCACACTGGAGGATGGTGGGCCTGCCAAACAGCCCGCAGCCGTCGATGCAGCTCCAGAGGAGATGTGCAACGGGCAGACCATCACGTCACTGGAGGCCAGTGTCTCCCATTTGGCTGCGGGGGAAAAGGACCTGCTGGAGGTTGTTAAGATCCTGGCCCTGAAGGTCTTCAGCGCAGATGAATTCCGCACTCACTCGCTGACGGGGAAGAAGACCTGCAAGGTGGCGCCCGGTGACCCGAGACCTGCCCTCGACCAGGCTCGCTTCCAGCAGCTGGAGCAGCAGGTCAGGAAGAGGTGTGGGGTCTCCCACAGCACCTTCATGGGGAAGGTACAAAACCTTCAAAAGGCACTGAGGAAAAAACCTGCCAGTGTCTGAGGAGGGTGGTCCGAGTCTCCAGACTCGCCCCACTGAGTGTCAAGAACTGTGCTTCCAATAGTAATTTTAGTGCTCCACATGTATACATGTATGTTTGCATGTTTGTTTGTTTGTTAATTACATGGTGAATAAAGTTCCATTGTGATTGACATAATTGTTGTTTTCTATGGTTGCCATTTTTGACCCACAGTCAATGGTTCATGAACAGTTCATGAACAGTTCATAGCCAGCCATTGAATTATATGAACTGTATATGAACTGTTCATGAAGTTGTTATGAACAGTTCTTGATATGTTCATGACCCATGGTTAATTCATGAACAATTCTTGAAATGTTCTTGGTTGAATACTGAATATCCCTACACTCACTGAAAACTCCATTTCATGAATTGTTCATGAACCTGCCTAAAACCATATTCCATGAATTGTTCATGAACCATTCCAGAACAGGAGTTTCATGAGTAGTTCATGAACTGCCCTAGTGCCATTTAATGTTCATGGAACTTTCATGAACAGTTCATCAACTTTGTTATGAGCTGTTTATGAGCTGTTCATGAATATGGTTCACTAATATTCCATGAACTTTTCATGACAAGTTCATGAACAGTTCACTATCATCTCACCGGGGCTGCGCCACACGCCTCGCCATGTTTCCTGTTTTTGAGGGCTTTAGGACGCTCCAAATGTATAATTTTGCACGGACGCCAGGACCGGTAAAAATTGCAACATTCTGGAGTCAATGGGTTTAAAATATTCCAACGTGCTCGCTAGCGCCACCTATCAAAATCCATTTCGGAATACATTTACAAAGTCGCACCGTAACTCCAAATGACCTGAAATGTTGCACACATATCCGGGTAGACCTGCTCTACAAATAATCCACTTGGAACCCTACGCTCCACCTTTTTTTTTTATTAGCACAATGTTCAAAACAGTGAAATGTTAACTTAAATTTCAATTTTGAGTTTTTCAACACCAAACTTCGTATACAGCATCGGTGGAGGGTCAAACACATTACCGTAGAAAATGAGCATGTTCAGACGATAAATATTGCCACCATGAATCAAAACGTACTCGTAGGGGGCGCCAAAAACACCACCAATTTATAACTCAAGAACGGATGGACGATTTTTTTTCTATGCGTGGCATATACACATTTTTTAAAATTGCAATAGCATAAAATCAGCTTCGGACGCAAAACTTGGGACACACGTCACAACCTTTTCGAGAATGTAAAAAAAAACGTAATTTTAAAAAATAACTGCTCACTAGCCCCTATTGTGTGGTAGTCACATATAGTTTCTCAGAACTTCACACATTTTGGCACAGACATTCCTCATGGAATTGCGGACATATTTCTAATTAGCTTCCATTAGTCCCGCCCCTGAAAAAGTCGGCCATTTAGAAACATTTGCGTTTTTCATGCATTTTAAGGACATTCTTGCCAACTCCTCCTAGGGGAATGATCGGAAAAATTCCAATCCAGGACAAGTTCAGCCCCTATCCAATATGATGCTAAATTGTGACCCGCTCTATCGAAATCAGTCGGAAGTCGCAACGGCTCATTTAAAAATAAACGTGGATTTGCGTAAAAAAATTGTTTTTCGGGGTTCGGGTGTTTTGTTTGATTGTAAATAAACAAAGTCTTTTATTTCCAAAATCACACGATAAATACATTTTTTTTTTATCTTGTAAAGGGAAGATGACAGACACCTCTCACTCGCACCATGCTCTTCCGCAGCACCGCCCCCCCTCCCTCCGGCTGAAATTATGAATGTAAGCGTATAGTCATCATAGATAACACGGCAGGGTCCGTTACAGTTTGTTTTCATCTGATTTCAATTAAACAAAGTCTTGGCTTTCAGAATATTAAACTTGTTTCGGCAAATTCAGATGATAAATACAACTTTGAAGCTTGTAACGGCATAATTACAAGCGGAGAACGGAGTAACTTAACGTCACAGCAGGCATAACTACAGCCGGTGTTTCTCGTGAGTGTTTTCCGCGGTAAACAAACACAATACACACACACACACTCGCGAGCTTCCCCCAGACCAGTAATCCAAACTAAAATATTTTCCCTCTGTACTACTCTGGATTCCAGAGAAGAGGAAACTTTGAAGGCCTTTTTCTCAAAATGATGATTCGGTAACAGTCATTATATAATGTGACATATTTTGCTTAATATTTGGAGTACAACAACAATCATGATATCATTAGAAAGCTAGGAATATCCTCTTTCCAACAGTGTATACAACTTAAAATGTGTCTTCGGGTCAATGCGTCTGATTTCGATGGAGCAGGTCACAATTGTGAAGCAAATCGTGGAGGTCGTAAGCTTACAGCGAATACACAATTTTTAACGATTTACATGTCACAAATTCATCATAACTACTCGCATACAGTTTTACCGATATTCACGAAACGCTGTATAAACATTGCTCTTATGAATCTGGACATATTTCAAATGGCCTTCCATTAGCCCTGCCCCCCAGAAAGTCGCCAATTTTCAAAAATGTGCGTTTTTCATGCATTTTAAGGACATTTCTGCAAACTCCTCCTAGGGACATGATCGGAAAAATTCCAATCCAGGACAACTTCAGCGCATATCCAATGTCATGCTACATTGAGAAGGAATAGTCCTTCGCTTAAACGGGGAGCTCGTAGGCTAACGGAGAATGTAACATTTTTGACCATTTATATGTCAGATAAGCTACTGAGACCTGCCTGTCTGCCTGGCACATCAACTCTCACACACACACACACTCACCTACTGTTAGTCCAACAATGCCCTTTGCTGGCGGCATATTCATTACAACAGACACCTATACACTCCACAACTCACACTTACTCACTGTACAACACACACATATAAAGCATATAATAAATATCAGGCTATAGCCCTTGTATATTTTATTATGTGAAGCACTATATGGTTTCATGAAAAATATCTACTGTTTATTTGTAGATATCTCCTAAAGCCTACAAATAAAGTGTGAAATGTAGGCCTGTTACATATATTATTGAGCGATATATATTATACACACTGTTCTGCTTTCTGCACTGTAGGAGTCTGTGTGGTTTTAAAACCCACCTCGGCTCCGCGTGTCGTTTGGTAAGCTAGTAAAATCATAAAAGGAAGGAATTCAAAAACACCAGGATACAAGTTTAAACAATAATCTGTTTTAATTATAAAAGGTAATAATACAATACAAGAAGTACCGAGAGACCGATCCAAGGACACAACAGACTTACATGCAAAAAGAACGGGGAGGAGTTGGGCCGGATTTTCCTCCCATAGAGTCCATTCATTGGGTGATATAAAAACGATGAGCTTTTCGTAGCGAATCAGCGCGAGCCAACCGAGGACCCGGAAACAAGAATCTTTTAACATTTGAGGTAAACCAGACACATTTGGTGTCCGGCACGAACCTGCTCTGAATAACAAGCTCGCTATCTGGTGTAAGCCTCCATACACACACATTTTGCATATGTTTAAGATATAGTTGTTATAGTTGATTAATACAAGCAATATATATCAGTTACTTTAATATCACACACATATATTTAAGACCTGTATTGTTCCAGATACTGTGTTTAAATAAGAATGTCTCCTGTCCTGCAACACTCTTCCTACTTTATACAGAGTAATTAAGCATGTTTAAGCCAACCACTCCACAATATTATAGCAATTTAGTACCCACACATGAAAGAATAAAACAGAGAGAAATCAATAAAACACAAACACAGGCATTGTTCAGCATAATGAATACATACATCTTATCCTGCAGTCCCTCATGAATTGACGCAGCAACCACTGTAAGTTATATTCTTGTTTAATTAGACTTCTCTGTTTCATTTATTCGACTCTGTATAAAATTGTTATTGTAGCTTAAACGGCTAAATCGCGTTTGAGAGATTTTAAATCTCAGATCTGCTCAGGCGAAACCTGCTTTACAGGTCTCAGCACTCAAGCCTGCATTAATATAGGCAGGGCCAGTCTATTGATAGCGTGAAGTACAACCGCGTGACTCAGTCATTTTTTACCTTAAAAAGCATTTAAATACCGCATTTAAAATCTGATGAACTCAGTGTGCATCTGGATCCGGTGACGACATTACCTATTGACGCAGCAACCACTGTAAGTTATATTCTTGTTTAATTAGACTTCTCTGTTTCATTTATTCGACTCTGTATAAATTGTTATTGTACCTTAAACGGCTAAATCGCGTTTGAGAGATTTTAAATCTCAGATCTGCTCAGGCGAAACCTGCTTTACAGGTCTCAGCACTCAAGCCTGCATTAATATAGGCAGGGCCAGTCTATTGTCGCCCATCAGCTGTAGATAGTTAACTAATTAGAGGGCCGTGGCCCTACAGCTGTGAGAACTGAGCAATCAGGCGTCTATTTTTGGGTAGCTCTTTCCTGGAGCGTCAGCTTCAGCGTCAGACAGCCGAAGACTGACAAAGACATTGGAGTCCTGCGGGAGTAAGACTGACAAAGACATTAGAGTCCTGCGGGAGGCAAAGAGGGAGGCAAAGAGGAGGCAAATCCTACTCTGATTGAGCTGGTGTCTTATTTATCTTTTCTTTAGTTTTCTAGCCCCTCATGCTATAATCATGTGTATTTTCTCCATTCCTGTTCATGTGTCTTCTCGCAATTATCACTGGCCCCGTGTATCTCCTAATCGATATAACCGGCCTGCTCTCGTCTATCCCACGTGCTCCACTGAGATCCAACATCTAGTTTCTGGTGGCCTGTGGAATTGCCAGTCAGCTGTTCCTAAGGCTGACTTCATCTCTGGCTACGCCTCCCTGCAGTCTCTGGATTTCCTTGCTCTCACTGAGACCTGGATTACTCCATCCAACACATCCACCCCAGCAGCTCTCTCCACTGCATATTCCTTCTCCCATACACCCAGACCCACTGGCAGAGGAGGTGGCACTGGTCTCCTGCTCTCTCCGAAATGGAGCTTTTCCCTCTTCAAGCTACCTAACTTCACTCCTTCCACCTTTGAATTCCATGCCGTCACAGTAACCCATCCTATACAGTTAACCATTGTTGTTCTCTACCGTCCACCAGGCGCATTGGGGGACTTCTTGGAGGAATTAGATAATCTCCTCTCACTCATCCCTGAAACTGGCCCTCCCGCTGTACTTCTCGGAGACTTCAACCTCCAGACGGGGAAGATAGACGAACTAACATCTCTGTTAAACGCCTTTGCTTTCTCACTGTCTCCGTCCCCACCGACTCATAAAGCTGGCAATGTCCTTGATCTCATATTCTCAAGGAACTGCGCTACTTCTAACCTCTCTGTAAACCCGCTCCACACATCCGATCACTTCTTCATTTCATTCTCTCTATCCCTTTCCAAACATAACAAACTAATCTCTTCCCATCCTGCACTTGTCCGCCGTAACCTTCGCTCCCTCTCCCCCTCTACCTTTGCCTCGTCGGTGCTCTCAGCCCTCCCTTCCTCTGATTCGTTCCAACTCCTGCCTCCAAACTCTGCTGCAGAAACTCTCCTCTCTACTCTCTCATCCACTCTGGACTCGCTCTGTCCTCTCACATCTCGGCAGGCTCGTCAGTCCCCTCCTGCTCCCTGGCTAAATGATGCACTGCGTGCTAATAGAACCGTCCTTAGGGCAGCAGAGCGGAAATGGTGGAAATCCAAACACCGTGACGACCTCCTAACCTATCAAGCTCTCCTCTCCTCTTTCTCTGCTTCGATCTCTCAGGCAAAAAGCACTTTCTTGCTCCTCCCCCCTCCTCACTTCTGTCAAGCGACTTTGTTACCCACTTTGAAAAAAAGGTTGATGATATTCGCTCTTCTTTTTCTGACTCACCGTTACTCACGGTCTCAAGGAGGCAAGAGTAAACCCTCTCCTAAAGAAACCCACTCTCAACCCGTCTGATGTTATAAACTACAGGCCTGTCTCTCTCCTCCCGTTCCTGTCTAAATCACTTGAACGCGCTGTCTTTAAACAACTCTCCTGTTATCTCAATCAGAACAACCTTCTGGATCCGCACCAGTCTGGTTTCAAGGCAGGTCACTCCACAGAAACTGCTCTCATTGCTGTCACGGAGGAACTGCACACTGCCAAAACTGCATCCCTCTCCTCTGTCATCATCCTGTTGGACCTGTCTGCTGCATTCGACACGGTGAATCATCAGATCCTCCTTCGCACTCTCCAAAAACTTGGAGTTTCAGGCTCTGCACTTTCCCTCCTCACCTCATACCTGAAAGACCGTACCTACAGGGTGACTTGGAGAGGGTCTGAGTCCGACCCTTGTCAATTAACTACGGGGGTCCCTCAGGGCTCTGTTCTTGGTCCCCTCCTCTTCTCCCTGTACACAAACTCGCTCGGATCAGTCATTAGCCCGCATGGTTTTTCTTACCACTGCTACGCTGACGACACCCAATTAATTCTGTCCTTTCCCCGCTCAGAGACCCAGGTCGTTGCACGCATCTCTGCTTGTCTAGCTGACATCTCTCAGTGGATGTCTGCTCACCACCTCAAGCTCAACCTTGACAAGACTGAGCTGCTCTTCCTCCCGGGAAAAGATTGTCCCACTCTTGACCTAACAATCAACATCGGCACCTCAGTTGTTTCCCCGACTCAGACTGCAAGGAATCTGGGTGTGACCCTAGATAACAACCTGTCCTTCACTGCAAACATCGCTGCTACAACCCGTTGCTGCAGATACACGCTTTACAACATCAGGAAGATACGTCCCCAGCTGACTCAGAAAGCGACTCAGGTTCTGGTCCAGGCTCTCGTCATCTCACGCCTAGACTACTGCAACTCCCTCCTGGCTGGTCTACCTGCATGTGCCATCCGACCTCTGCAGCTCATCCAGAATGCAGCGGCTCGTCTGGTCTTCAACCTTCCTAAATTCTCCCACACCACTCCGCTCCTCCGCTCCCTTCACTGGCTTCCGGTAACTGCTAGAATCCACTTCAAGACACTGGTACTTGCTTACCATGCTGCGAATGGATCTGGCCCTTCCTACATCCAGGACATGGTTAAACCGTACACCCCAGCGCGTGCACTACGCTCTGCATCAGCCAAACGACTCGTTGCGCCGTTGTCCCCGATGGGACCCAAGTTCCCATCGGCGAAAACACGTGGGTTTGCTGTCCTGGCTCCAAGATGGTGGAATGAGCTCCCCATTGACATCAGGACGGCAGATAGCTTGCACATCTTCCGGCGCAAACTGAAAACTCATCTCTTTCGACTCCACTTCGAGCGTTAGAACTATTAACGAAGCACTTTTATACTAATAAAGGACTGGCTTACCTAAAGCCAGTTGAGTAGCACTTGAAATGTTTGGCTCTATGAAACCTGATGTACTTATATGATTCTGTTTTCTTCAAGGTTGTGTCTTCCTGGTCGAATGTACTTATTGTAAGTCGCTTTGGATAAAAGCGTCAGCTAAATGCAATGTAATGTAATGTCACATGTCTTTCTTTTTGAAAGCCATATTTGTAAATGTTTAACCGTCATGGGGCCACAAGATCAGTCAACTAACCAAAGTTAACTGTCCTTGTAGCCAAAAGCCATCACCGAACTTCCTCTCACCTCGAGGTCAGCCTACTTGGAATGAATACATTTATTGATAATTCAGCCGACTATTGTCTCCAGGCCTCTTGATGGGTCTGCAGGATATGCATCATACACCGACAAGAATTTAACTGCATTATATCTGGGGGAAATGTCCCTTTGAGTTCCCCTGTTAATTTGCAAAGACCATTGATGATTAACAAAGAAACTTATGGGCCTCTCCTTACATCTGGAAACTGCAAGACTTTCTGAAAAATACTTCTCAACGGGTAATCTTTTCACTCAAAACAGAAATCACAAGTTATACTGCACCTTACCTACTCACAAATAGCCAAAAAAACACCCTTTTGATTAAACATAAAAGTGGAAGAAAAAGACTATTGCGCTAATCTACTTTTACTAAAAAGGGGACATTGTTTCAGGAATATATAAAAACCTCTCTATAATTAAGAGGAAAAAATGTACTTTGTCCCTTCAAATTTAACACACAGGAATATATAGAACCACACATATATTAGTGATAACATAATGCAACACACTTCTTATATATCAGGTGATAATAAAATGAATATACCGAAAATACGCTGTATTAAACTTTTTGCTGTATCCCGTTACTTCAATTTTCTTCAATATTCCCCCTTTTGATCTCATTTTCAAGAGATCAACTTAAACAAGGCATTTGAAACATAACTACTGTCATTCTTTTCCACTGTGTCTGTCCCCCAACATTATACAAATCCATCAGAAGCTGGGATTTAGAGCCCTTTAAACATTTGGGAACAGCCCATCATAACAATGTATTATGACAGTGGAGAGAGAGACCAAAATATGTTAAAAAACTGCGTCCTTGTCTGCTGAGCCACCATACCCGTCCTCTCCCTCCGAGGCATAAGCCAACAGGGGCATTTGATACGGAGGGGGAGAAGCAGCTTTTCCTTCAATGGTAGAACTGATTAGTCTGACACATAATGAGCGGATGCACGGCACACAACAACAACCACATGTTATTAAAATGGCCATAAAAGTAGCTACAGAAATAAAAAGAGACATTATTAAACCTTTCCATTGACCAAACATGTTAGTAAACCACTCTTCAAAGAGATTGTGTATCCCTGATTGTTCATGCATAGTTTTAGATAGGGTACGAAGACCTTCTAAGGCTTTAGTCAAGGAACCGTCCGGCGCCGTGTTGTTGAGAATAAACGTGCAGCACATATCCCCAAACATTGAGCAAACACCCCCCTTTCTCCGCCAGAAGCATATCCAACGCAATCCTATTTTGCACAGCCATAAGGGACGTTGGACCCAATTGTTCAGCCAGGCCTTCTACCGCGTCCCTCGTGAGATTGGCCAATCGGAGTATATTGTAATGTACATAGTTGATCCTGTCTACATTTTTGATAGGGGTCACAGGGAAGATGGCAGAGATAATTGGCATACTTTCAAACCCTGCAGCTATTTGGTCAGCTAGTTTGTATTCGTTAGGGACCCCTCGTGGGATTCCTATGGAATCGATGTAGGTGGGAGAGTCGAGGGATAAATCAAACGTGTTTCTGGTGTCCCTTTTAGCCAGTACATGTCTTCTACGGCGGGTAATTAGGTTGGTGTTGAGGGAGGCTTTAGGGTCCGTGGGCACCAGTTTTTCGCCTAGTAACATTAGGGGTGCATGGAGGCGCACCATAGCACACAATCCTACAGATAGTTCGGGGATACGGGTGAACAGGCGGCGGCCCCCACAATAATAGTAGAGACCAGCCCTGGCCCAATGTCCTATACTAGTGCTAGACATGGTGTGATTACACCAATCCGTAGAGACATTTTCTAGGTCAAAACGTGGAGATTTTTGGACCATGGCGAAACATGTGTACCCACTGGCGCCTCTGCTAGGCGTGAATAGGCCTGTCCTAGTATCATTATCAATTGGAGGGAAAACATTGGCTAGGGTGGTGCAGTTAGGAGGACTAGCCATCTTGGTCAGTTGTAACATACAGTCGTAACCCCAGGTATCTGTGGGAACCGGGGGCGCAGGGTCAGTGACTAATTGCGGGCGGGCCGTGGCACAGGCTAGGCAATCCCCTGCCATTTGTTCTTGGGCTGTTCGGGCAACCCATTTTAACCATAGATTGTCATCTGTGTATCCTGTGGCCATTTGGATGACGTCTAGAGGTTGAAGTTGGCTATAATCCCCCGTACATTTATCCGTACATGTAATTTTAGCCAGGTATTTAACCTTAGATGCTGCATGAGGAAGGTTTTGCTCTACCTTTGGTATAACTTTAATTTCGAAGAGGCCTTGTGGCGAACCCTTTCCTGCATGTACTGCGAGGACATAAAGTCCAGCGTCGGAGAGCACGAAATTCGTTAGCGTGAGTACCGGATTACAAAACCTGGCGGAGCACGGAACGCCTGGGTTTCTCCTAACCACGTTCATTCTATATTTGAGGGATCTAACAATTTCCGCCGATCGGTAAGATGGCATGTATCCCCAGTCATCAGCACCCGAATTTACTAGGACATTGGACCAGGACTCGCAGGAGCAACCGTAGGTGTATGTGACGGACACATAAGGGTCGCCTTTGCTATAATATGTACTGCCTCTGTAAGTGTAAGGACCGCCTTTGACCTTATCTTTGATGCTTCTGTTACATACCGCAGGGGCTAAGCAGACGTATTTGGCTAGGTAGGAATAGGTCCTGGCGAGGTTTCTGCAGGGGGCAATTTTGCACAGGTCGACTTGTATTATTCCATCACTACCTGCTTGGAAAGAGAAGGTTTGTTTAGGAGACATTGTGGTAACTACTACCTCATATTTGGCCCGTTTGACCCTAGTTACGGATTCATCTGGCGGGGGAGTGGAGTCTGGGTGGGGGAGTGGAGTCTGGGTGGTCAATGGAATCACATAAGATTAAAAATAATGGCAACAGTCACAGTTGAAAACAGAACTAAGCCTGTGAAACATTTCCAGTTCTCATACATGGTTATGCTGTTAGCTCCAATTCTTCTAGTGTCAGTAAAAAACGTCTATGCTAACGTATGGTATTAAAACCCAAGTTATTAAGAGTGCTGTGGACCAATGGGTCATTCAACCTTGACTTTTTAAGGGTTACAATGTACATACAGTAGGGCGAACAAATAGACTATTATTCCTAATAGTAGTAGCGACCAACAGGTTATCAGGAAATTCAGGGCTCCTTCAGACATTTTCTATTCTTCTCTGAAATGTTTTGGTCTCTGTCAGCATTACACGAGGTCATTAAAACGTAAAAAAATCCCTTAAATATGGGTTAATAAAAGTCCCTCAAAAATGGGTTGATAAATGACTTAAACTGTGGGTTAAGATACCACTTCCCTCAAAAAATGGGTTAATAAATGAGGTGCTATGTGTAGCTTATAGCAACCTGATCAGAGGGAAGTAGGTTCCTCTGCTTCCCCGTGAAGCCCGGTGTCTTTGTCCTCCAGCCCACTGACGGCGACTTCTGGGCCGTCTGCTGTAGGGATGTCCTCGAGGTCCTTCTCCTCCAGTCCGCTGATGGCAGCTTCCGAGTCGACCTCCTTGACGAGAGCCAGATCCGTCCTGATCTAGGGTCCTTCTAGGTGATTTCCCCGCCGCACACTGGCTCCAGTGGTACCAGTTGTCCTCCTTTCCTTCTAGGCGGACGGCATGGGATGTCCTCTGAGTCACTCGGTAGGGGCCAGAGAACCTGGGGTTGAGCCACTTGGGCCTGATGACCTTCAGCCAGACGAACTCCACTGTGTTGGCCTCGTGTCTCTCGGGTCCCCCTTTGGCGTCCGCAACCTGTGTGGAAAAGCCTGATACCAGCCCCTTAAGTTGCTGGAAATAAGGTTTCGCACTCATGACCTCTACCTCCTTTCCTACGCTCAGGGCTCCTGGGCCAGGGAACTGATGGCCATGTGTCAGCTCAAATGGGGAGAAACCTGTCCCTTGGTTAATAGAACTCCTGATTGACATAAGGGCCAGAGGCAAGGCGTCTAACCATTTCATGCCTGTCTCCTCACATGCTTTGCTGAGTTTCTGTTTGATTGATTGATTGAAAAGTGTATTAACAGCTTGTATATTGGGTACAGTACAGTACAGCTCAAAACATACAATTGTTAAGGGGATGCAGACCAGAGAAAGACTTTCGTCTTGTTTACATCAGGGTCCCCCATTTCCAATTCATCATGTCATTTAAGACATATAAGACATATTTGACATACAGATGGCTTATTTACAATTTACATACAGGTGGTTTTTTACATACAGATTTTTTATTTACAATTTTCATTTTAGATTTCGTTCTAATACATCCTAACCGGACATTTAAGACATACCAAGTCTACAGATATACAGTTAGTAACAGAGTCTAAAATGCGAGTATATACATAGATGGGGGGGGGAAGCTGTCCATTGAACGACAGGTTGAGATTTGTACTGTGAATTTTGACATGTACATGGGTACCATAGAGGTGTAGTGGATCTTGTAGACCAGGCCCATTGCAAGTAGCTGTACTCTGTCGTCTACTCTAAGCCATCCTAGGTTGTCAAAGTGGGCAGAGGTGAGGTGGGTTCTAGATGAAAGGTCAAGCAGTAGTCTGACCAGTTTATTTTGCGATATTTGAAGTTTTATTTTTAGCGCCTTGGAGGTGCTATGGTACCATGACGTGCAAGCATAGTCATAGTACCCTTGAATGAGTGCTCCTGCCAGAGTTTTCAGGGTGTTTTTGTTTACCAGAGAGGAGATCCGGTATAGGAATCTAGTTCTTTGATTGACTTTTTTTATTACATTGGATGCCATTTTGTCACAGGAGAGGTTTGCCTCAAGAATAGATCCTAGGTATGTAATTTCCTTCTTACTTGTGACAATAATGTCGCCCACTGCAACTGAGAAGTCGTCGGATTTGCTGAGATTATGTTTCGAACCGAAGAGAATGGACTCTGTTTTACCCAGGTGTAATGATAATTTATTATCGGCGAGCCAGGTGCAGATTCTGCCGAGCTCGGAGCTGAGGGTTTTTTCAACCTGCAACCTGTTCCTGTCAGAGACCAGCAGGGCTGAGTCGTCCGCGAACAGGAACAAGTTGCAGTCACATGCTGATGACATGTCATTTACATAAATTAGGAACAGTAACGGACCTAATATGCTTCCTTGTGGAACACCACAGCTCACTGGGAGGGGGGGGGGACAGAGTACCGTTTACCTCCACCATCTGTTCTCTCCCCTCCAGGTAGGATTGCATCCAGCTCACCGATAGTTTATCAAAACCAATTGCTTTTAGCTTGTCAATCAGAATGGGGTGATTGACAGTGTCGAAAGCCTTTTGTAGGTCCAGCATCACCATGCCGCAGTACTTGCCCTCGTCCACCTCTTGTTTGATGTGGTCGCTCAAATAAAGAAGGCATGTGTCAGTGGAGTGGGATGTTCTAAAGCCAGATTGAAATTCATAGATTAGTTTCTTTTCCGCGAGGTACTTTTCGACCTGTTCATATACTATTTTTTCCATGACTTTCGAGATGGAGGTAAGTATAGAAACAGGGCGGTAGTTGCCTGGGTCCAATTTGCTGCCCTTTTTGTGCAGGAGGGTTACTCTTGCAATTTTGAAGTCTTTGGGTACTTTTCCCTGTTTTATGGAGAGGTTAATTATGTGAGCTATGACTGGTGAGATGTCGGTTGCTGTGTCTCTGAGGAATTTGGAGGGGATATTGTCGTGGCCAGTGGCCTTGTTAGGTTGGAGGGCGCTCAGTTTAATGAGTACCTCTGCTGTTGTTACCCTTGCTAGACTTTGATGGTCTGGTTCATCCTTTCTACCTTTCCCTGAGATTGGGGGTGATAGACAGCTCCGAAACTGTGTCTTAGTCCTAAAGACTGTTCTACTGTGCGTAGGTCATGGTTCTTGAAATGGCTGCCATTGTCTGACCTCACTTTCCTAGGAAACCCATGTAGTGGAATGTAATGCGTGACTAAAAATGTGATCACTGAGTCTGCATCTTCTCTCCTGCATGACATAGCTTCTGGCCAACCTGTGTATGCGTCTACCACAACTAGTAAGTACTTGAACCCTCTTACTTTGTCAATCATGTCAGTGTAGTCAATGATGATTTATTCTCCTGCCATCTTAGGTAAAGGAAACTTTCCCTGGTGTGGTTTTACAGTGGCTCTGATGTTATGGGTTAGGCAAATTACACATTCTTCCAGGTGATTAGCTATCATGTCAGGTAGGTAGGGGTGCCACCAATGAGTGAGGTGTCTGTTCATCTGAGTTTTACCACAATGTGTTGGGCCGTGTGCTTCTTTAAGCATTGATCTTATCCATCCTGGATAAGCCTCCACAGTCACATGCATTCCGGGGGCCAGAGCGGGCGACGTTGAGGCGCATCTTAAACTGCTGGCTAAAAATAAACGTAAATACAGTAGGATTGTTATTCACGTCGGTGGTAATGATGTTCGTTTACACCAATCAGAATGCACCAAACTTAATGTGGAGTCGGTGTGTAGTTATGCTAAAACAATGTCGGACACCGTAATCTTCTCTGGTCCCCTCCCCAATCTGATCAATGATGACATGTATAGCCGCATGTCATCATTTCAGCGCTGGTTGTCTCGGTGGTGCCCAGCAAACAATGTGGGCTTCGTAAATAATTGGACAGCCTTCTGGGGAAAACCTGGTCTGATTAAGAGAGACGGCATTCATCCTACTTTGGAAGGTGCAAATCTCATTTCGGAAAACATTTCAGGGCTTTGTGGACTTAATCCATGACAAACTGGAGTTGAGACCAGGAGGCGGAGTCGCAGTCTTACACGCTTCTCTGTGCTCTCTCGTAGGCAGTCATCCATAGGAATCCCGAACCCAATAAAATACCCAATATTAACGGTGTGTGTGTCTGCCCAAGGACAATTTAAGGTAAAACCTAATAGAGGTGTCATACATAATAACCTAATAAAAGTCAATGTAGCAACTACAGTGCAACAAAACAGGAATATTAAATGTGGTCTCTTAAACATCTCTAGCATCTAAAGCAATATTGGTAAATGATTTAATATCAGATTATAATATTGATATATGCTGTCTCACTGAAACTTGGTTGAGACATGAAGAATATGTCGGCATAAATTAGGCCACTCCACCCAGCCATATCAATACTCATATTGCCGGAGGCACGGGCCGAGAAGGTGGAGTTGCAGCAATCTTTGACTCAAGTTTACTGATCAATACTAAACCAAAATTAAATTATACCTCCTTTGAAAGCCTCGTTTTTAGTCTTACCCATCCGACCTGGAAAACTTTGCAGCCAATCTTTTTGTTACAGTGTACCGTGCACCAGGTCCTTATTCAGAATTCTTATCAGAATTCTCTGAGTTTTTATCAACTTTGGTACTTAAAACAGATAAAGTAATTATCGTAGGTGACTTTAATATTCATGTTGACGATGATAAAAATAGCCTTACTGTTGCATTTAACTCTTTATTAGATTCTGTTGGTTTCTGTCAGAGTGTAAATAAACCAACCCACTGCTATAATCACACTCTCGACCTTGTTCTGACTTATGGTATTGAAATTGAGCAACTATTAGTCGAACCGCATAATCCTGCTTTATCCGACCATTTCTTAGTAACTTTTGAAGTACTATTACGAGACTACAAAGCATTAGTCAAAATCTCTTGCAGGAGAAACCTATCTGTTAGTGCTATAGCCAAATGTAAGGAAGAGATTCCACCAATACTTAACTCGATAGCATGTCTGCATGTAAGGGAGGAAACGTATACAATATGTACACCACCCCAAATTGATCATGTTGTTGATAGTGCTATAGATGCGCTGCGAATACAATTAGACTCTGTTGCTCCTTTGAAAAAGAAGAAAATAAAACAACATAGATTAGCTCCATGGCATAATGCCGAAACCTGCAAAATAAAGCAAAAGTCGAGACAACTTGAAAGGATATGGCGTTCCACTAAACTTGAAGAATCTCGTTTAATTTGGCATATTACTCTCAATGAAAGCACTGCGTAAAGGGAGAGCAGCCTACTACTCTTCATTAATAGATGAGAATAAGAATAATGCAAGATTTCTTTTCAGCACTGTAGCCAGGCTGACAGAGAGCCACAGCTCGATTGAGCCTTCTATTCCCATAGCACTCAGTAGTAATGATTTTATGTGCTTTTTTAACGATAAAATTGTTACTCTTAGAAACTAAATTAATGACCTCTTGCCTTTGACCAGTATAGTGTTATCAACAGCTCCCAGAAACGTAAGTTCTAATATTACACTAGATAGTAAACTAGAATGCTTTTCAGCCATTAACCATGAACAATTAAATTCAATGATTCTCTCTTCTAAACCATCAACGTGCATGTTAGACCCAATTCCAACTAAGCTGTTGAAGGAAGTTTTTCCATTAATTAGCACTTCTTTATTAAATATTATGAATATGTCTTTATTATCAGGATATGTTCCACAATCATTCAAAGTAGCAGTGATAAAACCTCTTCTTAAAAAGCACAACCTCGATCCAGAGGTTTTAGCCAACTATAGACCTATTTATAATCTTCCGTTCCTCTCAAAAATTCTTGAGAAAGAGGTCGCAAAACAGCTGTGTGATTACTTAAAAAACAATGATTTATTTGAAGATTTTCAGTCTGGCTTTAGAACACATCATAGCACAGAGACATCTCTGGTTAAAGTCACAAATGACATTCTAATAGCCTCAGACAAGGGACTTGTCTCTATTGTTGTTTTGCTCGATCTCAGTGCTGCATTTGATACTATCGATCATGATATCCTATTGCAAAGACTAGAGCACTTAGTTGGCATACAGGGAACTGCTTTAGGCTGGTTTAGATCCTATCTATCTGAACGCTCTCAGTTTGTACGTGTTAATGAATCTTCCACGCAAACCAAAGTTAGCCATGGAGTGCCACAGGGTTCAGTGCTCGGACCTTTTCTTCACATTATATATGCTTCCGTTAGGCAATATTATAAGGAATCATTCTGTAAACTTTCATTGTTATGCGGATGATACTCAACTATATGTATCAATCAAGCCTGATGAAATTAATCATCTAAATAAAATTCAAGACTCATTTAAGGACTTCAATAGGTGGATCTTTTGATGTTAAACACGACCAAAACTGAAGTTATTGTACTTGGCCCGAAGAATCTACGAAACAAATGATCTAAAGATATACTAACTATGGATGGCATTTATTTGGCCTCCAGTGAGACTGTAAGGAATCTTGGTGTTATATTTGATCAGGATTTATCCTTTAACACCCACATCAAATCAATTTCAAGGACCGCCTACTTCCATCTACGTAACATTGCAAAAATCAGGCATATCTTGCCTCAAAACGATGCAGAGAAACTAGTCCATGCATTTGTTACTTCAAGGCTGGATTATTGTAACTCCTTATTATCAGGGTGTACCAAGAAGTCAGTCAGTTCAGCTGATTCAAAAGGCTGCAGCTCGTGTAGTAACCAGAGTTAGGAAAAGGGACCACATTACTCCTGTTCTGGCTGCCTTACACTGGCTCCCTATAGAACACAGGATATAATTTAAAATTCTTCTTCTCGCCTACAAAGCCCTTAATGGGCAGGCGCCATCTTACCTTAAAGAACTCATTATACCCTACTGTCCTATTAGGGCATTGCATTCCAAGAATGCAGGGTTGTTGGTTGTTCCTAGAGTCTCTAAAAGTACAATGGGAGCCAGAGCCTTTTCTTATCAAGCTCCACATTTGTGGAATCAGCTTCCAGTTTGTGTTCGGGCGGCAGACACCCTATCCGTTTTTAAGAGTGCGCTTAAGACCTTCCTTTTTGATAAAGCTTATAGTTAGGGCTGATTAGATTCAGCCCCTAGTTTTGCTGATATAGGCTTAGTTTGTCGGGGGACATCTTACTTCTTCCTTCTCTCTGTCTATACCTGTGTACTCTCATGTTCCGATTAACCCAGCTTCCCCAAATTTCTTTCTTTTTGGTGTCTATATATGCCGGGATCCGGAGACATGGATGATCCTGCGGTCCTGTGTCCTGGATCGCGAGCCCTGGATCTTGAGTCGTGGCTGTGGTCCTGGATCATAGGTCCTGGATGGATATCCTCATGGATTCATCTTCCTATTATACACACATGCATTTCCAAACATTTGGACTACCTATGTTGCAAATGTATTATCTTTTCAATTTACACACGGCATCTATTGCACATCTGTCCGTCCTGGGAGAGGGATCCCTCCTCTGTTGCTCTCCCTGAGGTTTCTCCCATTTTTCCCTTTTTTCCTTGTACGATGTGAGGGTCTAAGGACAGAGGGTGTCGTATTGTCATACTGATATTCTGTACACACTGTGAAGACCACTGAGACAAATGTAACATTTGTGATATTGGGCTATATAAATAAACATTGATTGATTGATTATATCTGGGGAAAATGTCCCTTGGAGTTCCCCTGTTAATTTGCAAAGACGATTGATGATTAACAAATAAACTTATGGGCCTCTCCTGACATCTGGAAACTGCAAGACTTTCTGAAAAATACTTCTCAACGGGTAATCTTTTCACTCAAAACAGAAATCACAAGTTATACCGCACCTTACCTACTCACAAATAGCTAAAAAACCACCCTTTTGATTATACATAAAAGTGAAAGAAAAAGACTATTGCGCTAATCTACTTTTTCTAAAAAGGGGACATTGTTTCAGGAATATATAAAAACCTCTCTATAATTAAGAGGAAAAAATGTACTTTGTCCCTTCAAATTGTAGGAGTTTTGAGGTTTTTACAACCCCACTCTGTTCCGCGTGTCGTTTTCACGAGTCCTGCTTAAAATCATAACAGGAAGGAAATCAGAGAACACCCAGATACCAGTTTAAACAATAATCTGTTTTAATTATCAAAGGTAATAATGCAATGCAATATAATACATTACAATACAATATAATATAATACAATTATATTGTAATGTGTAAGGAGTATGCCGGCCCACTCCTGCCCTGGTTCGCGTGCTGCGGAGATCCTTTCGGTCCTGGCAGCATGAGAAGAGAGGCCGAACGCCAGGACTCAACAGGAGATATACCAGAATAAGAAGGAGGGGTTAGGTCAGCTGGTCATCTTTTCAGGTCATCTCATTGGGAGACGCAAAATATGCTGTCTCACAGTGACTCGCTGCGCTGGCCAGCAGAAAACCAAACAGGCTCACTTTGCAACAAAACACATCTTATCATGTATTTTATCACATAAGTCATGTGTTTCTTTATGAAAGCCATACTTGTTGGAAATGTAACAGTCATCATCTCATGACATCCTCAGGACCAGCTCACCAACAACGCCTAACTGTCTTCATAGCCCCAAGCCATCTCTGAACTTCCATCCACCCAAAGTCAGCTTACGTGTGACTCAATTCTCCTGCTCCCTTAGGAGTCCTGAAATTAACGCACATACATTTCTCTCACAAACCAACACTTAACATCCCATAGCCTATATCAGGTGACATAAAATGAATATACCAGAATTACGCTGTATCAAACTTTTTGCCATAATACTTTAAATCAATCTCCACAAAATTTAACACACAGGAATATATAGAACCACACATATATTAGTGATAACATAATGCAACACACTTCTTATATATCAGGTGATAATAAAATGAATATACCAAAAATACGCTGTATTAAACTTTTTGCTGTATCCCGTTACTTCAATTTTCTTCAATAGCACTGACCGTCACTGTAAACATCGCGTCACAATGAAAACAGTTGTATTAAAAAAAAATAGCCTGGCTTCCGGTTTGACTAATGGAGGAGTAGGTCGCACCCCGGGAGAGCTCTGTTGAAATCCTGTCTAATATTACAGTATACTCACTTAATTACGACAACTAACGTGTGCAAACGTGTCTAAAAGACAAACGAACATGGGGAAACCTACTACGAAGCAAAGTCAGCCTGCAGACGACAAATCTTATGAGTGACGCAGGGGACCGCATGGGAGCCAGTCAAAATGAGGAACATGCAGCTAACGCTAGCTGACATGGAGAAACTTTTCCTCTCAATGGAGGAGCGCATTATTTCAAAACTGTCCGTCCAACTCTCGGCTGACCGCGCCACCATTGACCGGTGTTAGAAATTCAAATCAATGTTGATATGGCGTAATTTGAATTAAATACACTATTTAATTTAAATCAGTTTTATTCTGAAAAACCGGAAGTTCACTAACTATTAACTTAATACTTTTATTCTGAAAATTATTCACTTCCGGTTAGCATTAGCATGTGGCGAAATGCTGCATTTTCAAACCGTGAATCAAAGGTGAAATGACATGTGATGTTGTACACCGAGCACACTGGGTTTAGCACTCATTTATTACCGCTGAATAACGTTTATTAGGGAATGTTTAAATAACCACAGACACCAGAATGATATAATTTAACAACGGAAAAAGGCAGGAATTGCATTGGACCCGCCCCCCGACGACGCCGGCCAATAGGAAAAGACCTCAGATGACAACAGGAAGAGCAAGCCAAGAATTGACCCCTTCTACCCCCTGACCTGGACTGACCATACATCCATGGGACTGACCGGTCGGATGAGAAGAGCGCCTCCACTCGCACATTTCATTTTGTACACCACCGCATCTTTTGTGTAATTAAATGCTGTTAACTTTTATAAGCTTCCCTTGACTCTTTTCAGTCTCTCCTGCCTTCAGGGTTCTAGAATACACTAACACCGGCACGACCAGACAATCCAAGGCATGGAAGTGGCACTCAACGACATGGACACCAGACTGCAAACTGTCGAATCCACCTGCACAGCCCTATCCAGGGCAAATGAGAGCCTCAAATTTAAGGTGGACGACCTGGAAGACAGATCGAGACGCAATAATATCCGCATATCTGGCGTACCTGAAAAAGTTGAGGGCCCACAGCCGACCACCTTTATGGAGTTGTTCCTGGCAGAAACGTTTGGTGCCGAAGCCTTTCCTTCCCCCCCTGCTGTCGACCGGGCACACAGAGTAGCTACTGCCCGCAAGACGCAGAGCGACACCCCGCGCCCGTTCATGGCTCGGATCCACAACTTCCAGACCAAAGGGCGCATCCTGAAGCTGGCGAGGGAGGCCGGTCCGCTCTCTTTCCGCAGAGGCAACATACACATTTTCCCGGACTACAGCGTGGAGGTATCAGAGCCACATACGCCGCGGTCAAATCGGAGCTGAAAAATGCGGTGCTCGGATACAGGATGTTTTTTCCTGCCAAGCTACAGGTCACTGACAAGAACGGACAGAAACTCACTGGGTTGATATTATAGAAGCTTTCGTCTTTCTTGGTTGAATATATTTTCTTTATTATTATTATTATGGTCGGTACTTTATAACAATGTTTGCCAAGCATTTTATGTGTGGAACTAAACTCGGGACAGTCACTGACTTCTGTTGAAATGTCACTGTTGGTCCACACAGCGCTGCTCCTTTATTATACCTGTTTATGCCACTATCACACTGGAGCACAGAGACGCGCAAACTCACGCGCGCATACTGATAGGGGTAAACTCATACATGTCTATAAAGCAGTGAATATATGCATGTTTTGTTCCCTACATATTACTGTTTTCCTCCATGTTGCCACTATTATTATGAATGATACCCACCTGTATATGGTGAAGATTATTATCATCTGATATTTAAGAAGTGTGTTACATTTGAAATGGCAGAAAGTCTTGTTGCAAATTCCAGATAGATATTAAAAGAGGTCCCTTGGGTTTCTCTGGTGGTTATCAATAGTAGCAGTTAAGTGAATACTGTACAAACAATACCTGTGTTTGTGTTTTATATTGATTTCTCTGTTTTATCCTTTCATAAATGTAAGGACTAAAAATGGCTATAAACATTCTGGGCTGGTTGGAGTAAACAGGGTTCTATTTCGTCCCTACTGACCGCCAGAGGCGGTGCTTGCAGCACTGGATATGTCCATCGCGCGCATGCGCAGCTCGAGTACCAATACCAACAAAGTCACCTGTGACCCACGTGACACCGGCTATATCAGCCGGTGTCGTCAGAGGATCTGTTCCTTTCATCTTTTCGCTGCGCGAGGGTACCGCGGCTACATTTTTGTAGCCTACAGCGTTCAGGTTTGAACGTTTGATCTGAGGGATTTCTCTGCAAGCAGCTGGCCGCGTGCAGCTTCGTGACTGACAGTCGGAGCTACGGGTCGTTAACGCGTCCTCCAGGAGCTGTGGCCGGCTGTGCAGAGCCTCGACAGACAGGTTGGTGTCAGCTTGTTGCTGGTGATGGCTGTGTCCCCGCACCCTCTCCCAGCCAAGTTGTCCTGATTGCTGTCTTATTTTTTGTTTGGCTTAGACTTTCTGGTGACGACAGTGTTCCCGCTTCCTCTCCCATGAAGTTGCCCTTATGCTCTTTTGAAAGTTCTGCTTGTGGCGTTGTGCCCGAGCTATCATTAGCATTTGAGTCCCAGCTTTGGCTGTGTCCCTCATTCAATTTAACCCGTTTTTCGTTTAGATGCAGAGAGTAAGGTAAGTACTTTCTATTTCTTAGAAGCTATTATCTGGTCTTAACATTTGTGTTCTGACTTGGTCGCTTGATTGTTGTTAAGCTTAACAACACCTTGTTGTTAAGCTTAACTATTAACTCAGCCGGTGAGGGCAGTGCTTCCGCTCCCGGTACATAGGGTTTGATTGCAGTAGCGCTAGATCGTTGTATTACTGCTCCTAGTACTAGACTCCTAGCACTAGGATGATATGCAGAGAACATCTTCACTGCGGGTGCTGTGTGCTCCGCATATGTGGTTACTACTGTAACCATGGCCTACGGTACATAGGGTTTGATTGCAGTAGCGCTATATCGTTGTATTTACTGCTCCTAGTACTAGACTCCTAGTACTAGACTCCTAGGACTAGACTCCTAGCACTAGGACGATATGCAGAGAACAATCTTCACTGTGTGCTGTGTGCTCTGCATGTATGGCCATTAAGGAGGATTTCATCCTCCCAATATTATATTATCTAGTGGGCAGCCGTTTGGCTGACACTTTTAGGCACCGGCCACAGTTACTACTGTAACTAAGGTTCTAAGCCGTAAGTACTGGCCATAATTACTACTGTAATTACGGTTCCAAGCCGTGTAAGTACTGGCCATAGTCAATACCGTAACTACGGCTCTATGCTGTGTAAGTACTGGCCATAGTTACTACTGTAACTACGGTTTTAAGCCGTAAGTACTAGCCATAGTTACTACTGTAACTACGGTTCCAAGCCGTGCAAGTACTGGCCATTGTCAATACCGTAAACGGCTCTATGCTGTGTAAGTACTGGCCATAGTTACTACTGTAACTACGGTTCCAAGCCGTGTAACTACTGGCCATAGTCAATACCGTAACTACGGCTCTATGCTGTGTATGTACTGGTCATAGTTACTACTGTAACTACGGTTCCAAGCCGTGCAAGTACTGGCCAGAGTTCCTACTGTAACTACGGCTCTATGCTGTGTAAGTTCTGGCCATAGTTACGACTGTAACTACGGTTCTAAGCCGTGTAAGTACTGGCCATAGTTACTACTGTAACTACGGTTATATGCCGTGTGAGCACTGGCCATGGTTACTGCTGTAACTACAGCTCTGTGCTGTTCTCTTCTTTCGAAGCTAGTTATCTGGTCTTAAACATGTGCGTTATTTGACTTGATATCGCTTGATCGTTAGCAGCAGCTGCTCGGCTAACGTCTTGCGTGTACTGTTAAGCTTCTTTATTTTACCCAGCTAGGTGAAGGCAGTGCTTTCGCTCCCGCTCCCTCTACCGGTAATGCGGATGTAGCTACATCCCCTTTTTCTGTTCGGTGAGTAGTAGCACCGCTCTACTCTTCCCGTTCAGCAGGTAGCTGGTGAAGGCTGTGTTCCCACACCCGCTCCCGGTTACGCTGCATCTGGCATTCGTCTCTAACTCAACCAGTGAAGGCAGTGTTCTCGCCCCCGCTCCTGGTAGACGCTGAACTGCCTCGCTTTTCCGTTAAGCAGGTAGTCGGTGAAGGCTGTGTTCCCGCACCCGCTCCCGGGTACGCTGCATCTGGCATTCGTCTCTAACTCAACCAGTGAAGGCAGTTCTCGCCCCCGCTCCTGGTAGACGCTGAACTGCCTCGCTTTTCCGTTAAGCAGGTAGCCGGTGAAGGCTGTGTTCCCGCACCCGCTCCCGGTTACGCTGCATCTGGCATTCGTCTCTAACTCAACCAGTGAAGGCAGTGTTCTCGCCCCCGCTCCTGGCAGACGCAGAACTGCCTTGTTTCTCCGTTAAGCAGGTAGCTGGTGAAGGCTGTGTTCCCGCACCCGCTCCCGGTTACGCTGCATCTGGCATTCGTCTCTAACTCAGCCAGTGAAGGCAGTGTTCTCGCCCCCACTCCTGGTAGGCGCTGAACTGCCCTGTTTTTCAGTTAAGCAGGTAGCTGGTGAAGGTTGTGTTCCCGCACCCGCTCCCGGTTATGCTGCATCTGGCATTCGTCTCTAACTCAGCCGGCAGTGTTCTCGCCCCCGCTCCTGGTAGACGCTGAACTGCCGTGTTTATTAATCCAGCCAGGTGAAGGCAGTGCTCTCGCTCCCGCTCCCTCTGCCGATAAACGTGGGTGTAATTACATCCCTCTTTCTGTTCGGCGAGTAGCAGCAACGCTCTACTCTTTCCATTAAGCAGGTAGCTGGTGAAGGCTGTGTTCCCGCACCCGCTCCCGGTTACGCTGCATCTGGCATTCGTCTCTAACTCAACCAGTGAAGGCAGTGTTCTCGCCCCCGCTCCTGGCAGACGCAGAACTGCCTTGTTTCTCCGTTAAGCAGGTAGCTGGTGAAGGCTGTGTTCCCGCACCCGCTCCCGGTTATGCTGCATCTGGCATTCGTCTCTAACTCAGCCAGTGAAGGCAGTGTTCTCGCCCCCACTCCTGGTAGGCGCTGAACTGCCTTGTCTTTCCGTGAAGCAGGTAGCTGGTGAAGGCTGTGTTCCCGCACCCGCTCCCGGTTACGCTGCATCTGGCATTCGTCTCTAACTCAACCAGTGAAGGTAGTGTTCTCGCCCCCGCTCCTGGTAGACGCGGAACTGCCCTGTTTTTCAGTTAAGCAGGTAGCTGGTGAAGGTTGTGTTCCCGCACCCGCTCCCGGTTATGCTGCATCTGGCATTCGTCTCTAACTCAGCCGGCAGTGTTCTCGCCCCCGCTCCTGGTAGACGCTGAACTGCCGTGTTTATTAATCCAGCCAGGTGAAGGCAGTGCTCTCGCTCCCGCTCCCTCTGCCGATAAACATGGGTGTAATTACATCCCTCTTTCTGTTCGGCGAGTAGCAGCAACGCTCTACTCTTTCCATTAAGCAGGTAGCTGGTGAAGGCTGTGTTCCCGCACCCGCTCCCGGTTACGCTGCATCTGGCATTCGTCTCTAACTCAACCAGTGAAGGCAGTGTTCTCGCCCCCGCTCCTGGCAGACGCAGAACTGCCTTGTTTCTCCGTTAAGCAGGTAGCTGGTGAAGGCTGTGTTCCCGCACCCGCTCCCGGTTACGCTGCATCTGGCATTCGTCTCTAACTCAACCAGTGAAGGCAGTGTTCTCGCCCCCGCTCCTGGCAGACGCAGAACTGCCTTGTTTCTCCGATAAGCAGGTAGCTGGTGAAGGCTGTGTTCCCGCACCCGCTCCCGGTTACGCTGCATCTGGCATTCGTCTCTAACTCAGCCAGTGAAGGCAGTGTTCTCGCCCCCCCTCCTGGTAGGCGCTGAACTGCCCTGTTTTTCAGTTAAGCAGGTAGCTGGTGAAGGTTGTGTTCCCGCACCCGCTCCCGGTTATGCTGCATCTGGCATTCGTCTCTAACTCAGCCGGCAGTGTTCTCGCCCCCGCTCCTGGTAGACGCTGAACTGCCGTGTTTATTAATCCAGCCAGGTGAAGGCAGTGCTCTCGCTCCCGCTCCCTCTGCCGATAAACGTGGGTGTAATTACATCCCTCTTTCTGTTCGGCGAGTAGCAGCAACGCTCTACTCTTTCCATTAAGCAGGTAGCTGGTGAAGGCTGTGTTCCCTGCACCCGCTCCCGGTTACGCTGCATCTGGCATTCGTCTCTAACTCAACCAGTGAAGGCAGTGTTCTCGCCCCCGCTCCTGGCAGACGCAGAACTGCCTTGTTTCTCCGTTAAGCAGGTAGCTGGTGAAGGCTGTGTTCCCGCACCCGCTCCCGGTTACGCTGCATCTGGCATTCGTCTCTAACTCAGCCAGTGAAGGCAGTGTTCTCGCCCCCACTCCTGGTAGGCGCTGAACTGCCTTGTCTTTCCGTTAAGCAGGTAGCTGGTGAAGGCTGTGTTCCCGCACCCGCTCCCGGTTACGCTGCATCTGGCATTCGTCTCTAACTCAACCAGTGAAGGTAGTGTTCTCGCCCCCGCTCCTGGTAGACGCGGAACTGCCCTGTTTTTCAGTTAAGCAGGTAGCTGGTGAAGGTTGTGTTCCCGCACCCGCACCCGGTTATGCTGCATCTGGCATTCGTCTCTAACTCAGCCGGCAGTGTTCTCGCCCCCGCTCCTGGTAGACGCTGAACTGCCGTGTTTATTAATCCAGCCAGGTGAAGGCAGTGCTCTCGCTCCCGCTCCCTCTGCCGATAAACGTGGGTGTAATTACATCCCTCTTTCTGTTCGGCGAGTAGCAGCAACGCTCTACTCTTTCCATTAAGCAGGTAGCTGGTGAAGGCTGTGTTCCCGCACCCGCTCCCGGCTACGCTGCATCTGGCTACCTACGGAGTGGCTCATTCATGTAGCACCTGTATGGCTTCTTTTGAGCCATTGAGAAATGTGAGCATCTGAGGCAGGTTCTCACGGTAAACGCCTGCATGAGCTGTAGCTGCATGCCTCGGGCGCTCAGAGTGGCTAGAATCACTGAGGTGGAACGTCTGGCAGCAGCCAACAGACACATCCTCCTCCAGATCAATTCGGCCGTTCCCGGCGACTTGAGGGAGCGATGGCTATGTGTGCTCCCCCCAATAGAAGGACTAGAAAAGCTGTCCTCTGAAGTGGATCGGCTAGCTGCCGATAGGGGCATGATGAAGTCGCCTCTTGGTCCTTCAGCCTGGGCCAGGTGTAGGGGCCTTCGGTTGACGCCCCTCCTTCGGTTGACGCCCCTCCTTCGGTTGGCGCACCTCCTTCGGCTGGCGCACCTCCTTCGGCTGGCGCACCTCCTTCGGTTGGCGCACCTCCTTCGGCTGACGCACCTCCTTCGGCTGACGCACCTCCTTCGGTTGATGCACCTCTGTATGAGGAGGCCTTGTCGCTGGTACAGACTCGTCGCCAGGTTTCGCTGGCCCAGTCACCACTAACGGAGGCATGTAGGAGAGTCCTCCGTAGCGTACCAGTCGAGCCAGGGGAGCTGTTTAGGGCAGCTGCCCTGGAGGCACTGGAGCGTGCCGCCCAAGCTAGGCAGACCAGGCAGCAGCTCTCGGGTCTTCGCAGACCTGTGCCCACTCCCAGCAGGCCCAGGGGCCGCTCTAGCAGCCGCACTCAGCCGCCGGATTACAGGGGTGGTCTGCAGAGGCCTTAGCGGCGCGACCCAATGACTTTCGTGCCCCAAGTCGCCCGCCTTCCAGACGGCCTCGTGCCCCAGTGCCCCCCCCGGTCGTCGGCTGCTTTCCCAGCAGCAGCTCAGTTACTGGGCGGTCTGTACTTCCGTCCCTTGGGTGGTTTTCACCTTAACCCAGGGGTACGGACCGCAGCTCCGGCCCCTAGCCTTCGGCTGGGTCTAATTGATAGTCGTCAGCGATCCGGCAGGGGCCCTAGCTCTGGCCCAAGAGTTGTCCGTCCTTCTGTCCAAGGACGCAATCAAGCCAGTAAGACCCTCTGCTTAGCCCAGGGGGTTCTACTCGGCGTACTTTCTCGTGAGCAAGAAAGTCGGCGGATTTCGCCCGATCTTGGACCTCAGAGGAATCAACAGATTCCCGAAGGTGCTGCCATTCTATATGCTGACCACTGCATATGCACAGGTGGAGTGGTTCTCAACCGTGGACTTGAGGGATGCCTACTTCCACGTGGGCCGGGCAAGATGGTGCCTTATATTCAGTTCCTCCGGCCCTTGGGCAGACTGGCAGCTGCCTCGGCCGCTGGGCCCTTAGGCCCGCTGTCGTTGCGCCCCATGCAGATGTGGCTGAACAGCCTTCACTTGGACGCCAAGTGGCACAGGCACAGGGAAGTCAGGGTGTCGCAGCATTGCCTCCACTCTCTGTCACGCTGGAGGGGCAGGGCCTATCTCCTAGTGGACGTGCCCATGGGCGCCATCCCATCCCGCCAGGAGACCATCACCATAGGTGCATGTCTCTCAGGGTGGGGTGCAGTGCGGCAGGGCAGGACCGTTCAGGGTCAGCGGTCTGCCCAGGAGAGTGCGCGCCAGGTCAACGTGCTAGAGCTTCGGGCTGTGCAGCTTGCACTCACGCACTTCCTACCCCAACTGGGGGGCAAGAATGTGTGTGTTCCTTGGGGACAGCATGTACGTTGTTGCTTAGACAACAGTCCCTTCTAGATGGTGGACGTTCTCACTCCACTCTGAATTTATGTGGCTGCGATTTCTGCCCGACATGTTCGGGTCGACGGCGCCACGGCGGGGTGCCACAGGTCGGTGTCCCTCTTTATGAGAGGGGCTTTACGGCAGCGTCCCCCTAGCACCCCGAGGGCTCCGGCTTGGGACCTGCCCCTGCTGCCGGATGCCCTATCATCTCCTCCCTTTGAGACCCTGGCCCAGGTGGGGCTTAGGTGGCTGCCCACGAAGGCAGCATTTCTGCTTGCCATAGCCTCAGGGAAGCGAGTCGGGGAGTTGCATGTCCTCTCCATAAACAATACATGCCCGAGGTGGGACTCTCAGGCGTTGCCCTTTGGGCAAATGTGGCATTCCGGCCCGGGGTCCTTCCACAAACCCACTTCAATCAGCCTGCCCAGCTGGCACGCTTTGACATTCAGGAGTACGGCACGTCGAAGTTGCTGTGCCCTGGGGGTGCCCAAAGGGCGTATATCAAGGCTACTGCCTGTATACGGTAGTAGGAGCAACTCTTGATTTTGCCCTTGCGGCACTAAAGGAGGTTATGCCCTCTAACTAGTGGCTGCCCCACTGGGTTGTCGATACCATCTCACAGGCTTACGGGGCCAGTGGCCGCCCCCTGCCATCAGGCTGAGATGCCACTCTACAAGGAGCATCTCAACATCTTGGGCTGCCCTGAGGGTGGTGCCCCTGGAGACCATCTACGCCGCGGCGTCGTGGGTGTCTTCTGGCACATTCTCCAGTTGTCATCAGGTCAATGTCGCCACTCCCCATTCTTTGGGCGTGGTCCTTTTGCAGAGCTCCGCTGTTTCCAGTGGTGAGCAAGGGCTTGGATTCTTCATGACATTGTTGGTATAAGTCATCCAGTCCTGAAAGCACTGCCTCTGGCGGTCAGTAGGGACGAAATAGAACGATAGTTACGGCTGTAACTACGGTTCTATGAGTCCCGGATGACCGCCAGAGTTCCCTGTCACTCAGAATTCTTGTGTGCTCGCGAGAAGATTCTGGGAACAGATCCTCTGACGACACCGGCTGATATAGCCGGTGTCACGTGGGTCACACGTGACTTTGTTGGTATTGGTACTCGAGCTGCGCATGCGCGCGATGGACATATCCAGTGCTGAAAGCACCGCCTCTGGCGGTCATCCGGGACTCATAGAACCGTAGTTACAGCCGTAACTATCGTTTTATTGCTCTGTGGGGGAGGTGTAGGTATGCAGGACAGGGGGCTAGGTGGATGAGAGTATATTCTGCTTAAGATCTCTAGCATGTCATGTTTCAGGGAAGTCTACATGTCTTGAATAGTATATGTGTGTGTTTAATTAATAAGCAGTCTGTGTAACCAGAAGTTGGAGATATGAGGGATGAAATATTTGTGTTATCTTTGTGAGAGAAATGTATGTGCGTTCATTTCAGGACTCCTAAAGGAGCAGGAGAATTGAGTCACACACAATTAGAGAGACAATGGTCCTTCTAAATTCTGGGTAAGCTGACTTCGGGTGGATGAAAGTTCAGAGATGGCTGGGGGGTATGAAGACAGTTAGGCGTTGTTGCTGGTTCTGAGGATGTCATGGGATGATGACTGTTACATTTCCAACAAGTATGGCTTTCATAAAGAAACACATGACTTGTGTGATAAGCTACATAATAAGAGGTGTTTTGTTGCAAAGTGAGCCTGTTTGGTTTTCTGCTGGCCAGCGCTGAGTCACTGTGATACAGCATATTTTGCGTCTCCCAATGCAAATGGGGATGACCTGACCTGAAAAGATGACCAGCTGACCTAACCCCTCCTTCTTATTATGGTATATCTCCTGTTGAGCCCTGGCGTTCGGCCTCTCTTCTCGTGCTGTCAGGACCGAAAGGATCTCTGCAGCACGCGAACAAGGGCAGGAGTGGGCCGGCATACTCCTTACACATTACAATATAATTGTAGTATATTATATTGTATTGTAATGTATTATATTGCATTGCATTATTACCTTTGATAATTAAAACAGATTATTGTTTAAACTGGTATCCGGGTGTTCTCTGTCTGATTTCCTTCCTGTTATGATTTTAAGCAGGACTCGTCAAAACGACACGCGGAGCTGAGTGGGGTTGTAAAAACCTCAAAACTCCTACAATGGCAACACTCTTTAATTGCTCCAATCGTTATTACCGGCCTTTCCTGGCTTCTGCACAATGTAATGTTACATGTTGTATACTGTTTTTGTTGATGTTACTATTGACAACAGAGTCTTAGTGTAAGTTAGGTGTTTTTTGAGCTGGCAATTAAGTGCACAGTTCAAGCCCCACGTCCCCTCTGGGATGCTGTTTTTCACAATGTTAGAGGTTTTTATGCCATGAGTTTAGTTTTCCCTTTCTTTTTTTCTTTCTCTTTCTTGTCCCATCATTCTCCTTTCCCCCTCTCCACACCCAACACCCGGCCCTACCCTGCTCCACTTCTGTTGTTACTCTTGTCCCACTAATCTTAGAATATGACAACTACATCTAACTGCAATCAAGATCGGCCCATCCACTTTTTATCCTTAAACACTATGTATGAACAGCTGGGTGAAAAGACAGAAAATAGACTCTTATCTGCAACTGCTGCACTCAGACATAGCCTTTCTACAGGAAACTCACCTGAAAAACAACCACGTTAAGTTTCTCAAGAGGGGATGGGTTGGCCAAGTTTTCCACTCACAGTTCAATGCCAAAGCCAGGGGGACAGCAATCCTCATTCATAAGGACATTCCATTTCAAGCTAAGGAGGTGATCGCTGACACAAGTGGGAGATTTATCATTGTTTCGGTCCAGTTATTCGACAGCCTTGTCATTATGGTCAATGTTTATGCTCCAAACTATGATGATTATCATTTATTTAACAAACTATTCTCCACCTTACCCAGTGATAACACCTACAATTTGATAATAGGAGGAGACTTTAACTGCGTGCTTAACACCGCATTGGATAGATCATCTAACAGGGCTCAGCCTCTTACCAAATCTGCTAAAGTTATCAACAATTTCATTACTCAAAACGCTGTTTCGGATATTTAAATGTAATAACCAAAAAGTATTTTCCTTCTTCTCCAATGTTCATCACACATATACCCGCATTGACTACTTTCTCTTAGATAATAGACTACTGGGAAATGTTAACTCCTGCTCATATGAAAGTATTACAGTTTCAGATCATGGAGCAGTCTCATTTCATATAACATTGCCTAACTCCCTGAGAGCCTCTCGAAACTAGAGACTTAACTCCCTCCTTCTAGCTGACAAATTGTTTGTAAGTCATATCACTTCTCAAATTATGTTCTTTCTTGAAACTAACACCTCCGCAGAAATCTCTCATTCAACCTTATGGGAGACCCTCAAGGCCTACCTCCGTGGGCAAATAATTGAATACTCTTCCAGGGCAAAAAAAGTAAGGGACTTCAAAGTCATTGACATCTCACACTCTATTTTGGAAATTGACAATCTCTACTCGTCCTCCCCATGTCCAACACTTTTTAAAGAAAGGCTGCGATCTATAGTGAAACAGGAGAAGCAGTCACAGACCACAGGGACATACAGCGGTTTATACAGCTCTGAATGTGATAATCTCTCACAACTAAATAATTTATTTGATAAACTTACTTTCAGTTCCAGCCGAACAGAACTCTCTATTAGGAGGCCAGATTTCCAATGAAGAATTCTAAGAGCTATTAAATCGTTAAAATGTAATAAAACACCTGGGCCAGACGGTTATAGTTCAGAATTCTATAAGAAATGTGCGCCCCAACTTTGCCCCCTGCTCAAAGACATGTTTAATGAATCCCTTTAATCTGGCTTTCTTCCACCTACCTTACGACAAGCTGCAATTACTCTCTTACTAAAAGGGGGCAAAGACCCACTTCAATGTGCCTCCTATCTGTTAGGGTGAGTGAAGCAGGCAGGACCCAAATGCAGAATAAACAGAAAAAAATACCTAACCTACCTTTGTCCATAATCGGCCGTGTTAATCTGATAAAAATGATTGTATTGCCAAAATTCCTCTACCTTTTTTAGAATATTCCTATCTTGATAAAAAAGTATTTATTTCATTCATTGGAGAGAAGCATTTCATCGTTCATTTGGAATGTCAAGCCCCGAGAATAAGGAGAAGTGCCCTTCAAAGTCCTAAAAAACTTGCCGGCCCTACCCAATTTCATCCACTACTACTGGGCGTGCAATATAAAAGCAATGATTCAATGGATGAAGGAAGTTGAACCTGGTAATGGTGAGGCCTGGGTACAATTGGAACATGCCTGTAGCCCACTTAATCTACGTTCCATACTATGCGCACAGTCCCCTCCTTCTTTACCTCAATTCAGCTCTAATCCAGTGGTGTATCACTCCGTCAGAATTTGGTCGCAATTTAGAAGGCATTTAAATTTGCAAACAACGTCGGTACATTCTCCACTCAAGAATAATTACAACTTCCCTCCCTCTCTGACTCTACTTTCGGGATATGGGACACACATGGGATTAAATCCGTTCGTACTTTGTCTGTAGATGGGAAATTTGGATCATTTACACAACTCTCTCAATTATTTAATTTACCACAGTCTCACTTCTTCAGATATCTCCAGATTAGACACTTTGTTAAGACAAATATCTCTTCTTTCCCTGACATCCCAATGAACAACGCAATTGATCATATTCTCTCACTATCGCCGGGTAGCAAAGGCCTGGTCTATCTTCTCTATAATAGTATAAACAATATTGTTGCTTTATCTCTGCAACATATCAGGAGTCGTTGGGAGAATGACATTGGTGAGGAAATGGCAGACGATCAATGGCAGAAAGTGCTTGACTTAATACATACCTCTTCCCCATGTGCTAGGCATAGATTGATACAACTCAAAATTGTTCTGAGAGTGCACTTTACCAAAGCAAGGCTGGCAAAGCTATTCCCTGACTTAGACCCTTCATGCCCTCGCTGTAACAGTCAACCAGCAGATCACATTCACATGTTCTGGGGCCTCATTTATAACGCCGTGCGTAGGATTCACGTGGGAAGGTTACTTACGTAGTAGAAATCCAAAAAATAGGTACAGACATTTTCCGATTCACCAAACATTGCGTACCAGCGAGGAAAGTGCGTACGGCACTTCCTACGCCGGTTTCCCTTTATAAATCACAATCGACTCGAAATGCGGTGCAGCTTTTGCGGGCTTCACGTAACGCCCATATTTGCCTATAAATAGTCAAAGAAACGCCCATTCATTCATTCTGACTGACTGCATGAAGAAGATCGCAGGAAATGACGACAGAACAGTTAAAAAAGACATCTCACACCGTGTCAGATTTGGGTTATTTTGGGGAGGTGGAGATAAATCATATTGTTTGGTGGATGCAGTTTGAACCAGAGTAGCAGCATGGAGGTCGGATCGTCACCAAAATAAATAAATAAATGGCCCGAAAAAGGTTAATGACAAAAACAATACACATAGCCTTCCTCAGGCAGTGTGTTTGTACCGGGGACAGGAGACCCCCCCTTGATGAGAGACTGTAAGAAATGATCGGGGAATCTCTCCGGAGTGGAGTCATGACGACTGGATCTGAATTATGTTTTTGTATTTGGTGGTTTGTGTTCCAGCTGTCGATCAGCTGTGCACAGCGTCTCCACTGCAGCCTGTGCGTCTCAACCCCGCCCCCCCCCAGCAACCCTATATCCACCAGTTAAAGGAAATACAACTAATGTGTTGTGTTATATCAGCTGTACAATTTACTACATATGGTGTTCTTAGCTTCCATACCTCCTGTGTTTTACGAGCGACTTATCAAGTCTTGGCAAACGGCATAAAACACGATTAAACGTGATAGTATATAAAACCATGCTCATATCTACAACCTATAGAAATGCAACACGGCGTCAGTTTAAAGTAATTCTGTCCTCCTGCTTACCGCATAATTTATGAGAACACATTTCATAACATTAACACAACATTTCGAGGTGGTTTTAAATAACATATCCGTATTTATTTATCCAAGTTATGTTTTTGTGTGCACTGCCCCTGCGAGATGGAGTTCATGACTTTATGAGCTGTTCATGTTCCTGTGAGCACTCATGAAACATTCATGAACAACTCATATGTTCACTTGTCATGTTCATGAACCAAAATTCTTAAAATGCTCATGAACCATTTTAAAGAGCAGTTCATGAAATTTTTATGAACATTGTTCATTCATATAAAGTTCCTGTTTTGCTCATGACAGACTTTTATGAGCAATTTATGAACTTTTCATGATCCAGCCAATCACAAAATTATAATTAAAACCCCAAAAAGTTTGCATGAGCATTTCATGAACTTTTCATGACTATGAGCATTTCATGAATTTTGGATGATTGTGGCAAGTTCAGAATATTTTTGAATATTCATGAGCATTTTATGAACTTTTGATGATCAGTGTGATGATTTTAAAGACCTCTTGAATATTCATCTACTATTTGAACATTTCTTTATTTTTTAAAACTTTTAATCTTAAAACAAAACAATAGTGCATTTGAAACTGAACATTATCTGTATTTATTTTGGTGACATTCATATCATTTTATGGTTTATCTGTAGGCCTACTGTTTGAGAAGCAGTACGAGTAAGTAGCGCCAAGGTGGAACCTTTGGCAGGTGAGCGGTGACATATGGGTTATTTTAGGGGGGACACTTCCGCCCCTCCAGTCAGAAGCAATCCAGACGATCAACCGGATCCTGTGTATAATTATTGCTGCTGCACTTTTCTGTTTTCTACAGGTCAGTACATGATGAAAATGATCGATGTTAACTTGTGTGAATTAGATATGATGTTGGAGATGTTTAGGAGAGTGTGTCAGAAAGTTTTGAGCATGTTTGACATAGTAACGGTATTTTAAAAATACTAAACTGTCGGCAACAATAGATGCCATTTTCGCGGGCTTCAGCCGCGCCTGGGTAAATGTGACCTGAGCGAAGGCTCGCAGGCAGGTTAGCTGCTGCGCACGGGTAATATGTTTTGTTTACCTGAGTGGAGTCTTGCAGGCACATTGCCTTGTTTTTTGTTTATTAACATTGACAGTGTATTTTTGTGATCTCCATAATATGTTATATTTGGTAAAGATAGATATATTGATAGAAAGTATTATTTGATAGCGTTATGTGTTTATATTGACTATGTTGAATTTCTCCTTGAGATACAGTAATGGACTGTGACAGATGGATAACTTAAATGGAGAAATGTGATGTTTGTAAAGTACAGCTATTTGAATGTAACTGTGTACTTTGAATTTTGAATAAGAAGCAATCCAGAGGATCAACCGGATCCTGTGTATAATTATTGCTGCTGCACTTTTCTGTTTTCTACAGAAATCATTTATTGTTGCTGTGGTACCCAAGCTTTTGGGACCCGTAACAAAAAAAATTGTGCAGCTCAGTGTCAAGAACTGTGCTTCAAATAGTGATAGGATTAATTGTAGTGCTCCACCTGTATACATGTATGTTTGTATGTTTGTTAATTTGAATAAAGTTCCATTGTGATTGACATAATTGTTGTTTTCTATGGTTGCCAATTGACCCACAGTCAATGGTTCATGAACAGTTCATGTACATGAACAGTTCATAGCCAGCCATTGAATTATATTCAGTGACTGGGTATGAACTGTTCATGAAGTTGTTATGAACAGTTCTTGATATGTTCATGAACCATGGTTAATTCATGAACAATTCTTGAAATGTTCTTGGTTGAATACTGAATATCCCTACACTCACTGAAAACTCCATTTCATGAATTGTTCATGAACCTGCCTAAAACCATATTCCATGAATTGTTCATGAACCATTCCAGCACAGGAGTTTCATGAACTGCCCTAGTGCCATTTAATGTTCATGGAACTTTCATGAACAGTTCATCAACTTTGTTATGAGCTGTTTATGAGCTGTTCATGAATATGGTTCACGGAATTTCCATGAACTTCTCATGACAAGTTCATGAACAGTTCACTATCATCTCACTGGGGAGAGGAGTCTCAAACAGGCGTTTGTTTAATCATTTTAAGATTGGCTTTAATCAATGTTTGAAAATGAATTATTCATATATGATAAATGAGAGGTAACATTTTATTTATGGTATTATTTCCACATATTTCTCTCCATTCTTCCTTCTGCCAACGCGGTGTCGCAGTTTCTCGTCTCTCCCGTTGTTGTGCTTAGTGCGTACGCATGGGTTAGAGTTTGCGTGGAGGACCGCACATTTTCCCGTCAAGTTAGTATTTTATAAATCGCAAACATTGCGTAGAAACTGGCGTACGCCATTTTTTGAGCGTATATCCCTTTATAAATGAGGCCCCTGGTCCTGACCCAACCTCAGCTCATTTTGGGGCAACATATTCATTGCATACTCTAAGATTTTTCAAAAAGACATCACACCCAATCCTGAATGTGCTTTATTTGGGCTCACCCCTGAAACCGGCAACCATAAAAAGGTAAAACTCAGGCAGTCATAGCATTTACCTCCTTGATTGCCAGGCGGCTAATTCTCCTGTCCTGGAAGGATCAAGCACCTCCCAATTTTACTAGATGGAAAAGACATAAGAGACACTATGCACTTCCTTAAACTTGAGAAAATCCGGTACACTCTAAAAGGCTCTGTGCAGAAGCTTACAAAGATTTGGACCCCCTTCCTAAATTATTACGATAGTTTACAGATCCCCCTAAACCAGGATGACGAGAGCAATAGTTTGTGGCAGCAGCAGGACCTCATTCCCCCTCCCCCCTCCCTTCTTCTTCTTTTATTTATTTTATTAATTATTTTTATTTTTCTTGGTTATTGTACTTTTTGTTATGACTATTTCCCACTGATGTGTTTGTTATCCTTGTACATTGTATGTACTGGAATTTTTTCATATATCCTTGGTTGGACAAAACCTCAACGAACAATCATCCTTGTGAAGTTCTGGAATTAAGGGGACGGGTGGGGAGGGTTGGGTGGGCGGGATTGGGTGGGATGCATAGACTGTATATATAAATGGACGTATGGTCCATGACGTCACCCATAGGATTCTGCAGAGTTGCCGTGAAGCCCTTAGTAGGCGGAGTCGGCCACTAACGGCTCGACGGTGTCGTCAGAGTCTAACTCCCGCCTTCTCCAAATAAGGGCAAAGAGGCGGAGCTGAGGCGGAGCCGAGGCGGGACAGGGCGGGACCTGCTGCCAACGAGCGTGACGTTCGAGTCCTAGCTCAGGCTAAGAAGCTAAGCTAACATGCTCTCAGTATCAATCGAATGTAAAACATGATTGATGAAAGTAGTAAATCGGTCAGATTTGACCCGAAGACAACAGGAGGGTTAATGCCATATTCACTTAGTAACGCATGAACAACTTTTACAAATATTTCTATATAGTCTGTGTTGGTAAATGTCATCTAGGTTGCACATTTCCTGCTGAAATACATGCATACCAAGTCACTGCGTAGCACTTTGGTTTTGATAAAACAGTGTAGTTCCACTATATAAACGTTACATTCATAATCAAACGAGACAATCTGCAAGATAATTAGCTATTTGGTATTATTCTTAATGCTTGTCATTCACACGTTAATAAAATAAAATAAGTACCGATACATAGCAGAATAATTGTGGCGGTGTTCAGCTTAATAAGCCTTGCTCAACATCATTTATTTAGCTAATACTACAGCGGGCTGCAGGCGAACCAAGTCCGCGTTACGATGCATTCCTTGATCTCCAGTTATAACACCGGACTCCGCCGCTGGCCGAAGCTAACGGAGCCCCAGGGTGCTAGCTACGGCCACCGGGACGCGCTAGCGAGCTAGCACCCTGCAGCCCCGTTAGCTTCGGTGGCGTGGACTCCGGCGGCCCACCCCTTTTAACATTTGCTCCCGTTTAGCATTATGGGCGTCATAGCCATATAGTATACAAGTCTTACCCAAGGCTGAATCATAAACTAAACTGTATATATGTATAAAGGGTTACGTCCTTAGCTGGCTAATAAGCTACATAACAGGCTAAGCTAACAAGCACACAAACACCTGCTAACGGGGTTAACATGTATAATATTATCATTTTACTCACCGAAAAAAGCTGAAAGTAGACTTCTTGGAAGATCTGTTAGTACATTCAAGCGCACAGCACGACATTTTAATTATCTGGTATTTGTAACAATATTCCCTAACAGGCACGATCACCACGAACACAGCTAAAGGATCAAGTACAGTAACTACAACTAACTAACGTTGTAGCCTCTATGGTTGTAGCCTAGCAGATTGGACAAGTTGCTGTTAGCTGACAGTGATGCACGTATCTGTCAATCAAAGTGACCACGCCCTAATGTATGCACAAACTTTAAGACCTAATATAAATATAAAGGGTCGCGTTAGAAAACAATTCACTCACAGATCCATAATCATGAAGGTGGAATCTAACTATATCGATAATAAAATGTATGGAGCCAGGGGTAGAAACATGTTTTTTTCTGCTGTAAAATCGGGAATTTTAACATGGGGCTCTATGGAAATTGCTCCTTTCTGCAGCCATCGCCTATTGGCCAATATATGAACTGCAGTGTGTGGCACTTCCGTATTGGCTTCCCGGCTCTACCCCACAGTTTGCCGCTTGGTGGGATGCAATGCTATTGAATGTATTTTTCTTCCGATTTTGAAATCTCAATAAAAACTGTTAAACAAAAAAAAAAAATGAATGGGTACCACGTGACGTCACTGTATTCTAGCGCCACCATTTTGGTGTCCGGTCACAGCAAGTCATTACAACAACAGAGAACACGGAGGAAGCAACAGAGAAAGACACGTCGTGAATAATAAAGTTTGTGGATATGCCTGGGATTTGTTGTGCTGTGGGCTGTGACAATAGTCGCCAGAGGAACCCCGGACTACAGTTTGTATCGATCCCCAAAGACTTAGATCGTCGTAATAAATGGCTGGCTGCCATCAGAAGGGATCACTGGCAGCCGACATCTAACTCCAGATTGTGTAGTCAACACTTTGTTTCCGGTAAGCTCTTCACTTATTGTTATCTTTTAGCTTCTTTTGTCAGAAATACGTTTTTTAAATACTTCAACATAGATAATTCAGTTGCCGAATAATAATTACCGTTAGCAGTGTAATGGTAACATAGCACGAGTAAAATATTCCCAGTTTTGAAAGGACTGCATTAGTTTTGCTCTGTGTTCCTTTACGCTTGAAACCGGCTGCATTTGAATAAAAGACTGCCAAGTTACAGTCAAGGCATTGACAAACGAGTGTGCACTATTAAGAGCTGAGGTTAATTGTCTTAAGGACAACGTTAATGTGCTGTCTTTCAATGAAGAAGCCTTCAAAGGAAATGATGAGATGGTACAGGAACTAACAGGCCTACCAAGCTATGCTAAAATGATGGTTGTTTTTGGCTTCCTGTCTGGGTTTGTGAAAGCCGGTCCAAGACTGACTCCCTTTCATAGCTTTTTATTAACACTGATGAGAATGAGGCTTAACTTACCTTTATATTTCTAAGAGCAGTGTTGTCAGAATGTTCAACAATACTTTAGATGTCATGTATGTCAGACTGTCACCACTTATATTTTGGCCCACAAAAGATCAAATTCCGGTTAGTCTGCCCATGTGTTTCAGGGATAATTTTAGCAACTGCACTTCCATCATTGACTGTTTTGGAAATGTTTGTAGAGAAGCCAAAGAATTTAAGGGCACGTGCACAAACATACTCCTATTACAAGCACCACAACACTGTAAAATATCTAATTTATATAACACCACAGGGTGTTACATCCTTTGTGTCAAAGGGCTGGGGGGGACGCACAAGCGACAAGTACATTACAGAAAACTGCTCATATCTTGAGAAATTATCACCAGGAGATGTTGTTCTTGCTGATAGAGGCTTCAATGTGAAAGACACTGTGGGACTGTATAATGCACAGTTGAAATTACCAGCATTCACCAAAGGCAAGCAGCAGCTGCATCCACTGGAACTTGAATCCACAAGGGGACTCGCTGCCGTCAGGATCCATGTGGAAAGAGTCATTGGCCTGGTCAGGAACAAATACACCATCCCGCTGTCTCTTTGCCAAGCAGTCACTCAAGGACAACCTACTTCCCTTGACAAGATGGTAACAGTTTGCTGTGCTCTTTGTAATGTCTGCCCATCTGTGGTACCCACAGAATAGATAGATACTATTTGTAAGTCGCTTAAGACCACGGCAGATATCTGTTTGTGTGTTCCAAACATTTTACGACGGACATGTTTATGAACTTCTCTCAAGTCCAACACGGATATGCCTCCAAATTAATGCTAAACCCGGGATCAATACCAACCATCCGGGACCAGGCCAGTGAGGACACATCCAATTTTGAAGCTGTACGTTTTTATTTAGCGGTGTTTTTCCTGATAAAGCTATCTCTAGCTTGTAGTATGTAGCATGTAGCATGTAGCTTCACCATATCAATGTCGCCTCAAACCCAAATAGTAATCGGTTAGGTGTTTATATGTTTTTGTAACATTTTATTTTGTACGCTTTGTTTGCTTCGTCTTTTATTTTAATTATCAGGCATTTGCTAACATGTTCAGACATACTGCCGTAATGGCGATCTGTGTGAAGGCTGTAAAGCCACGCCCTAGCCGATAACACAAGTATTTATTCTCCTATTTATTTGTATCCTCTAAAATCATATTGAGTAAGTTATAATAACAAACGTAATCTTCTGTAGGTAAGTGCCGTTTTTTCCAGCGTTATATGTAAAAGCTTTTGTATGTTTACTTGTTTGCGCACATGAATATAAATGGGGGTGTGTTAGGATACAACACTGTGTGTATGTATGCGAGGGGACACACACACCACGAGTTAAACGGAGCTAAAGCCCCGTTGGTCTGTTGTTGTTGACGAGGCCTTACCTCTAGCAACAGGCTAATTAGTGGCTAGCACTCATTACAGTCAGTCTACTGAGCTCAGCCCCTCTCCAACACATCATCTGTATTGAGTCAGAAACACAGCATGCACGTTACGGTTCAAAACTAACTCAGATTGAAAAAGGCTAAGCAAAGAGCTTTGCTAAATAGAGAGTTTTAGCCCCCATCTTTTGGGATTTCAGACTATATTTATCCAAATAGTATTTTCTCATCCTGTATACTAAGTTGAGATGATTTTTGTTCTAACTATGTTTTCTTCTTTACAGGCCAGCACCTCACATGCTACCAGCAGATTACCTGTGATGATAGATTCTGCATGTCAGACTGACCCACCCAAGTACCGTACTGTTCATACACAGCTATCCTCGAGGACTCTTGGTTCACATCGACGTACAGGTTAGAAGCACGTTTTTCAAATGTTCTTTGGATACATCTTGACATTCTGATGTTGTAGCCTTTAATTTGTATGCTTCTAATTGTTGTAAAATATTTTTGTTTTGTTTTTCATGTCAAATACAATTATGTTACAGCTGTCCAGACTAAAATTCCCTGCAGAAGCGTTGGTGTTGAAACACTTCCGTTGGAAGTGCCAGTGCCCTTTTTAACATCCACCCCCTTAAAGAGACCACCAAAGAGGCCCTGTGTGGATCTTGAAGAGGAATACGAAGATCTATTTGAGGGAAGCTCTTCTTTGGTGATTTCCGAAGGCCAGGATGCAACTTATGATCCAGCAGAATCCATAACAAATGCTACAGAAACAACAGCCATGTCGTAAGTTGCTGAAATATCACTATGTGTGAGTTTGTCTATGTATTGTATTTTTTGCTGTATATAATTCAAACATTGATAATAGGGAAACACCAAAGATCTCTAAAGCAACAATCTGTGTGATGGATATTAACTTCTATTTTTTTGTTTTAGTGGTCAAGAACAAAATCCCCCCCAGACGATCAACACATACATCGTGTATGAGACCTGCCTCATGGAGCTTTTTGAATCATGTCCTGTGTGCAAGCGTGTGTGTGATGTACAAACCAGACGGAACGGTACATTCATATCAGTGCAGCAGCTGTGCCCCCATTGTCAGTTTACAAGAAACTGGAATAGCCAGCCTGTTCTTGGGAGTACTCCAGTACTCCTGCTGCAACCGAGATCTTTGCACCTCCACCAAAACCTCTGCTGCTTCAGGGTCAGTCTCTGGATCAAATTGATAATACGCTTGAACATATGCATTGCTCTGAGATGACATGTTTATTCCACACTCGTAATCACAGCAAGCATGGTAACGTGACTCTCACCAGCTCATGCCCCGCTCTTCTGCAGGGGGGCGTGGTCAGCTGCTGCTCAGAATTTTCAAAGACAGGCTTGGAATAGAGCGAAAATGAGCGAAACGAGGCATGGCTAAAAAATGATCTGTTTGGTATTTTGAAAAATAAAATGTATAAATATACCTTATATAGGTATGGTCATACACTATATCATTTAAATATAGCATGATAGGTCTCCTTTAAGTCAAGCTAAGGTACATGTGATGGTAGCTAGTTAGTGCTCTTACCTGTGAGGCCTCCTCCAAACAGCATAATAACCAGACTGTATCATTAAAACTAAGTACCAGTTCTAGATCCTTGACTTTAGACAAACAATTAAAAAGACAAAATGTATTTAAAGACCAATCTTTATTTGAATGTGCCTCTTAACCTGATATATTAGTTATACAGTAATAGTATTGACAATCTAAAAAAACTGAGCAACTCAACAGTCAACTTTATGTTTTTTATTGTCTAAAGCATTTATTATTTTCATTTTCCCCCTCTCATATTCAGTGTGGACGGATTGAGACAGCATGGTGTCCAGAGAGCTGCAGAGACTTCAGGGAGAAACCTCCGTCCTGTCTGTTGGTTTGGAGAGGACTGAGGGTCTTTCCTCAGCGAGGAGGACCAGGCCTGATGGAGGAGCCCATGCTGGGCAAAGCTGATACCAACTGCACAGGCCTAGTCTGTCACTTTATTTGACTAAATGTGTTTACTTATACATTTAATAGGTTTACACCTTCTGTCCATATGTGCTTTTTATTTAAAACATGTTTGATTAACTTTTGGTTCACATTTCAATAAATTCTATTTGCACTCCTTTCGTCCATTATTCTTACTGAAAATGTTAGATTACACATTCACATCTGACTGAAGATTGGCCCCATTTATTTGTGACGTTGCAAACTCTGCGGTACAAGGCACATGTGATGTGAAGCTCATAAAGCGAGGCAAATAGAAATAATCAGCGGATGGAGTGTAGATGTGGAAATAGGTGCATTCGATCAGCTGACTGTTTTTATAATAAAAGTAGTTTCTTAGTGTACTGGTCTTAAAATCTCATAACATCAGCTTTTAATGTTCCTCTTGGATGTTCTTCTTGACCCTCAGAGAAGGAGAAAATGTCCTGTCTTTCAGGCATGTCCTTTCCTAACAAAAATGACAGGAAACATAAAACATATTATTGCAGAACAAGTGTGTTATTTATGAAAGCGGTGTGTTTGTGTGTTTAGGGGCTGTAGATATAATTATTTTGTAATTGTAATGTTTTTTTTTTATTTCAACAATGAGCTACAAAGACTATCAGATTATGAATGAACAGTATGAAGTTCATCAACATTGAAATATATGTTATTATCAAAATAATATTGAACTGTTACAAAACGTAGTGCAACTGTACAGTAGAACCTTGCTCTGTTGTCTCACTGAAAGAATAACTTTTACCACGTTTTTTTACAGACAATATTGAGAGATAAATAGTAGCAGTTCTCACTATGTGTTAAATATCTTTGCCTTCAATACATTAAATTAGAAAGCTGACAAAGTCATATTGCTAAATATCTAAATGTGACTTTTTGCATGGAAAAAACCCTCAACTTAACTGATGTGTAAGCGATCTAGTATTTAGTATTGTTTAATGGAATGTATATCAGTGTATTCAAGTCAATACTTCATTTATTTAAACCAATATATTTCTTGATTCTTTGTACAGTATGAAAAAAAGAGTCTTTGTACCTGAGCTGAAGTTCACTGCTGTGAGGAGTCCAGTTCTGTCTCTCACTCTCTGGTCCAGCCTGCCTGCATCACCTGGACACCTTAAACAAACAGATATATATATATGTAAAGTACCATGTGTACAAACAATATAACTGATTCTCTTCTGTTGAACATGTTGGATTGTGTATTGTCCGAGTCAGGGTCCTTTTTATTTTACTGTAACTTTGGAAGTTGTGTTACCAATGCTTACTGTTTATTTGATACCCATTTGGTAATGCAATTAATAAAAACAACAAGGTTTGGTTTCGTTCTTCAGATGACTGTGACGTTAACGTGTAAGCTCAATAATGAACTCCAGCTCAACCAACCATATTGTAATATCTAAGTAATCATCTTGAAATTAATAATTGTAATATATAGGGATGCTCCGATCGCCAATTTTGGGGCCGATCGCCGGAATCCGTATCGGCCGATACCGATCGCCGATCCGATCGAGTGGGCGGAGCCTAAATGGAAGATTTAAACATCACTTTAAATCTTCCATTTATAGTTTAAACTCAGTTAATGGGGCTCATTCACTGGAGCTTCCACAATCAACTTAATTATTACATTCAAATGATGTACATTATTCAAATTTACATTCACTTTGGATAATAACACGGGAGAAATTAGCGGAAGCGCTCTCTTTTCCTCTCTCCCCCTCTCTCTCTCTCCTGACAGCCTGTCAATATCTCATGCAGCTCACTGATCTAGTAATGAGTGACCCGACAGTGAAGAATAAATATATTTATAATAACTAGTTTAGCTTGTTCCAGAGGTAGATAAAATAGCTAAGTGTGTTAGGTCTAACTCTTGTGTGTTTCGTCCCGCTTACCGGTCCGGCGGGCGGAGCTGCAGGATTTCTGCTTCACACACATGTTGCATACCGCTATTTTACTGTCTTTTTCGGACACCTTAAAAATAATGCCAGACAGGTGAAGCCATTTTAGCGAGCTTGTTTTGCCGCACACAGAGAAAAGTGTCATGTATTTTACGTCATGCGATCGGCTCTCGCGATCGGCATGTTTAGAGAGCACTGATCGATCTGTAGAGAGTGAGTATCGGCCGATATCGATCGGTGACCGATCGATCGGAGCATCCCTAGTAATATACACACATCTTATTGTGAGGTTGATTTTACATACACTACTTCGACATTAGCTTGTCTACATACTTGAGCATAGACAATTTAAATTAACCTTAGCGATGCATACAGTTCCTACGTACATAATAAAATAACTCTAAGTTACAAGGATGACCTTATTTTATCAACCTCAAACAGAAGCTATTTGTTCTACAGTATTATCCCACTTAACGCTTAACACTTGTCTATTTCGTTCTAACCTTTATATATACACAGTCTATTATTTTAACTTGGAGGCTACGATTAGCATCGTTAGCACCGATGTAGCTACCACTCGCTAACCCAAGCCTTAAAGAGCCTGTGACAGCATCCCAACAACTGTTGTGCAATGAAATATTGGGCTACTAGTAATCTCGAACCGTCAGTTTAAAAAAGAAAAAGCGATACCGTTCCGTTAAATATCAATAATTTCGAACATCACGGGGAAATTCCTTCGACTCATTTTGAAGTTTTGGGGGAAGTCGGAAGTGACATCAATGCGGGAACGCTTCACTGTGCGGCGAGAGAGCCAAACACGGACAAAGTGTGTTGTCATGCGTAGAAATGGTGAATTACTGAGTTTAGGCACGTTAATAACGTTTTAATGAAGTTGACTACAGTATATTCATATTTGTCAGTGCTTTCATGTCAATTCGGCGAACATAAACATAAATGATCGTGGTGAAAATGATGATTACATTAGGATTCAAAATCCGTAGTGAGAGCTACTGAATTTCCTCCCGTAGGATGTGATATAAAAACAAATCGATTATTTTTGTAGTTGTAAACTCAAGTGGATGAAACTACATTTATTAGTGCTTTCATGTCAATTCGGCGAACATATGATACATTAAATGATCGTGAGGATGATGATTAAAAATCGTTTGTTTGAGCCGGTCTGCATTTCCTGATGAGAAAACAAACCGATGCTTTTTGTAGTTGTACACCAACATGGATTAAACGTGTGGTTTGTTTACCACAATGTTGGGGAAATTAATGGATAAAATGCACGGATTATTATTATTATTCCCACTCCGATCGGGACACTAGGTCCACCGTTTCCCCGCAGCGAGGCTCCCCCCGTTGACAGTTTACGTGGGCTGGGTGCAGTGGCGGACTGGCCATCGGGACGAATCCCGATGGGCCGGTACCGAAGTGGGCCGGTCGGATAAGTCACTAGCACATCCCCCATAGGCGGCGCGTGAGGCTCAGGTTTGGGAAGGCTAAATAACTTTTTTTACCTGACGCTGCCCGCCTCCGGCGTCTATAGAAAAGAGATCAACTCATTGTGCGGAGTTTAAATCTCTCAAGTCATATTACAGGATAAAGGAAATACAGTTTAAACTGCCGTATGCAGAGAAGACGCCGACGTGTCGCACTTATCATTCATATTACATCATCAATCAGATCATCGATCATATAATATCATAATATATCATATATTTCCTTATCTGAGTCAGCTTCTCCAGAAGTATCTGGCCGTGCAACACTTACAGTGTCACATACTGTATGCAGAAGTATTATTTTAAGCAACACATTATGTTGACGAAACACTCGAGTCAAATGTAAGGCAAGGCAAGGCAAGGGAAGTTTATTTATATAGCACTTTTCAACACAAGGGAATTCAAAGTGCTTTACAAAAAATGAAAGAGATTAAGAAAATGGCATTTAAAATCAGTCATTAAAAAGAAAAGCTAATAAAATAAACATTAAAAGAAAAAATACATGGATAAAAGTTACAGTGCAGTCAATTAAACATTAAAAGAAAAAAAGTACATGGATAAAAGTTACAGTGTAGTCTAAGATATGAATAGTTCAATTAAAAGCAGCGACAAAAAGAAAAGTCTTCAGCCTGGATTTAAAAGTAGTCAGAGTTGCAGCGGACCTGCAGGTTTCTGGGAGTTTGTTCCAGATATTTGGAGCATAATAACTGAAAGCTGCTTTACCATGTTTAGTTCTGACTCTGGGGAAAGAAAGCTGACCAGTCCCTGAAGACCTGAGAGATCTGGATGGTTCATAATTTAGCAGGAGGTCAGAAATGTATTTTGGGCCTAAACCATTCAGTGCTTTATAAACCAGCAGCAGTATTTTTGAAATATATTCTTTGACACACAGGAAGCCAGTGTAAAGACTTCAGAACTGGAGTGATGTGATCCACTTTCTTAGTGTTAGTGAGGACTCGAGCAGCAGCGTTCTGAATTAGCTGCAGCTTTCTAATAGATTTTTTAGTGAGACCTGTGAAGACACCATTGCAGTAGTCGAGTCTACTGAAGATAAAAGCATGGACCAGTTTTTCCAAATCCTGCTGTGACATTAGTCTTTTAATCCTAGATATATTCTTTAGGTGATAGTAGGCTGATTTAGTAACAGTTTTAATGTGACTGTTGAAACTCAGGTCAGAGTCCATGACTACACCTAGATTTCTGGCTTTATCTGTTGTTTTGAACATTGCAGACTGAAGCTCAGCGCTAACTTTTATACGTTCTGACTTGGCTCCAAAAACCATTACCTCAGTTTTATCTTTGTTTAATTGGAGAAAGTTCTGACACATCCAGTCATTGATTTGTTCAATGCACTTACTCAGTGTTTGAATTGGAGCATAGTCTCCTGGTGAAATTGTTACGTAAATTTGTGTGTCATCTGCATAGCTATGGTAACTTATTTTGTTGTTCTTCATTATCTGAGCCAGTGGTAGCATGTAGATGTTAAAGAGAAGAGGCCCCAAGATGGAGCCTTGAGGAACCCCACATGTCATATTTGTCAACTCAGATGTGTATTTACCTATAGAAACAAAGTTGTTTCTGTCCTTTAAGTAGGATTCAAACCAATTCAGAACTGTTTCCGAAAGTCCCACCCAGTTTTCCAGTCGGTCTAGTAATATGCTGTGGTCAACAGTGTCAAACGCAGCACTGAGATCTAATAATACTAACACTGAAGTTCTGCCACTGTCTGTATTTAAGTGGATGTCATTAAAGACCTTTACAAGAGCAGTCTCAGTGCTGTGGTTTGGACGAAAGCCTGACTGGAACACCTCAAAACAGTTATTTAAATGCAATAAATTACTCAACTGTTGAAAAACAACTTTTTCAATGATTTTACCTAGAAATGGCAGGTTTGATATGGGCCTGTAATTGTTCATTACTGAAGCATCTAGATTATTCTTTTTTAAGAGCGGTTTAATGACTGCAGTTTTCAGGGCCTGTGGAAAAATACCTTAGTGAAGAGATTTGTTTACTATATGAAGTAGATCTGAGGCCATGCAAGGCAAAACATCTTTGAAAAATCCTGTTGGAATAATATCAAGGCAGCAAGAGGAGGATTTCAGAAGTTGAATAATGTCCTCTAGGTTTTTATCATTAATCTGATGGAATTGTGTCATGATGTCTGAATTGATGTTAAGTGGAGATAGGGACAACACATTTGCTGTTCCTGATGCAGAGGCACTGACTGCTCGTCTGATTTTCTGAATTTTGTCAGTGAAAAAGGAGGCAAAATCATTGCACGCCCTGGTGGATAGAAATTCAGAGGCTACTGACACTGGGGGGTTAGTTAGTCTGTCGACGGTAGCAAACAAGGCACGTGCGTTGTTTTTGTTTTTGGTAATGATGTCAGAGAAGAACGATTGTCGTGCGTTTTTCAATTCCAAATTATAAAGGCCAAGTCTCTCTTTATAGATTTCAAAGTGAACCTGGAGATTTGTTTTTCGCCACCTGCGTTCAGCTTTTCGACATTCTCTTTTTTCTGTTTTCACGGTCATGGCCTTTCTCCATGGAGATATTTTCTTGCCAGACACTTCCTTTAACCTAGTTGGAGCAATGGCATCTATAACATTTTTAATTTTTGAATTAAAATGATCTACTAGCTCATTTACTGAGATGTTGGCAGGGGCAACAAGAGTGTGGAAGAGAAATTCTGAGTAAACATTTCCCTAGTATTTTCAGTTAAATATCGCTTTGTGGTTACCTCTTTTTGAACATTTTTGTGAACAGAAATAGAGCTCTCAAAGAAAACACAGGAATGGTCTGAGAGTGCAACATCAGTCACCACAACCTTAGAGATATTCACACCCTTTGAGATAATTAAGTCCAGAGTGTGCCCCTTATTGTGCGTGGGCTCCGTCACATGCTGAGTCAGTCCATAGCTATCAAGAACACAAAATAGTTCTTTAGCCCCTCTGTCCTGGGGGTTGTCAACATGGATGTTAAAATCACCAACAATGACTAGACGGTCAAAGTCAATACACACTATAGACAGCAGTTCAGTAAAGTCATCAAAAAAGCTTGCACAGTATTTGGGTGGTCTATAGATATTTAGGAACAGAGCTCGAGAGGAGCATTTCAGCCGAAGGGCCACATATTCAAAAGAATCAAAGTTTCCATACGATGTCTTCCTGCATTGAAGGGAATCATTACCAACGCTTATTCCTCGTGTCTATCACTCCCTGCCATCAAATCTTTTTCACATACACAGCGAAAAGATTGTTCTGCTCTGGTTTTGTGTTTCTGCCATCTCCGTTGCTCAGCTGATTATGTTTGGCTGCTGTTTAGTTCCTAGCCTCTGCCGTCCTCCCATTAGCAAAACGAGCTCACCGTTGTGCTCTGCTATCCGTGGAATCCCCGCTCTGGAATACGCCAACTGGGCTCCTCTCTGTCCCGCTCCCTGGACTACCCACGAACCCTCCCTCAGTCCTGCCATCTCAAGTGGGGGGTTTGCCATCACCGCTGCTGAGGTTCGAGGTCCGGTTTCTACCAGGCTAATGGTGCTAGCTGCTAGCTGGCTCGCTGTTCTTCCCACATGCCCTACCCCGGAGCCTGCGGTCTTCAGACTCTGGCCCCCCGCACCAACCTGTGAACCTTCGGGGATAGAGCCTTCAGTATGGCAGCCCCCACTCTCTGGAACGCTCTCCCTGCGGAGATCCACAACATCCCCACACTTGACGCCTTCAAAAGCGCCCTCAAGTCCCATCTGTCTAACAAGGACTTCGGCCCCAAATCTATTTGTTGTTTTGTCTGACTGCCTTTTGTTATGTTATGTTTGTTTATACTCCTGTTCTTCCTTGTAAAGCGACCTTGGGTATTATGAAAGGCGCTATAGAAATCCAAGTTATTATTATTATTATTATTATTATTATTGAACAGAATAGCAACTCCACCTCCTTTCTTATGCATTCTTTCCTGACTCATAAAACTAAAGTTGGGAGGGGTTGATTCGATAAGAACAGCTGCACTGTTATTCTGTTCAATCCAAGTTTCTGTTAAAAACATAAAATCGAGATTGTGCTCAGTGATAAAATCATTGATTAAAAATGTTTTTCCTGCCAAAGACCTGACATTTAATAAAGCTAGTTTAAGTTTGTTAAACACACTATCAGTCATGTTTTTTGTAACAAGCTGTGGCTGACATGGAATCACTGCTAAATTAGATACACTCACACAAACGTTTGAGCGCTTCCTGTTTCTATGATTCACCGCTCTTAATCTATTACCTATCAACACAGATATCGGCAAACCTACTGGCAGGCAGGGCCCCGACATGTCCTGGAAAGAGTTGAGAGTGCCATACGCCCTTGAGCCTGGACCCATCACATATCAGTAAGAGTTTGTTGTGTTTTGTACACACACATCCTTATCAGGCTTCGGAGACTGCAGATGCCCCCTCGAAGGGAGGGGAGGTGGTCGACGTAGGCACGGTGATGGAGACGGGCGAGATGGTGCGGGGGTAGAGGACATGCTGCCAGGGGGGGGGAGGTGGTTGACGTAGGCGCGGTGATGAGGACGGGGGAGATGGTGCGCGTCTCCGCGGTGATTTTGGTGGGCGTCGTTGAGGAGCGGGGGTAAAGGACATGGTGCTAGCCCTGCGTATCGCCTTCGTTTGGTCTTTGAACTCCAGGAAGGAATCGGTGCCAACCCTCTGTATCTCCTTTGTGTGTTCATCGATCTCCAGGAGGGTGGGCGAGGGTGAAAGGGTGAACGGAGTATCCTCAAAGGCGTTGACAGGGGTGACGGGCAGTGGAGACTCCTCCATTTGTCTCATAGGTCTCTCATAATCAGAACATTCCTCAGGCGGGTGCAGTGATAATTCTTCAGGGTTTTCTGCGTGATGTGTTGTGTCTTTCTCCTGTTTTGATTCCTATTGCCGCTTGTCCTTGGCAGAGGGAACAGATTGATGACGCAGGCAGTTGAATATGTTAGAGATAAACAATTTCACTCCTGACTTGTTCAGGCAAACTCCATTTGCCTTGAAAAGATGTCTGCGATCCCAGAAAAAGTTAAAATTGTCAATAAAATGAACAGAATGCTCAGTACAGGCCGTTGAAAGCCAGGTGTTCAGTGCAAACAATCTGCTGAATCTCTCCACTTCTCTTCTGACTGGCGGTAGAGGGCCACTGATGAACACCTCTGCATTTAGAGAGCTGGCAGTTTCCAACAAACATTTAAAGTCTTCTTTCAGCACTTCTGACTGTTGTTTCACAACATCATTTGTTCCAATGTGCAATACCACATTCTTCACAGTCGGATGTTCAGCCCCAGTATGCAGGATCTTCTCAGCCAAGTCAGAGACCACATCCTTGGGAAAACAGAGTACTTTGGTGTTGTTCTTATTACACAGACCTTTTACATCTCTTACAGCAGAGTCACCCACAATCAGAGTTTCAGGCCCAGTCGTTAGCTTTCCCTCTAGCCTTTTACTTTTAGAGTAGCTATTGGTCCTTACCCTGCTGTGTGAAGAGGACAGGTTATCAAGGTCATTAGATCTCCGGTTCTCGGTCAGCGGAGCGTATCTGTTCTGGATTGGCACACTTGGTGGTTTAGGAGGATTGTTTGTAATTCTCCCTTTAGCAGCTGTCCACTGCTGTTTCCTAGTATGAATAGGGGTAATTAAAGTCAGATCCACTCGTGTCTTAGACGTGAACGCGCTCTCAGCTGGTGAGAGAAACCCTGGCTTGATTTACCGAGTTGATAACCAGCGTCGTAGGACCGCTTAGCGAGATCGCGTTTGTTAGTTTGTTGTTGTTAGTTTGTTTGTTACTCAAACATATCCAGGGTATGTTGAACTGTCTTCGTAGTACAGGGCACAGGTGGCTAGCAGCGCTAATGTCAAAGACACAGACATTGCATTATATTTGTATTTTACCAGTATGCAGTGACACAAATATTTACATATTTACATTTACTATCTACAGCACCCGCCGCCCCTGACATCCCCCACTCCCCCCGTTGACAATTTACTAGCGGTACCGAAGTGGGCCGGTCGAGAGTCCCGGGATGATTTTTAGTCCCATTCCACCACTGGCTACATGACCGTATGATCGCCCATATTGACGCACCTAATTCCTAAACTTCTATCAGATACAACATAAACCGATCCTTCAGCCTCATATGAGCTCTCAGACACGTTCAAAATTAAACTGTCATCACTGTCTGAGCTTGCTGCTGTGTGCGCCATCGTGCGTTTACATGCAGATGCTGGGATCCTGAACGGTGCAGCTGGAGCGCTGTGCCCGCAATGACGTCACACATAATTTGGCGGGACTTGAAGAATCCCCGAGAAGATCCAGAAAATGGTCAACATTGAAGGGCAGATTAATGGTTATCAAAGTACAAATATCCAAAATCAGTTCAGTAACGGTTTTCAAGGGGACAATATTTACTCAAATTGATGGGTTTGGATGATGGGGGAAACTCGTGTCACAGGCTCTTTAACATTCATTACGTAGCTGATTAAAATCATTAACACATAAATAAAGCACTCGAATTTCACTTACCGCAAAACCTTATTCATGCACCGTCTGTTTTAACCGCAGAGCGAGTCACAATAGTCCGATATATAAGCATGAAGAACAAACAACCACGGCCGGCTTCAAGTTGTGTTCTCTGGATGAACTGAGCAGGCAGAGTCCCTGTAGCTAGCTTCACGGAGCAGGTAGCAGAGAGACAAGAAGCTAGCAGTAGCAGTCACTTCACAGAGCCGTCACTCAATATGACCACGCCCTAATTTATGCAAACACTTTAAGACCTAATATAAATAAAAGGGTCGCGTTAGAAAACAATTCACTCACAGATCCATAATCATGAAGGTGGAATCTAACTATATCGATAATAAAATGTATGGAGCCAGGGGTAGAAACATGTTTTTTTCTTCTGTAAAGTTGGGCATTTTAAAATGGGGTCTATGGAAATTGCTCCTTTCTGCAGCCATCGCCTATCGGCCAATATATGAACTGCAGTGTGTTGCACTTCCGTATTGGCGTCCCGGCTATTCCCCAGAGTTTGCCCCTTGGTTTGAACTTCTTCTTTAATGGCGAAGATGTTAGACACCTCATCGTACTTCACCATTTTAGTGCTAGGCTGTGTCCATGTGCATGGCTTCTCTGTGCATGTCTGGTTTTCTCTCTTCTCAACAGCAGCCAAAACTGTAAACATAAGTGCTGCTGCGTGGGAACCATAGACTGTATATATAAATGGACGTAGGGTCCGTGACGTCACCCATAGGATTCTGCAGAGTTGCCGTGAAGCCCTTAGTAGGTGGAGTCGGCCACTAACGGCTCGACAGTGACGCCAGAGTTCAACTCCCGCCTTCTCCAGCCTGCTCCAAATAAGGGCAAAGAGGCGGAGCCGAGGCGGGACCTGCTGCCACCGAGCTGGAAGTTCCAGAGCTAGCTGAAGCTACCAAGCTAAGCTAACATGCTCCCCATCTGCACGCTGCCGTCGCATTTTACGTTTCTAAGGTAAGCGGACATGAAACTATTCAGCAAAACTATAAATAATAATCTAAGTTATTGAGCTTTTAGCATAATACTTCAGAATCTTAAAACCCCTTAACGTTTGTATGCAATTGTGCTAAATTCAACACTGGAATCAAGCAAATATTAATATGTTTGCATGACATTAGTTATTTATATTTTGATATCACTTAACTATACGTTTAATACATTTAAGTCAAGCTAAGGTACATGTGATGGTAGCTATTTAGCGCTCTTACCTGTGAGGCCTCCTCCAAACAGCATAATAACCAGACTGTATCATTAAAACTAAGTACCAGTTATAGATCCTTGACTTTAGACAAACAATTCAAAAGACAAAATGTATTTAAAGACCAATCTTTATTTGAATGTGCCTCTTAACCTGAGATATTAGTTATACAGTAATAGTATCGACAATCTAAAAAAACTGAGCAACTCAACAGTCAACTTTATGTTTCTTATTGTCTAAAGCATTTATTATTTTCATTTTCCCAATCTCATATTCAGTGTGGACGGATTGAGACAGCATGGTGTCCAGAGAGCTGCAGAGACTTCAGGGAGAAACCTCCGTGTGATGGACGTCCTGTCTGTTGGTTTGGAGAGGACTGAGGGTCTTTCCTCTGCGAGGAGGACCAGGGCTGATGAAGGAGCCCATGCTGGGCAAAGCTGATACCAACTGCACAGGCCTAGTCGGTCACTTTATTTGACTAAATGTGTTTAATACATTTAATAGGTTTACACCTTCTGTCCATATGTGCTTTTTATTTAAAACATTTGATTAACTTTTGGTTCACATTTCAATAAATTGTATTTGTATTTGCACTCCTTTTGTCCATTATTCTTACTGAAAATGTTAGATTACACATTCACATCTGACTGAAGATTGGCCCCATTTATTTGTGACGTTGCAAAACAAGGTACATGTTGTGAAGCTCATAAAGTGAGGCAAATAGAAATAATCAGCTGATGGACTGTAGATGTGGAAATAGCTGCATTCGATCAGCTGACTGTTTTTACAATAAAAGTAGTTTCTTAGTGAATGTCCTGTACTGGTCTTAAAATCTCATAACATCAGCTTTTAATGTTCCTCTTGGATGTTCTTCTTGACCCTCAGAGAAGGAGAAAATGTCCTGTCTTTCAGGCATGTCCTTTCCTAACAAAAATGACAGGAAACATAAAACATATTATTGCAGAACAAGTGTGTTATTTATGAAAGCGGTGTGTTTGTGTGTTTAGGGGCTGTAGATATAATTATTTTGTAATTGTAATGTTTTTTTTTTATTTCAACAATGAGCTACAAAGACAATCAGATTATGAATGAACAGTATGAAGTTCATCAACATTGAAATATATGTTATTATCAAAATAATATTTAACTGTTATCAAAACGTAGTGCAACTGTAGAAGCTTGCTCTGTTGTCTCACTGAAAGAATAACTTTTACCACGTTTTTTACAGACAATATTGAGAGATAAATAGTAGCAGTTCTCACTATGTGTTAAATATCTTTGCCTTCAATACATTAAATTAGAAAGCTGACAAAGTCATATTGCTTGTTATCATCTAAATGTAACTTTTTGCATTGGAAAAAACCCTCAACTTAACTGATGTGTAGGTGATCTAGTATTCAGTATTGTTTAATGGAATGTATATCAGTGTATTCAAGTCAATACTTCATTCATTTAAACCAATATCTTTCTTGATTCTTTGTACAGTATGAAAAAAGAGTCTTTGTACCTGTGCTGAAGTTCACTGCTGTGAGGAGTCCAGTTCTGTCTCTCACTCTCTGGTCCAGCCTGTCTGCATCACCTGGACACCTTAAACAAACAGATATATATATATATATATATATATATATATATATATATATATATATATATATATATATATATATATGTAAAGTGCCATGTGTACAAACAATATAACTGATTCTCTTCTGTTGAACATGTTGGATTGTGTATTGTCCGAGTCAGGGGCCTTTTTATTTTACTGTAACTTTGGAAGTTGTGTTACCAATGCTTACTGTTTATTTGATACCCATTTGGTAATACAATTAATAAAAACAACAAGGTTTGGGTTCGTTCTTCAGATGACTGTGACGTTAACGTGTAAGCTCAATAATGAACTCCAGCTCAACCAACCATATTGTAATATCTAAGTAATCATCTTGAAATATGACATTAATAATTGTAATATAGCTACACACATCTTATTGTGAGGTTGATTTCACATACACTACTTCGACATTAGCTTGTCTACATACTTGAGCATAGCCAATTTAAATTAACCTTAGATGCATACAGTTCTACCTACATAATAAAATATCTCTAAGTTACAAGGATGTAACCTTATTTTATCAACCTCAAACAGAAGCCGTTTGTTCAACAGTATTATCCCACTTAACACTTGTCTATTTCGTTGTAACCTTTATATATACAGTCTATGATTTTAACTTGGAGGCTACGATTACAATCGTTAGCACCGATGTAGCTACCACTAGCTTACATGCTAACCCAAGCCTTACCATTCATTACGTAGCTGATTAAAATCATTAACACATAAATAAAGCACTAGAATTTCACTTACCGCAAAACCGCATTCATGCACCGTCTGTTTTAACCGCAGAGCGAGTCACAATAGTCCGATATATAAGCATGAAGAACAAACAACCACGGCCGGCTACAAGTTGTGTTTCCTGGATGAGCTGAGCAGGCAGAGTCCCTGTAGCTAGCTTCACGGAGCAGCTAGCAGAGAGACAAGAAGCTAACAGCGGCAGGCACTTGACAGAGCCGTCACTCAATGTGACCACGCCCTAATTTATGCACAAACTTCAAGACCTAATATAAATAAAAGGGTCGCGTTAGAAAACAATTCACTCACAGATCCATAATCATGAAGGTGGAATCTAACTATATCGATAATAAAATGTATGGAGCCAGGGGTAGAAACATGTTTTTTTCTGCTGTAAAGTTGGGCATTTTAACATGGGGGTCTATGGAAATTGCTCCTTTCTGCAGCCATCGCCTATCGGCCAATATATGAACTGCAGTGTGTGGCACTTCCGTATTGGCTTCCCGGCTCTACCCCACAGTTTGCCGCTTGGTGGGAACAAACCTCTCCTAACCCTGCCATGCATGTACAATGCGCCATCACCACTGTCCCGTCCTCCTGCACCACAATCCATGGAGATGTTGGTTTGATTGCTGGGAATGATTGACCTGTTAAGTGAAAAATGCAGTACATTAATTTTGTCATATAAAAGCTAAACTCTCCTAAGCTTGTACAAATGTAAGATTCAAAGGTTTATTGTCAAATACAATAGCTACAGCGCAGATTGGCATTTAATATCTGAAGTCCCAGGCTGCTCCAAAAGTAGGCTACAACATACAATATCCTTAAGACATAAAAAAACAAGTAAAGATAGAGCAACGCGAAATATAACAATAGTGCAAGTGACAGAGAATCGTGAAATAAACATGGACCTCTTGCTTATGTAGAAAAAAATAAGAATTAATTTGTCATTGAAAGAAGAGTATGTTGCTTTAAAACAATATAGCTAGCTGGAGTTATGATGTTAGCTAGAAATACCATTGGCTAGCAAGCTAACATCATCACTTTAGACATAAATACAACTATAATAACACGGTTTATGATTGTTGTTAAATTACTTACCTTCGCTGTGATTGTTTGTTTGTAGCCTTTATTTAACCAGGTGAAGCCCCTTGAGATCAAAAGATCTCTTTTTCAAGGGTGACCTGCAGGACATTAGTTACACATGTAACATCAGAACAACAATAAGGATGACAAACAACATAATGTACAGGGTACAGTTTACAAACTCTATTTACAGAGACAGGTACCATGAGTATCAAACAGCATGTCACCCAGCTGAGTTTTAAAATGATGCAAGGGAACCAAAGTGCTCAGTTTTAAACATGTTTGCAGACTGTTCCAATTTAGTGGAGCTGCACAACTAAAAGCTTTCTTCCCTAAGACAGTCCTAGCACTTGGCACATTTAATAAAACAACATCATGAGATCTCAGGCAATATGTACTTTCAATTCGTCCAGAGATCAGATATAAAAAGGTAGTTTACCCAACATGGCTTTGTAAATGAACATGTACCAATGACTGAGCCTCCGTACAGTTAGTGAAGGCAGACCTGCCTTGAAATACAGGGTACAGTGATGAGTAAGTGCTTTACAGTTAGTAACAAATCTCAGGGCACTGTGATAGGCGGCATCTAACTTTTCCAGGCAATGGGCAGGTGCATTCATATAGATCAAATCACCATAGTCCAGCACAGGTAAAAAGGTCACAGTGACTAGCCTTTTCCTGGCTTCAAAAGAGAAACAGGACTTGTTTCTGAAAAAGAAACCTAGTCTAACCCTCAGCTTTTTAAGCAGGTTATTGACATGAAGTTTAAAAGTAAGACAATCATCAAGCCAGATACCTAGGTATTTATAACTGGTAACCACTTCAAGTACTTGTCCTTGCATAGTAACAATATCCAAAACAGGCTCTGGTGTCTTTTTAGCTTTTGAAAATAGCATTACCTTAGTTTTATCAACATTTAAAATAAGCTTAAGTTCAGCAAGCTGAGTCTGAATAATGTTAAAAACAGCCTGTAATTTAACACCAGCCTCCTTAATGGAGGGACCTGCACAATACATTACGGTATCATCAGCATAAAAATGTAAAGTAGCTTCATTCACATTTTCACCTAAACTGTTGAGATATATGGAGAATAAAAGTGGACCTAAAACAGAACCTTGAGGAACACCATTAGCAATGTTTAACCACTCAGAAGACAGCCCATCAAAGTGAACACATTGGGACCTTTCAGAGAGGTAGTTCACAAACCAACCCACTGCATGGCTGGATATGCCGATACTGAGTAGCCTCTGCTTTAAGATGCGATGATCGACGGTATCAAACGCTTTGGAAACGTCAATAAATAGAGCTGCACAACTCTGCTTATTGTCTAAAATACTCGTAATGTCATTCACCACTTTCATTGTGGCAGTGATGGTGCTGTGTTGTTTTCTGAAGCCTGACTGATGTTTAGACAGGATATCATTTTTACAAAAAAACTCCTTTACCTGTTCACTCACTAGGCGTTCGAGCACCTTCGCCAGAACTGACAATTTAGAGATTGGCCTATAGTTATTTAAAATAGTTGCCTCCCCTCCTTTTAGTAAAGGCAAGACATAAGCTGACTTCCATACTTTTGGAATTGCATTTGTGCTGAGGGAGAGGTTAAAAAGAGTAGTAAGAGGAAGAGCAATAAAATCTGCAGCTATCTTTAAAAAGAAAGATCACATGCAGGGTGCGAACTGGAGGGGAGCAGGGGGAGCTATAGCTCCCCTAGTGGTGACATGAGCTCCCCTGGGAACATGGTTTGTGAAATTTGGGGGGAGCTCTCAAATACTGATATGATGACCAAATAAATTCCATTTTGGGCATGTTTTTTTTTTTCAAAGGTGTAAAATAAGTGAAATAAATTTATATTTAGAGTTTATGATTCATGAAAAAAGTGTCGCCTGCTTGCACGCTGCCCGCAGCTCCACCCACTACCCACTCACTCACAAGCTCGTTTAGTTAGCACTGCATGTTTACCAGGCATTGTTGCTGCTGCTGACATGTCGAAAAGAAAAAAACAACTTACCTTGGGCAATTTCTTTAAAAAGACGGCCAAACAACCTGATCAAGAAGACCAACCGAATGTAGTTGGTGGTAGCACATCGTACGTTGTGACTGCTGCTACAACAGAACCGAGAGAGGAGGGAGCTAACGTCAGTGCTAGTGCTAACTTGACAGCTAACGTTAACTTGGGGGCTGAAGAGCTATGTGCATCGTTGTGTTGTGTGTGTGGCGTCGCGTCTCTCCAGGCAGTGAGAGGGTTGTGTTGTGCTATAGCTGTATTATTAATATTAATATTGCAGGGTTGCCAACTTTGGGCACCTGGCTGGAGTGAGATTTTGATATCATGGGTTTAATTACACATATGCGCACTAAATGACTGCTATCGTGTCAGCAGCGGGACCTTAGCATACAGTATATATAGGATATATATACAATATATACAAATACACAATATTGGACACAGACTATAAAGGGCACAAAGTTTAATTCACTAATGAAAGTTAAACACATGTTTGTTTCCACTGTTTTATTGTGTGCCTGTCGCGATAAGCAATTCATTGACTTATCGTAGCCTACAATAAATAAAAATGAACTTGATACATTGCCATTTACATGAGGATGTGACTAGCAGTTTGAAAGGATGCACTTGAATTATTATTATATATTATCATTGTGAAGTAAAAACTTCTTTGCAGCAATGTTGAGCCAATCATGAAATGAGGGAAACTGGATTCGCCTTAGTCAATACACTGATATTTATTGAGAATTCGTACGGCCGGAGAGATCACAGTATATCACAGTTCTCATGTAAGATACCAGCAAACTCTGAAGACAAAGGAGCCAGGAACACATCTATACATGAAGAAGAGGAGGGCCCTAAAACACGCGGGTTTTCCTTTAATGCATGCCAGATGTCGAGACAAAGACTTGTTGCATTGCAAACCCACATGAGCCAAGCTTCTCCCCCACAGAATATCAGATGACCTCTTGACCTGTGTCTTCCTGAGAAGCTATGGATCACATTACAGGCAGGAATACACTTTAACCAGAAACAGATTCCCGAGGACAAGTCACTAAACTCTATATACTTTAACAAGACTAAAATATTCCTTTACAGATCCCGCCTTTTATCAATTTATGATAATCAATTAACATTAGTCTAAAGAATATTTCAGTCAATACTTAAATCAATAAGCGTCTTCAGAGTTGTGTGGGCTCACTCACATTAATTACATCAAAAGTAGAACAAGATTGAAAACACTTCAATCACCATGATTGAACACAGTCAATCATAATAAAAATCATCTCTCTTCAGTGCTTGGCATCTTTTGTCAAAAAGCACAATAATAAACACGTGAAATACAAAATATTATAGCAAAATATATGTTTCAAAAATAAGATCTTTTATCATTTATCACTCAGTTAATCTCATTCATCAAACACAAATTCTAAATCAGCTTACATCTCAAAGATTTACTTCAAGGCAATTACTTATTAAAACACAATTAGAATTTAGGATTAATAATAAATCCAATTGAGGTATAAATCAGAATCATGAGATATCCAGCTAAGGTTCCCAGTTAAGGTATACATTCACAGTGATGAATCGATCAATCTGTAATCTGTAAAGTTACAGTGTCCTCAATCTTTAACATTACTTTACGTTTACTTCATTACGCTTTATTCAAGAGTAAGGCATGATATTTAATTAATTACATTACTTCAACTATCAATCATTATGTAATTTCAAAATCTGAAGGGAAAACTAAAAAATTCTCAAAATGTTTAACAATCTGAAAAGGAAGAATCAGAAATGTTTATTGTATAACAACCTGAAAAGGAAAAAATCAAAACATCTGTTCTTTATTCAGAGTGTCAAATGTAATCAATATCAAAACATCTGTTCTTTATTCAGAGTGTCAACTGTAATCAATATCAAAACATCTGTTCTTTATTCAGAGTATCAACTGTAATCAATTTCAATCGCTGAATTGGGAGCCTTGTAATCTGGTTTCCTCGTTGTACATTTTACCTGGTAATGATTAAGGATAGTAACATTGTCTGTTATAATATTAGAAATATCTTATTGTTCAATACCTTATAAATCTGAAAATATCAATTAATTTATTTGTTTAGTGTGAAAGTGTAATCTGATCTGACAACATATATTTATCACCATTATTTAACACATATCTGTTCATTGGGAATACAAAAACAATCATTAATTGTACATCTTGTTAGAGATTTGGAGGGATAACTGGTCCGCTTTTCAAATCTCCGCACGTTCCTATGAAGCTGGTTATAATACAGGAAGGAATCCATATCTACAAAGTAACCGTTCTACTTTAATGGCAATATGACAATGCAATACAATCATTACAATACAACATGATATATTACAGTTATATTGTAATGCTTAAGGAGTAATACCGGCTTACTCCTGCCCTGGTTCGCATACTGCAGAGCTACTTTCACCCGAGGGCAGCATGTGAAGAAGAGGCCGAACGCCAGGGATCCACCGGATATATACCAGAGTAAGAAGGAGGGGTTTGGTGTTAGGTCAGCTGGTCATCTTTTCAGGTCATCTCATTGGGAGACGCAACGCAGCAGGAAACGCAGCAGGAAACCAAACAGGCTCACTTTCCAACAAAAGGTCTCAAGGCCTGCATACCTACACCTCCCCCACAGAGCAATAAAACCCTGTTTACTCCATCCAGCCCAGAATGTTTATAGCCATTTGTAGTCCTTACATTTATGAAAGGATAAAACAGAGAAATCAATATAAAACACAAACACAGGTATTGTTTGAACAGTATTCACTTAACTGCTACTGTTGATAACCACCAGAGAAACCCAAGGGACCTCTCTTAATATTACAACCACTGTAGCTCGTTCTAAGTTGAATGCAAATCAGGACATGCTCTCACCTTCCCCCATCTTCCTTTGTCCTCAAAAACACATGTCAACAGGCCCCAAATGCAGCTCACAGTTTTACCCAAATTATTCCCATTTTAAGCTTATCCATAGTTTGCTAACATGAATAAATACAAATATAACTCTACAAATCCCCCTTTTTATCTCCTTCTCCAGAGATAAACTTAGACAAGGCATTTTGAAATATACCCACTGTCATTATTTTCTACTGTGTCCGTAAATCCATCCGAAGCTGGTATTTAGAGTACTTGAAACCTTCATGGAGACAGAACACCACTTTCCATGGCAGTGAAGGAACCATGAGGGGGTAGCTGAGTGCTAGAATCATCAGCCCCCCCCCCCCCCCGGAGGAATAGCCCACAAGGACAGCTAATAGGGAGGGGGAGATGCAGCTTTCCCTTCACGGGTAGAACTGATCAGAGCGAAGTAGACTCCTCTGCTGCCTCGACAAGTTCCCTGTGCCGTCCTGGCTTGCCGTGTCTTTGTCTCCCCAAATCCGCTGACAGCAGCTTCTGGGCTGCCTGCTAGAGAGATGTCTTCCTCCTCCTCGTCCTCCGGCCCGCTGATGGCGGCTTCCGGGTCGATGCTTTAGAGATGTCTTCCCGATCCTCCTTCTCCGGCCCGCTGATGATGCCTCCCGGGTCGTCTGCTGTAAGGATGTCTCCAGGGTCCTGGTCCTCCAGTCCGCTGCTTCCGAGTAGTCCACGTCTGCCAGGGCCACGTCCGTCCTGATGTCGTCCCCTGGTCCTAGTAGGTGGTTTCCCCGCCGCACACTGGCTCCCGTGGTACGAGCTGTCCCCCTTTTCTCCCAGGCAGACGGCATAAGAGGTCCGCTGGGTCACTCGGTCGGGGTCGGAGAGCCTGGGGTTGAGCCACTTTGTCCTGATGACTTTCAGCCAGACGAACTCTGCTGTCGGCCTCGTGCTTCTCGGGTCCCCCTTTTGGCGCCAGCGACCTGTGTGGAGAAATCTGATACAACTCCCTCAAGCCTACGCTCAGCTGTTTTGACCCACTTGGAGCCTGTTGGTGGGGTGTCTTGAAACAACAGCCGTCTGTGAACAGGTTTTCCAAATTAATTGTAGACCTCCTATCTGCCAGTGCAGCTTCAGAATCTTAATACTTGGACTGTGCCAACTAAATAAGAACCTCAACATCTTTAGGTAAACTAAATAACATATTTCAATAGCTCTGAATTTCTGACAAGCATCCGTGTTTATTTTTAAATGAAATCCTATTTAAAATCCAAATATAATATGAACTGCTAATGTTTCTGGTAAAGAAACACACTAATGTTATGGATTCAAAAACAACCAAAATCACGATGCTAACAAAGTGAATGATTTCCTGGTGATACTGCTTCTACCTGTCAGTGCTTAGATATTATCACGCTGAAAAAATGAATACAGAATTCCAACAAACTGTCATCAAATGTCTTTCTATTCTAAATTTAGATGAAATGTATATCCCCATAATGACCTAAATAATAAAGTCTATGGCTTTTACTTCTTTACCAGGCTAGTTACATGATGTTGTCTAAATTAAATTCTGTCTCAATACACTACTATGTTTTAGCTTTAACTGTAATATGTTCTTTCTACATTTCAAACCTCAGTTACTCTAATGTCTGTTAAAATATTACAAAATTGTTTCACTATCACAGGTCAACTTCTTCGGTTTCACAGTAGCCCCTTGGCCACTGCTTCTTTGTTACCTGTTATAATTCAAATCAATATTTAGAAACATCTCAACCTTCATCAAACAGTATCTTATCCCCAGATATGGAGCAGGTTAATTACATTCAATGCTCAGTTTGAACATCTGGGTTGGGGTGGAAAGTTTCCGTCAATCCTTAAAAGAAAAATGTAAATTGTGAATTTTACAGCCATGTTGAGATTTATACATTATACTCACTCCCCCCTTTTACACATGAAATCATGTGTAACAAAAGCCTGTAATGGGAGGGGAACAAAAACTGTCAGGTAATTGGTTAGGGACATAACGAACATTATTATCATTATTTCCACAGTGAACACTTCAGTGAAAAGAAGTGTTCCTCTCCGTCCTTCAGGCCTAAAAGAAACAGAATCTTCAGCTTTTACATTTGCAAACCACCAACTCATGTGAGAGTAAAATATCACATGTGCGGTTTCCCCTTTTTGTGGAATTTTTAGGAAACCTCTCGTTTCCCTTGGAGCTCCAAAATAATATGTTAGTCCAAAAACATGCTTGGTTAGTTATTGTTTTAGAATCATGCAGTTACACTGATCACATGCCGGCATTCATTCACACTCACACTGTCTGGTTGTCATGTCAAGTTTGGTCAGCTTCACCCCAGAGTCAGTCATCCACAGTGCCTTGTCAAGTGACACTGTCGGTCAGGGTCAAAGGTCAGTTGGTCTCCGTCTTTTTTGGCCATGTGTCGTGCTCTGCAGAGACTTTGACATTTCAGCATAGGCCAGTATCCTTTGTCTACAAAAATATGTCACGATTTCAACTATAATTTTCAAGATGATTCTCACTTGTCATTGGGACTTCTGCCTCCCACTTTTCCTGAAACTTGGTACAAAACTCACTTCCTTCGAGTACCACTACTACTGCAATCCATTTACACCTAATTAGTATTAAAATGTCTAATGATCTATTTCAGAAACTTGTGTACATAACTATTATCTTGAGTCAAAACATTACTAGGATCTGTGTCGCTCTGCATTTCATAGGTCATTATAATTCTGGTCTACTTAAAAAACAATGTTAAAGTCTTTTAGCAGTGTGTGGAACCTTGGGTGTCCGAACATGCAACAATTACTCCCTCCTTTATCAAGGATTTAAAACCGAAGTCTGGTAATAACTATGCCACAATGGTGAAATCAACACTTTAGATTGGAATTGTATATGTGGCTTGGCACCAGCTCCCTTTTTAACATTATTAATACAAATAAAGATTTGTCTTATAGAGTGGTTCCTAAAACTATCCTTTTAATGGTGATCAATATTGTAACCAATGAGATCACTACTTTATTCACACGTGAATAAAAATGTCTTAAAGAATGATTTGTTAACATAATGAAAATATTGAAGAATATGGTTCTACTCTGTCAGTGTGTTTTAGGATGATTATCATTTTACTTTAATAGTTTCCTCTTTACTGCTATTTTTAATTTACCAAATGATTAATACATCTTTCTGTCTTTACGTATTTATGAAGTTAATTCAAGTTATTTAAATGTGCGTTTCGTGAATAAGTGTGTTTGTGTGTAACTCACTCATTCCCGTTCTCCTTTCCTCCTCCCCTGGTTTTCTCAAACCGTGACCCCGGCCTCCTCACTTCTAATCGACCATGCCAACTCCTCTGATTCTGTCTTCTCTTCAGTCCATCAGCTGTTGAATCCATCCACTGTAACTTTTGTAGGCAGCCATTGGCCCAGTCACATCTGCAGCCCCATCATGCCACTGTTGTTGCACTCCTCCTTTACAGTCTCTCTGCTGTTTTTATGGAGGGCGGATTCTGCTCTCATGTCTATTGTGCCAAATCTCGCGGCGCAGTTTGGAACTTCATGTCCTGTTTGAGGGACCGATGAGAGTTTGCCTCTTTGTCAGCATGCTGGTTTGGTTCTGGATGCCACAGGTGGAGATAGTTCTGGCTGCAGTCTTGATGTAGTCTTGTTGTTGTTGTTGGTTCAGCTCTGGTTCTCTGTCTGTACGATGGAGAAGGAGGAGTCTCCTGTTGGGTTAGGTGTTTTTGTCTGCTTGGAGGGTCGGGATCAAAGCCTTTCTAACTCAGAGGGGGAGTCCAGGTCTCGGTACACATTACCTATAAGAAGTCTAGCACACTGATGTTAAATAAATCCAACCCTTTCCACTCTGTCTCTTTCTAATCATACTATCTGTCTTAGTTGTTAAATGCCATGTAAACAACATAATTAATGTCTACTTATGATATTACAAAAACTCACTCCAAAAATTGTTTCATCCATTGTTACATATTTACCCAACACAACTCTGAAATACTTACATGTTTCCAGCATCACATATTCCACACACTATGAAAGAACATCTCCATATCTTCTCTCATTTTAAATCCCACTGTTACTTCGAACAATAGTAAACCTGCAGAGCACACCAATCGGATCACAGTAATGAAATTGTAATCAAGTGTAGGCCTATGTCTTCTTTCTGAACATTTATTTATATTGTCTAAATTTGCAAACAGTTCGAGTGTAAAATGTGTTTTGCACAATGTATTTACACTCTACAGATTCTTGAGTTTACTCATCTCCTGGTGCTGTCGTTGTAAAAAATGTTCAATCCCTTATTGTTTTGTACCAGTTTACCAAAATCAGTTATAATTAATATACTGGGAACGTGCTTCCCGTCTTCAATACCGGCCAGCAATGTAATGATTAAACTCTAAGCTCGCATAAGTTTCAAGGGTGTGATACCCCCTTTCAGCCACTAGATGGCAGCAGCAGAAGTTTCAAGGGTGTGATACCCCCTTTCAGCCACTAGATGGCAGCAGCAGAAGTTTCCAGACAAAGGGAAACGCTCTACCTTGGTTTAATATATAACAGACCTCTGGCTTTAAGCTTTTAGCATTGGTCTGTTATTTAAACCCCAGTTTTAAACGGCGACTCGATTTGATTTATCGAGTTTCCAGGTTTTGCCGTGCAGGAATCAAACCTCGCATTCACACAAACTGCACCATCTCCACGCCACTCAGGAATAAACACCTGCAGATCCACGCCAAACTGCTCTATTTTACGTCACGCAGGACTTTCGTCTACCTGTCGATCAACGTTTACGTTTTGTATATAACTTTCCTAACATAGTAAAATATGCATTGTATATTCCATTTAAACTATAAAAACACTGAAACGCCTACAGACAATCCTAAAGTTTTAGCGTATCCAATTACAGACAGGCGACTTTCATCGTCTGCTTACCTTATTTGCAAAGTTGCAGAGTCCTGCTGATTGTCTGAGATGTTTGAAAGCGTCTGAATTCTTCCTCAGCTTCGTTATATCTAGACGTCGGGTCACCATTTTGTTAGGGATTTGGAGGGATATTTGGTCCGCTTTTCAAATCTCCGCGCGTTCCTATGAAGCTGGTTATAATACAGGAAGGAATCCATATCTACAAAGTAACCGTTCTACTTTAATGGCAATATGACAATGCAATACAATCATTACAATACAACATGATATATTACAGTTATATTGTAATGCTTAAGGAGTAATGCCGGCTTACTCCTGCCCCGGTTCGCATACTGCAGAGCTACTTTCACCCTGAGGGCAGCATGTGAAGAAGAGGCCGAACGCCAGGGATCCACCGGATATATACCAGAGTAAGAAGGAGGGGTTTGGTGTTAGGTCAGCTGGTCATCTTTTCAGGTCATCTCATTGGGAGACGCAACGCAGCAGGAAACGCAGCAGGAAACAGGCTCACTTTCCAACAAAAGGTCTCAAGGCCTGCATACCTACACCTCCCCCACAGAGCAATAAAACCCTGTTTACTCCATCCAGCCCAGAATGTTTATAGCCATTTGTAGTCCTTTCATTTATGAAAGGATAAAACAGAGAAATCAATATAAAACACAAACACAGGTATTGTTTGAACAGTATTCACTTAACTGCTACTGTTGATAACCACCAGAGAAACCCAAGGGACCTCTCTTAATATTACAACCACTGTAGCTCGTTCTAAGTTGAATGCAAATCAGGACATGCTCTCACCTTCCCCCATCTTCCTTTGTCCTCAAAAACACATGTCAACAGGCCCCAAATGCAGCTCACAGTTTTACCCAAATTATTCCCATTTTAAGCTTATCCATAGTTTGCTAACATGAATAAATACAAATATAACTCTACAATCTGTAATCATCTGGTCATTCAATTCAAATGTTATCTTTGTATCAGAGCTAGAAGAACATGTTTTCCTCCTCTCTTTATGACACAGAATGTCTGGTGTGTAAAGGCATCCTGATACTGTAGATTAGCACTGAGGTGCTGATTGGCTCAAAACTCTTCTTCATCAGAGCGCCATATCTCAATTCCCCCCCAATTGCTCTGCTTTTGTGGCTCAATTCAGTGAGCACTTTATGATCTCCCAGTGAACCAGAGGCTCATCTGCCTGTATTCCTTCTGCTATCTGCTTGAGAGCAGAGCACCTGCCTATTCCAAATGGCACATCCAGATGCCTCTGAAACCATCGCTCGTCCTGTAGAGTTGTCTGCCTGAGCCCACCGAGCAGAAAGATGAAGAAGCATCCCATCTCATCAGAAAGTTGAAGATTAGAATCCTCTCATCTCGAACGACCTCCTTGCCCGTGGATAAGTTGCTCTCTGCAGCCGCAGAGTGTGATTCTCTCTCTGACCCTTGGCCTTCAGAGCTGTTTAACACTTGATAGGGATGTTTTCCTGAGTGCAGACAACTCAAGGTAATGGATTAGCACATTATCATTCAATTACAAAAATAGGATAGGCCCCCTCAGAATGATTTGGGAGCCTTCCTGAGACATGCACATTATAAATGTAAGGTTTGTGTTAGTCATTTAACATGCAAGAATCATATACTCATCAGTCCAAAGCAGAGAAATGTTATTTTAAGTTAAATGTGAGCTAGTCCCTGTGGATATAACCCTTTCTCAATGATTCTAAATGTTATATTAATTCACCATTTACCTTTTGATAAAGGATTAGTTTATCAGAAGTACATTTCCTCTTCCATAAAACATAGGTTTGAGAAATGAATGTTCCAATATGAAATCAATTGCTCAATTGCTCAATATAATTTGACTCTTCCCTCCCTTTTCTTACATATTGTCACATATGAAATAATAACTTAGGAGTCTATTTAAGCATGGTATTGTCTATATAAGCTATTAATCGAGAAAACTCAGTCAGCATGCAACTCGCAAATATCTCTCCTCCTTCCTATCCCTCTCTTCCACATCTCCCTCTCATCTCCCTCTTTCTTCTTCATCTCCCTCTCATCTCCCTCTTTACTCACTTCCCCATCTCTTTCTATTTTCTCTTTCTCATCCCCCTCTTTACTCACTTCCCCATCTCTTTCTATTTTCTCTTTCTCTTCTTCATCTCCCTCTTTACTCACTTCCCCATCTCTTTCTCTCTTACTTCTGTTAGATATGAAGTAAAACATAGAAGTCCATGTAAGCATCTGAGTTATCACTGAAGGCATAGCATAAATGATAGTGGGCGTCTGAGGGTGTCATTACTGAGAAATATCAAAGAAATTCAAAACCTTACATTTGAAAACAGGTTTGCATTCCTCCACTTAAGGTGACGTTATCATTGGAAACAATAAAAACGAACTATTTTGATGTAGAATCTATAAATTGAATCGTTAGAGCAGAACAAAATGGTTGTATTGTAGCCTGAGTTCCGTGCAGCCTCTAGTTTCACCAGGTGGAAAAATGGTCCATATTGTCACGATCTGTCTGTGTTGTTGTTTTGTCTTGTCTTTTTCTATCTTTGGGTTTCCTGTTTTATTTTGTAAATTCTTCACCCCCGTTTCCTGCCTGTTGCTTTCTGTCTGTTTCCCCTCCCTGATTACCCGATTGTGTTCACCTGGTGCCTCTGTGTTTTCTCCTACCTCCTCACCTGTCTCGTGTTTGTTTGATTAGTCCTGGGTGTATTTAAGTTCTGGTTTTTCCGTCTGTCTTTGTCGGTTCGTCTTGTGTTTTGAGTTATTCTGCGGTGAGTGTTCTGTTCTGTGTCTAGATATTTGTAGCCTTGAAATAAAGGAATTATTTTGTCACTTAAGTCTGCATTTGGGTCCTGCTTCCTGCACAAACCGTGACAGAACGAACCGACCAGAAATGGACCCAGCAGATGATCCATTTGAGGTGGAGCTACAGCATTTTTCCTTTGGTTTGGCTTGCTGCTATGATTGGTGGAAGGGAGCGTCCAGTGTTCGGCAGAGGGAGGCCGCTCTGGTAGAGGCGCACCGGTTGGCTATGGAGAAACCAGACTTGGTGAAGTTCTTACCTGGCTGGATTTTGGACTTCCTCTGGGTGTGTGATTTCCAGCCTGCTGAATACAATCGTCTCTGTGTGTTCCGTCTGGAGTCAACCAGTGCTTCTGCCCCAGTTCCTGCTCCTGTCCAGGAGTCGTTTTCTGGAACTCGTCTGGCTTTTGGAGGTCCATGGAGCCTTCAGGCGGCTTCTAGGCGAAGGAGTCGCAAGTCCAGGCTAGCAGCCCGAGCCCCAAGAGCCATGATTCCGGTCCCAGTTCTGGCCCCAGCGGCCATTGTTCTGGCCCCAGCGGCCATGGTTCCAGACCCAGCTCTTGCCCCAGCTGCCATAGTCCCATCTCAAGTCCCTTCTCTAGTCCTTCCTCAGGTCACTTCTCTAGTCCTTTCTCAAGTCCTTTCTCAAGTCTCTCCTCTAGTCCCATCTCTAGTCCCATCTCCAGTCCCTCCTTTAGTCCCTTCCCTAGTCCCTTCTCAAATCCCACCTCTAGTCCCCTCTCGAGTTCCCTCTCCAGTCCCTACTGAAGTGCCGTTGGAGGTTCCGGCTTCAGTACCGGCCCACACAGCAATGATCCAGGCTTCAGCTCCGGACTTTACAGCCATGTTTCCGGCTCCAGAACTGGACCTTACAGCCATGTTTCCGGCTCCAGAACCGGACCTTACAGCCATGTTTCCGGCTCCTGAACCGGACCTTACAGCCATGTTTCCGGCTCCAGAACCGGACCTTACAGCCATGTTTCCGGCTCCAGAACCGGACCTTACAGTCATGTTTCCGGCTCCAGAACCGGACCTTACAGCAATGTTTCCGGCTCCTGAACCGGACCTTACAGCCATGTTTCCGGCACCTCGTCTCCTGCTGGCTCCCCAGCCGACGCCAGCTCCCCGAGTCTTGTCGGCGTACTGGCCGACTCCAGCACCTCGTCTCCTGCTGGCTCCCCAGACGACGCCAAGCCCTTGTCCTGTCCCGTTGGAGGTCCCGCCGTCTACTCTCCTGCCGGGGGTCCTGCCAGCTCCTTGTCCTGTCTCGTTGGAGGCCCCGCCGACTACTCTCCTGCCGGGGGTCCTGCCAACCCTACGTCCTGTGCCGATGGAAGTTCTGCTGGGGGTCCTGCCGGCTCCATGTCCAGTCCCGTTGGAGGTCCCGCCGTCTACTCTCCTGCCGGGGGTCCTGCCAACCCCTTGTCCTGTCCCGTTGGAGGTCCCGCCGTCTACTCTCCTGCCGGGGGTCCTGCCAATCCTATGTACTGTGCCGTTGGAGGCCCCGCCGACTGCTCTCCTGCTGGGGATCCTGCAAATCCCGTGTCCTGGTCCTCTTCCGTGGGGGATCCTGCCGAGGCCTGTCCCACCAGCTCCGACACCGGGTCCTGCCCGGTCTCTGGCATTGTCCCGTCAGCGCCTTCCTGTCCGGCCTCCGGAGCTCTCTGGTCTTCGCCCTCGATCCCGGGCCCCTGAGAGCCGCGGTCTTCGCCCTCGATCCCGGGCCCCTGAGAGCCGCGGTCTTCGCCCTCGATCCCGGCGCTCTGAGAGCCGCGGTCTTCGCCCTCGAGCCCGGCCCCTTGACTCTTCCTGCTGCAGTCCTCGCCCTCGGGCCCGGCCCTCGCCCTCATGCTCGGCCCCCTGACTTTTCCAGCCGCAGTCCTCGCCCTCATGCTCGGCCCCCTGAGTTCGCCCGCGGTGGCCTTCGCCCCTCCATAACCCCCATTTTGGACTCTGCCTTGCCCCCGGGCCGTCCGCCCGAGACCCCTTCCTGGTCCTCTGCCTTGCCCCCGGGCCGTCCGCCCGAGACCCCTTCCTGGTCCTCTGCCGGGCCCCTGGGCTGTCAGCCCAAGCCCGTCCTCCAGACCCCCTCCACCCACCCTGGTGGCTTAGTGATGCGTCCCTCCTCCAGACCCCCTCCACCCACCCTGCTTAAGGTTTTAGACTTTTGTAATTTTGTTTTGGGACGTCTGGGATCCGTCCCTTGAGGGGGGGGTACTGTCACGATCTGTCTGTGTTGTTGTTTTGTCTTGTCTTTTTCTATCTTTGGGTTTCCTGTTTTATTTTGTAAATTCTTCACCCCCATTTCCTGCCTGTTGCTTTCTGTCTGTTTCCCCTCCCTGATTACCCGATTGTGTTCACCTGGTGCCTCTGTGTTTTCTCCTACCTCCTCACCTGTCTCGTGTTTGTTTGATTAGTCCTGGGTGTATTTAAGTTCTGGTTTTTCCGTCTGTCTTTGTCGGTTCGTCTTGTGTTTTGAGTTATTCTGCGGTGAGTGTTCTGTTCTGTGTCTAGATATTTGTAGCCTTGAAATAAAGGAATTATTTTGTCACTTAAGTCTGCATTTGGGTCCAGCTTCCTGCACAGACCGTGACACATATAATGTGAATACATGCAGAAGTAGACAGTAAGAGGCCCCTGACATTAGGCCTATTTTTTTAAATAGTAGGGGCTCTTCACTCTGCATAGCAGTATGAATAGCCTTAAAAACCAAACAACCCACTCCGTGGTAACGAGAGTCATATTTCTGACCCATATGCCCTAAGTGAAGCCGTTAGTCTCATCTAACTGACCCAAGGGTTGGTGCTGGTGTGACTGTTCAGAGCAGACGTCAAGCTTTCAGTTCATGGCTCGGTGGGGGGGAGCAGACCCATGTGAGACAGTATCAACGGCTGTAAAGTCCAGTTTGAGGCCCGTCATTCTCTCTGGGAGCAGGAAATGGTGCCCATTCTCGGACCAAACCATTAATGTCATGTAGAGCAGCCATAGCATCTCTGTGACTGCACTCAGCCGGACTGCAGCAGAGCAGGACTGGGTGACTCTTAGTGAAGCTGTCCAAAGCCATTAGACAAAATGGAACCACGTGCTAACAAAAAGGACACAGGGTCATCAATGTCTCTCTTTACCATTGGCCTAATCATAAACAAATTAGTGGGAAAAATGTGGAACACTAATCCATCATGTGGAATGTTGAGTTAATTTAAATAATTACTTATGGGTTGAAATCACATTAACATTAGAACTAAAGTCAGTTAACAAATTGGACATGCACACATCAGTAATCAATACACCATTTTCCCAGCTCTGTGATGAAAACGATAACAAGCAGGGATGCAAACTTGTCATCTTTTGGCGAAATTTGCCGTTTTGAATCCAAAATAGGTCGTTTGTGTGATTCATGTAGATCTGCAATAAAATATTATTGGGGCATGGGCAGGGTTGCCAACTTGGGGTACCTGGCTGGAGTGAGATTTTGATATCATGGGTTTAATTACACATGCGCACGAAATGACTGCTATCGTGTCAGTAACGGGACCTTAGCATATATTTAGGATATATATATATAATATATATATAAATACACAATATTGGACACAGACTATAAAAAGGGGCACAGTTTCATTCACACACATTGTTTCCACTGTTTTATTGTGTGCCTGTCGCAATAAGCAATTCATTGACTTATCGGCTCCCGAGTATTTGTGTTGGGTAATCTATGGTAGGGCTAACCCATACAGTGGTGGGGCTCAAATCAGCATTTGAAATGTAATTACATACACGCTATATCGCCCCCTTGACAGTGAAACGCCACGCGTGAGGTTTAGATTATTTCCCTGTCTCAATCCAAATTGAACTGTATGAAATAAAAAGGCACATTTGTCTTGTAGTAAATAAAAAGGGCGACCTGGAGCCAATCCTGCCATTTCCTCACAAGTGAAAGAGTTGACATGCTGAAAACCCAACCCCCGCTTGGGGTCTGGGGGGATTCTCCCCCAGGAGATTTTTTTGAAATACTAACATAAAATACACATTCTCTCTTGAGATGAAAAAATAAATCCATCTATTACTACACGACATATTTAAATGAAGCTGAACCTGCTGCTCCTCACAGAGGGAAGAGGCTGTGTGAATTACTTTGAATTACCCCATTGTTCTGTGTGTCAAAATGGAAGGTTTCTGGCTAACGTTAGCTTAGGTACTCAGATCTTGTTCTTGAGTAAAAGTAGAAATACCAGAGTGTAGGAATACTAAGTTACAGTAAAAGTACTGCATTCAAAATGTTACTCAAGTAAAAGTATGAAAGTATTGTCATCAAAATATAGTGAAAATAGTGACAGTAAAAGTAGTCACTGTGCAGATTGGTTTATTTCAGAATACTATATATGATATGTTTTAAAATGATTGATCATGAAAGTGTTCTCAAAGCTGGTAAAGGTGCAGCTAGTTTGAATGACTTTGTATACTGCAGGGTAGCTTGTGGATTTACTCCAGGTGGAACTAAAGTCTGATTCAACACTTGATTATATTTCACATCATTCATCCAGATCTGAAAGTAACTAAAAGGTATTAAATACATGTAGTGGAGTAGAAATACACCATGTACCACTGAACTGTAGTGGAGTAGAAGAATAAAGTAGCAAAACATTTAAATACTCAAATAAAGTACCAGTATCTCAAAATTGTGCCCAAGCATTAGTACTTGTTGAGTTTATGAACTTAGTTACTTAACACCAGTGGCTATACAGATAGAAAGACTAAGCCTTGCAGAGGCATGAAAATACATTTTCAAAATGCTCAACAGTGCTGCAATTAGATCTTCCTTTGTGCTCAGGCCATAAAACCCCCAACGCACCGTGCTGTGGTCTGCTTCAGATGATCTTTTCCTTCCAGAGGTCACGCCTGTCTCTGACCCCGTGTCTTGCGTTTTTTTTTTTTTTTTCTTCTGCAGCACCAAGCAGAGTAGAGAAAGGGGGGGATTTTGACTAGAAATAATTTGAAACAGTTTAATAAAGAATGTTGAACTATATTTAAAAACTGTAATTGAACTTCAACTTATATCAATTATCTTATTCCAGTGGCCAGTTGGAACAGATAATGAAAACGTTTTCATTTTGCAGCAACAGTGCAAAAGGTTCCAATCACAATTCGATTGTGCTTATCTGCTTTGTTTCGGAATGTGTTCAATACATTACGTTTTTTTATTTTCATTATTACCATACAATACATAGATTAAGAATAAATGAAACAAATAATACAACATTGACCTATTTGAGCAGACAGATTTTTTATTTATTTATTTTTTAACCCTGATTTCCTCAGGCTTGGTATTTATGACCCGCAGTGATGCCTCTGAGGTTCCCGGGTGTAAGACAGACGCAGGACATAAAACACTCTTTTGCTATTTCTTTTCTTTTTTCAGAAATGTATATTACAATGTATAATTTTGCTTTACATCCCTACATCATCCATTTTTCACAAGTCATTTACTTTTGGTGAGATAACTAAAGTGTAGTTCATTTTACCTTGGCTGTGGACTGATTCATTATTAGTTGTTACAAAGCATGCACAAGACGGCAGGTAGTCAAACAAACACGAAACAATTATACAAACAAACATGAACCCGCAACAAATATCAGGTGACAGCTAAACTCATCCAGCTTAATTTAATCCGAATAAAAAGACTTCAGCGGGGGTTGGGAAATATATTTAATATGAGTACCTTCTTACTCATATATACTTGTACAAGTGCTAAGAACGGAATCTGCTGAAGAGCAATAACTAGCCTACTTTATTCTCAATCAACAACCACTATGCTAATTCAGTGGTTTGTCCCCTCCGTCCTGAGAACAAAGGCTGTCTGTATCCAGCCGAATTTAGCAACCCATCAATTTCTTACAACGATGGAAGAAAAAAAAAAAATATATATAGCGCTATGTCACATTCTCGCGTACCGCTCTTCCCATTTATGCCGATTTGTTTAGTTCCAAGACGACGATGGTGCGAGGAAGAGAATGTTATAACACTGTGCTTATAAACCTATAATTTCTCCTCTCCTGCTGGTCTCCGCAGGGGGGTTAGGGAAGCTACACACACACTCTCCCCCGAGCAGCAGACAGGAGTTGATTAAAACAGTTTTGACCGCTGAAGTCTCCAGAATTCGGCGATTTGTTTCAATACAAATCTACATTGCTTTTGAACAGAAGTTCCACATTACTGATGCCCTCTTTAAGGTCTCTCCGAATATTTGCCGTGCACACACACAGAGGAAACCAAAAAAATTGCATCTGTCTGTTCCACAGGTAATTTTTGATACCGTCAATCACAGACCCTGGTAAGGCATGTTCAAATAGATTTGAAATAGCACTTACCAGTTTCTGAAGATGCTGTTGGTAACTGTTCGCGACGCCAATTGTGAAGTAAAAACTTCTTTGCAGCAATGTTGAGCCAATCATGAAATGAGGGAAACTGGATTCGCCTTAGTCACTGATATTTATTGAGAATTCGTACGGCCGGAGAGATCACAGTATATCACAGTTCTCATGTAAGATACCAGCAAACTCTGAAGACAAAGGAGCCAGGAACACATCTATACATGAAGAAGAGGAGGGCCCTAAAACACGCGGGTTTTCCTTTAATGCATGCCAGATGTCGAGACAAAGACTCGTTGCATTGCAAACCCACATGAGCCAAGCTTCTCCCCCACAGAATATCAGATGACCTCTTGACCTGTGTCTTCCTGAGAAGCTATGGATCACATTACAGGCAGGAATACACTTTAACCAGAAACAGATACCCGAGGACAAGTCACTAAACTCTATATACTTTAACAAGACTAAAATATTCCTTTACAATCATTATGTCAGTGGTCTAAAATGGTCATACAACGGTGCCGACAATATTATCATTTATCGCAATAATTTCCGGGAAAATGTATCCAACAAAATTAATTATCGTGAGAGGCCTATACATGAAACACACACACACAAACAAATCTACAGACTTACTCCAAACTGCCAAATATATTAATTAACACACTCTCACTCTCATATACTTTTTGACTCTATTTTGGCCTAGTAGAACAATAAGCAGCAGACTTTTACTTTTTTATCATTTCTACTGCATCTTAGATCTGCACATACGCAACACACCTGATTGACCAACCGGCTCCCACTGCTCTGCTGTCTGTTAACGTTGTTAAGAGTGGTGGGGGCGGGGAGGGAGCGGATCGACAGCTTGAGCAGCTGTCAACTCAAACAAATAACCAACCAAAAACGATCGCCGTTCATCTTGTTTTTGCCGTGAGAATAGTTTGGGCAGCGTGAGAGCGTGAGATTGAAAGCGTGTGTCACACGCCAGATGCGTGAGAGTTGGCAACCATGATATTGTTCATGGTTGGTGCCGCTGGCTGCTCTTATCGCGTGTGTTCGGCTCTGTGTAGGCTACAGCCATAATAGGCTATAGCCCATGTGAAACAATGTTGCCTGTTTTTGAGTCATTTTAAGTTGATTTAATTAAACAGTCAAACGTTACATTGGTGGTCCGTGGATTATTTATTATCAAGTTGATTGAAGTTTGCGTAGCCCATACATGGTCGGGAAATCTACTGACATGAACATGATCCATCGGGATGTTTAATGTAAATGTAGACCTGTGGCACAACCCCGTGTGCAACAGATTTTCTCTTTAGAATAGGCCTATGTCTGTGCTGTTGCTATTAATGCACGGATCAGCATTTACCCCCCCCCGCAAAAAAAAAATAATATCCCGGCTCCCCCGGAGACCGTGGTATAGTTCGCACACTGATCACATGTAGGTGTGTCTTCTCCACATGCCATATCTTGGTGTCGTTCACCCACCCGGCAACGGCGTATTGATAGGCATCTGTGCTCTTAAAAGTCTTCAGGCTCTCTCCGGTGAATGGAGATGGATTGTGAACAAGATAAATATATATGTCGGGAAAAGTTAGTTGGGGAAGACACTTAGCCGAATTCAATAAACAAAATACAGTTGGGGGTAACAAATAGGGATCGCATCCAATAATCGCCGTCTTCAACAAATGCCTCTCTCTCTTTCCCGTTTTTAAATGCGCTGTGTTTGCTGCCATGACGAGTGTAAACAAACTGTCAGAGTCGGTCACAAAGATGGCGGCGGGCATTCCGGAAACCCTCACAAAGCATATCTGAGATATCCAGAGTAAGTGCCAACACTAAATATTACTTTTTTCCTGTTTGACAGTCATAAAACCCAATTTTACAACCGTCACTCAATGTAATTTTACTATTTTGCCGTCAACTTTTACATGACGGTATACGGCAACTTCAGTCAGTCTGCATCAAATTAGTTAGCATCGCCAGCATTGCTAACGCTAATGTTTCTATTTTAAATAAACGTTAACTGTCATTTTAATAATTGTCAACAGCCATGTGTAAATGTACATCCGATTGTCATACAATTATTACATTAATGGGCATGTTGTAATTAGTTAGTATTACACGTTTTGACCTGTGGTACCATCAGCATTAGTCATACAGCTACTGTATGTAGCCCTTACGATAGTTGTTGACAATAGGTGCGGTGTATACGTGTATACTTATTAAGGTTTTACAATAACCAACTTTAATATTACCCACTGTAATTTGAGATCCCTATCGGTAACGGGGCGTTTTATGAGTTTGTTTATGCATTGCATGGTTTAAGTGTATTGTTTTAATATAGACACCTAAATGATATAATGATATGCTTTAACTCAGTATTATATGATAATATGAATATATGTATAAGTGTGTGTTTATGTGATGCAGGAGGGATACAGTATATTGTTAAATATATATTAAAGATAGCTTTATAATGTATATAAGATTACATTAATTGTAATTCAATATACATCCACTCATAATTGATAGAAGGAGAACTTCAGGGTATAAATATTAACATAATGTGTTTATATAAGATAATATGTGTAGATAACATATACACGCTTTGAGCACTGTTAGAGATTAAAAGGGATATCTGGTCCGCTTTTCAAATCTCCGCGCGTTCCTATGAAGCTGGTTATAATACAGGAAGGAATCCATATCTACAAAGTAACCGTTAACAATAATCTACTTTAATGGCAATATGACAATGCAATACAATCATTACAATACAACATGATATATTACAGTTATATTGTAATGCTTAAGGAGTAATACCGGCTTACTCCTGCCCTGGTTCGCATACTGCAGAGCTACTTTCACCCGAGGGCAGCATGTGAAGAAGAGGCCGAACGCCAGGGATCCACCGGATATATACCAGAGTAAGAAGGAGGGGTTTGGTGTTAGGTCAGCTGGTCATCTTTTCAGGTCATCTTATTGGGAGACGCAACGCAGCAGGAAACCAAACAGGCTCACTTTCCAACAAAAGGTCTCAAGGCCTGCATACCTACACCTCCCCCACAGAGCAATAAAACCCTGTTTACTCCAACCAGCCCAGAATGTTTATAGCCATTTGTAGTCCTTACATTTATGAAAGGATAAAACAGAGAAATCAATATAAAACACAAACACAGGTATTGTTTGAACAGTATTCACTTAACTGCTACTGTTGATAACCACCAGAGAAACCCAAAGGACCTCTCTTAATATCACAAACCACTGTAGCTAGATCTAAGTTGAATGCAAATCAGGACATGCTCTCACCTTCCCCCATCTTCCTTTGTCCTCAAAAACACATGTCAACAGGCCCCAAATCCAGCTCACAGTTTTATCCAGAGCACTTGAAACCTTCATGGAGACAGAACACCACTTTCCATGGCAGTGAAGGAACCATGAGGGGGTAGCTGAGTGCTAGAATCATCAGCCCCCCCCCCCCTCGGAGGAATAGCCCACAAGGACAGCTAATAGGGAGGGGGAGATGCAGCTTTCCCTTCACGGGTAGAACTGATCAGAGCGAAGTAGACTCCTCTGCTGCCTCGAAAAGTCCCCTGTGCCGTCCTGGCTTGTCGTGTCTTTGTCCCCCCCGATCCGCTGACAGCAGCTTCTGGGCTGCCTGCTAGAGAGATGTCTTCCTCCTCCTCGTCCTCCGGCCCGCTGATGGCGGCTTCCGGGTCGATGCTGTAGAGATGTCTTCCCGATCCTCCTTCTCCGGCCCGCTGATGATGCCTCCTGGGTCGTCTACTGTAAGGATGTCTCCAGGGTCCTGGTCCTCCAGTCCGCTGCTTCCGAGTAGTCCACGTCTGCCAGGGCCACGTCCGTCCTGATGTCGTCCCCTGGTCCTAGTAGGTGGTTTCCCCGCCGCACACTGGCTCCCGTGGTACGAGCTGTCCCCCTTTTCTCCCAGGCAGACGGCATAAGAGGTCCGCTGGGTCACTCGGTCGGGGTCGGAGAGCCTGGGGTTGAGCCACTTTGTTCTGATGACTTTCAGCCAGACGAACTCTGCTGTCGGCCTCGTGCTTCTCGGGTCCCCCTTTTGGCGCCAGCGACCTGTGTGGAGAAATCTGATACAACTCCCTCAAGCCTACGCTCAGCTGTTTTGACCCACTTGGAGCCTGTTGGTGGGGTGTCTTGAAACAAGAGCCGTCTGTAAACAGGTTTTCCAAATTAATTGTAGACCTCCTATCTGCCAGTGCAGCTTCATAATCTTAATACTTGGATTGTGCCAACTAAATAAGAACCTCAACATCTTTAGGTAAACTAAATAACATATTTCAATAGCTCTGAATTTCTGACAAGCATCCGTGTTTATTTTTAAATGAAATCCTATTTAAAATCCAAATATAATATGAACTGCTAATGTTTCTGGTAAAGAAACACACTAATGTTATGGATTCAAAAACAACCAAAATCACGATGCTAACAAAGTGAATGATTTCCTGGTGATACTGCTTCTACCTGTCAGTGCTTAGATATTATCACGCTGAAAAAATGAATACAGAATTCCAACAAACTGTCATCAAATGTCTTTCTATTATAAATTTAGATGAAATGTATATCCCCATAATGACCTAAACAATAAAGTCTATGGCTTTTACTCCTTTACCAGGCTAGTTACATGATGTTGTCTAAATTAAATTCTGTCTCATTACATTACTATGTTTTAGCTTAACTTAACTGTAATATGTTCTTTCTACATTTCAAACCTCAGTTACTCTAATGTCTGTTAAAATATTACAAAATTGTTTAACTATCACAGGTCAACTTCTTCGGTTTCACAGTAGCCCCTTGGCCACTACTTCTTTGTTACCTGCTATAATTCAAATCAATATTTAGAAACATCTCAACATTCATCAAACAGTATTTTATCCCCAGATATGGAGCAGGTTAATTACATTCAATGCTCAATCCTTAAAATAAAAATTTAAATTGTGAATTTTACAGCCATGTTGACATTTATACATTATACTCACTCCCCCTTTTTACACATGAAATCATGTGTAACAAAAGCCTGTAATGGGAGGGGAACAAAAACTGTCAGGTAATTGGTTAGGGACATAACGAACATTATTTTAAATTTGACATCATTATCATTATTTCCACAGTGAACACTTCAGTGAAAATAAGTGTTCCTCTCCGTCCTTCAGGCCTAAAAGAAACAGAATCTTCAGCTTTTAGTTTTACATTTGCAAACCGCCAACTCATGTGAGAGTAAAATATCACATGTGCGGTTTCCCCTTTTTGTGGAATTTTTAGGAAACCTCTCGTTTCCCTTGGAGCTCCAAAATAATATGTTAGTCCAAAATCATGCTTGGTTAGTTATTGTTTTAGAATCATGCAGTTACACTGATCACATGTCGGCATACATTCACACTCACACTGTCTGGTTGTCATGTCAAGTTTGGTCAGGTTCACCCCAGAGTCAGTCATCCACAGTGCCTTGTCAAGTTACACTGTCGGTCAGGGTCAAAGGTCAGTTGGTCTCCGTCTTTTTTGGCCCTGTGTCGTGCTCTGCAGAGACTTTGACATTTCAGCATAGGCCAGTATCCTTTGTCTACAAAAATATGTCACGATTTCAACTATAATTTTCAAGATGATTCTCACTTGTCATTGGAACTTCTGCCTCCCACTTTTCCTGAAACTTGGTACAAAACTCACTTCCTTCGAGTACCACTACTACTGCAATCCATTTACACCTAATTAGTATTAAAATGTCTAATGATCTATTTCAGAAACTTGTGTACATAACTATTATCTTGAGTCAAGACATTACTAGGATCTGTGTCGCTCTGCATTTCATAGGTCATTATAATTCTGGTCTACTTAAAAAACAATGTTAAAGTCTTTTAGCAGTGTGTGGAACCTTGGGTGTCCGAACATGCAACAATTACTCCCTCCTTTATCAAGGATTCAAAACCGAAGTCTGGTAATAACTATGCCACAATGGTGAAATCAACACTTTAGATTGGAATTTTATATGTGGCTTGGCACTAGCCATTAATACAAACAAAGATTTGTCCTATAGAGTGGTTCCTAAAACTATCCTTTTAATGGTGATCAATATTGTAACCAATGAGATCACTACTTTATTCACACGTGAATAAAAATGTCTTAAAGAATGAATTGTTAACATGATGAAAATATTGAAGAATATGGTTCTACTCTGTCAGTGTGTTTTAGGATGATTATCATTTTACTTTAATAGTTTCCTCTTTACTGCTATTTTTAATTTACCAAATGATTAATAAATCTTTCTGTCTTTACGTATTTATGAAGTTAATTCAAGTTATTTAAATGTGCGTTTTGTGAATAAGTGTGTTTATGTGTAACTCACTCATTCCCGTTCTCCTTTCCTCCTCCCCTGGTTTTCTCAAGCCGTGACCCCGGCCTCCTCACTTCTAATCGACCATGCCAACTCCTCTGATTCTGTCTTTTCTTCAGTCCATCAGCTGTTGAATCCATCCACTGTAACTTTTGTAGGCAGCCATTGGCCCAGTCACATCTGCAGCCCCATCATGCCACTGTTGTTGCACTCCTCCTTTACAGTCTCTCTGCTGTTTTTATGGAGGGCGGATTCTGCTCTCATGTCTATTGTGCCAAATCTCGCGGCGCAGTTTGGAACTTCATGTCCTGTTTGAGGGACCGATGAGAGTTTGCCTCTTTGTCAGCATGCTGGTTTGGTTCTGGATGCCTCAGGTCGTTGTTGGTTCAGCTCTGGTTCTCTGTCTGTACGATGGAGAAGGAGGAGTCTCCTGTTGGGTTAGGTCTCGTTGTCTGCTTGGAGGGTCGGGATCAAAGCCTTTCTAACTCAGAGGGGGAGTCCAGGTCCCGGTACACATTACCTATAAGAAGTCTAGCCCACTGATGTTAAATAAATCCAACCCTTTCCACTCTGTCTCTTTCTAATCATACTATCTGTCTTAGTTGTTAAATGCCATCTAAACAACATAATTAATGTCTACTAATGATATTACAAAAACTCACTCCAAAAATGGTTTCATCCATTGTTACATATTTACCCAACACAACTCCGAAATACTTACATGTTTCCAGCATCACATATTCCACACACTATGAAAGAACATCTCCATATCTTCTCTCATTTTAAATCCCACTGTTACTTCGAACAATAGTAAACCTGCAGAGCACACCAATCGGATCACAGTAATGAAATTTGAATCAAGTGTAGGCCTATGTCTTCTTTCTGAACATTTATTTATATTGTCTAAATTCCTTGTCTATGATGTGCAAACAGTTCGAGTGTAAAATGTGTTTTGCACAATGTATTTACACTCTACCGATTCTTGAGTTTACTCATCTCCTGGTGCTGTCGTTGTAAAAAATGTTCAATCCCTTATTGTTTTGTACCAGTTTTAGCTCGCAGAAGTTTCAAGGGTGTGATACCCCCTTTCAGCCACTAGATGGCAGCAGCAGAAGTTTCAAGGGTGTGATACCCCCTTTCAGCCACTAGATGACAGCAGCAGAAGTTTCCAGACAAAGGGAAACGCTCTCCCTTGGTTTAATATATAACAGACCTCTGGCTTTAAGCTTTTAGCATTGGTCTGTTATTTAAACCCCAGTTTTAAACGGCGACTCGATCTGATATATCGAGTTTCCAGGTTTTGTCGTGCAGGAATCAAACCTCGCATTCACACAAACTGCACCATCTCCACGCCACTCAGGAATAAACACCTGCAGATCCACGCCAAACTGCTCTATTTTACGTCACGCAGGACTTTCGTCTACCTGTCGATCAACGTTTACGTTTTGTATATAACTTTCCTAACATAGTAAAATATGCATTGTATATTCCATTTAAACTATAAAAACACTGTGAAACGCCTACAGACAATCCTAAAGTTTTAGCGTATCCAATTACAGACAGGCGACTTTCATCGTCTGCTTACCTTATTTGCAAAGTTGCAGAGTCCTGCTGATTGTCTGAGATGTTTGAAAGCGTCTGAATTCTTCCTCAGCTTCGTTATATCTAGACGTCGGGTCACCATTTTGTTAGAGATTAAAAGGGATATCTGGTCCGCTTTTCAAATCTCCGCGCGTTCCTATGAAGCTGGTTATAATACAGGAAGGAATCCATATCTACAAAGTAACCGTTAACAATAATCTACTTTAATGGCAATATGACAATGCAATACAATCATTACAATACAACATGATATATTACAGTTATATTGTAATGCTTAAGGAGTAATACCGGCTTACTCCTGCCCTGGTTCGCATACTGCAGAGCTACTTTCACCCGAGGGCAGCATGTGAAGAAGAGGCCGAACGCCAGGGATCCACCGGATATATACCAGAGTAAGAAGGAGGGGTTTGGTGTTAGGTCAGCTGGTCATCTTTTCAGGTCATCTTATTGGGAGACGCAACGCAGCAGGAAACCAAACAGGCTCACTTTCCAACAAAAGGTCTCAAGGCCTGCATACCTACACCTCCCCCACAGAGCAATAAAACCCTGTTTACTCCAACCAGCCCAGAATGTTTATAGCCATTTGTAGTCCTTACATTTATGAAAGGATAAAACAGAGAAATCAATATAAAACACAAACACAGGTATTGTTTGAACAGTATTCACTTAACTGCTACTGTTGATAACCACCAGAGAAACCCAAAGGACCTCTCTTAATATCACAAACCACTGTAGCTAGATCTAAGTTGAATGCAAATCAGGACATGCTCTCACATTCCCCCATCTTCCTTTGTCCTCAAAAACACATGTCAGCACGCGAACCAGGGCAGGAGTGGGCCTGGCCTACTTCTTACATTACAGTATAATTGTATTGTATTGTAATGTATTATATTGCATTGCATTATTACCTTTTATAATTAAAACAGATTATTGTTTAAACTGGTATGCTGGTGTTCTCTGATTTCCTTCCTGTTATGATTTTAAGCAGGACTCGCCAAAACGACATGCGGAGCAGAGTGGGGTTGTAAAAACCTCAAAACTCCTACAGTTTTCATGTTTTTATTGAACACACCATGTAAACATTCACAGTGCAGGGTGGAAAAAGTATGTGAACCCCTAGGCCAGGCCTATTCAAATGGCGGCCCGCGGGCCAGATGCGGCCCAGAACCAACTCCCGAGTGGCCCAGCCTCCCGTGGCCAAATGTCTACACTAGTACAGACCATGAACGCAACACTCCGTTGCCTAGAAACAACCAAACAACAACGAAGCGCATTTTTTGAAAGTAGCCTACATCTAGTGGTCCTATGATAGCAACTCTAAAATATGTCTCTCTCAACTCTGAAGCGTAAACTTGACGATGAAAACCGTCAGTTTAACCCTGCCTGGACCGACAAATACTTGTTTATTCAGCCGTCAAATCCAAACGCCAAGCCGATGTGTTTAATTTGCAATCAGTGCGTTGCGGTACTTAAAGATTACAATGTCCGGAGGCACCACAATGACAAACACCCGACTTTCCGAACAAACTTCCCCGAAGGATCTCAGGAGAGGGCGGTAAAAGTGCAGAGTTTGATTTCATGTTACAACCGGAGCTCTACCACGATGGTGCGAACATTCACAGCCTAAGAAAGAGCTACAGCTGCTTCTCTCCGTGTTGCATGGATCTTGGCAAAAAATAAAAGGCCATTCACAGACTCTGAAACCATGAAAGAGTGTATGCTGGCCGTCGTGGATGAAGTGATACATGACGACAAAATTAAAACGTGTGTGACATCTGCTATTAAAAATGTTCCTTTGTCAGACACGTCAAACATCCGTAGGGTTGAAACTCTTGCTACAGATGTGTTTGAAACGCTGTTGGAAGAACTGAAGAAAGCCGATGTCATGTCCATTGCAGTAGATGAGTCCACAGACAAAAGTGATACCGCACAATTGTGCATATATGTCCGTTTTTTCGACGGCGAATGCTTCCGAGAGGAATTGCTTGGCTTACTGTCGTTAGAAGGACACACAACTGGCGAGATAGTCTTTGAGAGAATTTCAGCCTTTTTCAAAGACAATGGTCTGGATATGGAGCGTGTGTGCATGCTTGTGACAGATGGGGCTCCATCCATGGCAGGGAAAATAAGTGGTTTAGCAGCACGTTGGTCCGCTGTAGCACCCCGGTTAACATCCTTACACTGCATTGTGCATCAGACGGTGTTGTGCGCCAAACTCGGTGGGGAGCTCAAAACTACAATGAACAATGTGATGGCTACTATTAATTGTATACGCTGCACATCAAGCCTCCAACACCGCTTATTCCGCAAGCTGCTGTCAGAGATGTCAGCTGAGCACCACTACCTGCTTTTGCACTATGATGTCAGGTGGCTGTCCAAAGTGTTGGAGTCTACCGGACCAGGTCCGTCCTCCGCGCAGATCGTTTGGATATGGCTAGAGCGGGGTCGCTGTCCGGATCTGCCGATGACCGTTCTTAGTTCTGAGGGAAAAGGAATTGTGTCCTAGACACTATTCTCTGTTAGCTGTACAAAACTAGACTTTGCACTCCAATGGATTGTTTCTTCAAATAAGCACTTTATTACACAGTTCAACAAAGATACATCAATCTGATACTATACCACAAAGCGCCTTGGACTCCTTCTTGAGTTCTCACCGTGACAAGCTCGTCAGTGTAAGATCCCAGTTGAAGAGAGCCTCGAGTACTGAATACATCCTGCTTATATACTGTTCCTAGCGGAGCCCCCACCTTCGCTGCTTTCTTGTGGTGTAATCTGCCGTTGCTACCCTAGCAACTCTTAGGTTAGCCTTCGGCGCGCTTTTGTTACTTCCTTATTTGCTTTCACTCACTTCCTTATCTGGTTTCACTCACAAGACTGCCCTTGTGAACTGTTGCGCCTGCTTGGTGGGTGATTTAGTGTGAGAATAATGAGTTCTGCAACCTTGTGGCTTATCAGTTTGGACATAACAGGATGCCTCTGTTCTTAATCTGGTTGACCCCGCGTTTTTGTTGCACACAGTATTCACATAGTATATTTCCACTGAGGCTTCTCAGCAGTTGGACTTTAACACAGTACTGTACTTTTCCACTCAGACAGCTCAATGTCTTAGCTTTTCCATGATAGGCCCACTATATCTTATATTCACTGCCACATTTGCCTTATCTTTATCCTTCAATCCCCCTTTTGCCCCATTCTAATGATTGGGGCAACAAAACAACGCTATTGTTTATGTACATTTATGTCAGCTGTTTTAGGCTTCTGTCTCTCTTTCCCACATTCTGCCATACGGTGGTACTGGTGGTGCTGTCGGGAAAGTGTCCATTGCTGCCGCTTCTTCTTCGCCTTCTTCAATGTCTGGGTTGTTTTCTAAGGATAGCAAGGCGAGTTGTTGGCCCAGGGGAGTAGAAGGTGCTAATTATTTTGTCCACCGTTGAGCGGACACATGGGATGCAGCAGCACCCGCACAAGGTCAAAATTGCTGCAAACACGGCCATTGATACCAATACTGAGGTGACCAGGGTTTTGTATTTACCGAACACTGACATCCATTCGTCCCATTTACCGTCGATACCAGATTGATCTTTCATGCGGGAGTTGAGGGTTTTCAGACCGTCCAGTGCTATTTGTAGAGTGCCATCTGCAGCGGTGTTGTTGGGAATGAAGGTGCAGCATTGCTCTCCGAACATTGCACATACTCCGCCTTTTTCTGCTAGGAGCATGTCTAGGGCCATTCTGTTTTGATAGGCCATGAGTGATGTGGCTTTCAATTGCTCACTAACTGCCTTGAGTCCGGCATGCAGGCCCGGACTGGCCATCGGGAGGACCGGGAGGTTTCCCGATGGCCTGGCCTGTTAAGTGGCCTGAGAATTTTTTTTTTTTAATGTATGTATTGTGAACGGAACGCTGCGCAAATGTGGGTCTGACTCTGCCTCACAGAGGGTGACTGGCTGTATACATGATGTGGCCTGCCGACATGGCCACTTTCATACAAATCATACTAATGCCCTCGATTGGTCTGTGTGTCATTCAAGCTCGGGAGGGTGTGTGTTAGTGTGGCGCGATAAAGCGTGCGCACCGGTTACGTGTATTGTTGTTAGCATCTGGTGCTAGCTAGCTGCGCTAATGGATATAAGGAGCTTTTTCAACAACAAGGTGGAGGAGAGTCCTCTCCTGTCAGACTGAGAGACTGATAACTACAGCTCAGGTGAGGTAAGGGACTCTCCGAGTGTTTAGATAGTTAACTTAGTCTAAGTTATCTCTGTGGGTCTCGAAGGGTTTGGTCACCATTTATATAAACACATATTTCCATTTGAGGGGGGAGTGATTAGTAAAATATGCATGAATAATACAAAAAAAATGTTAACTAGGTGAAAAAAGGTAAGATAAACTTGTTGAGAGCTAAAACTAGTCTTTGCTGCTGCCTCAAAGAGGAGCAGGGGGAGACAGGTGAGGCTGGATCAGGAGCACAGACACACTCACAACTATAAATGAACCAAAAACAAATAAATAAACAAGTTTCAATGTTTTTTCATATTGGATATGTTATTGGTTATGGCCATGTTTTTATGATTATTTAAATGTATACAGTTCTGTTTCATATGGGTGTAGTCTCTTTATTTCCCCCTCAAAGTGCACCAGATTGATGCTTTTAAGTCCAACATTTAAAAAAAATCTTACCGGGGGAGCATGCCCCCAGACCCCCCTATAGGATTTGAGGTCCACCTCCACTTAAAATATGTTCACATAGGTTCCTAAATAGATTTGCACATTTTTTTAAATAGTAACCCATGTCCATATGTTTATTTTTGGGTAGTAGATTTAGAGGGCTATCACTATGGGCAGCAACGCTGTAAAAATTGACAAATAAAACTGGTAGTGGCCTGGCTGGGTGTATAATTCCCGGCCTGACTTATTGTCCCAGTCCGGCCCTGCCGGCATGTGTGAGGTTTCCTAGGCGTTGGATATTATAATGAATGTAATTGATGCGGTCTGAGTTTTTATTGATGACACACCAGGGGCAGATGATGGATGTGAAGCCGTCCGCTACTTGATCGGCTATTTTGTAGTCACTTGGTACGCCCCGTGGTACCCCTATTGCGTCTATGTACGTTGGATCTGGGTCAATCATGGCTTCGCGTTTGACTCTGTTCGTAGTATGATAGGGGTATTGTTCTGCCAGGTTTGTTATGTCCCCTACTTTTAATTTGTAGGTTTTCACTGGTAGAAGCAAAGTGACCAGTGCACATAGACCACTGGCATTATATGGGACGCGATCGTGGAGTTGGTTGCCACCGCAGTGGAACCATATGTCTGCTCGGATTACACCACGTCCAGGTGTAGTTGGTGTCACTATGTGGTCGCAGAGAGTTTTGTTGAACCCCCCGGTGTTTCTGATTGTGGTGTGGAAACAGGTGTATTTCAACCTCGGAACTTTTGCAAAGAATAAGGGCTTTTTTAATTCCGCGTTGGCTAAAGGGAAGTAAACGTCGTATTTAGAGCAATTGTGTTGAGGGTTGTCTGTCCCCATTATTTCAGTGGCACACCTTGGTTCTACCGGGGCAGGAATTATGTGGAGCAGGGGTCTGGCTCCCATACAAACGAGGCAGTCATCGCCTGTGTCTAGCGCGGCTTGTTGTGCCATCAGTAACCAGTTGTTGCTGTTTGCTGTGTGTCCCGAGATTCCAGTTGCTGCTTGGAACTCTTGATCAGTTGTCCACTCCTTAGTGGAGTGGATCACCACCCCCTTTTGGACGGATACTATGTCAGATTGTGGTCTTTTAATGCGACTGGACATGCATACGTATATAAAGAATTGGGGGCTTGGCGATGTCTTGGGCCATAGATAAAAGGATGCGCAAGGGGGTTCATCTTTCTTGGGTTGGGGTACCCCCGTTAAGTCTAACTGTACTACGAGGCCAGATGAGGATTTTGCCAGGTGTACTCTTTGCCTTACTTTTTTCGCTGTTCCTGTTGACGATGAACTCCAATCCGCCCCTGTCTCTCCCACCAAGTCGGTCCACGCTCGACCATAGCTATATCTTTCATTGGGATCGCCTTTTCCGAACCAAAAGTCTAGCGTCATGTACCATTGGTATTTGTTTCCCCACGACCCTCCTTTTTGGTTGAGTTCGTTTGACAAACTGGTGTACGGGATGAGGGTAGTGGTGCTTGAGTCCGAGGGTAGGCAAAGTGTCAGCGAGATGTGTCTCAATGCATCTTTCTGGTTACATTGGGTGAAATTTGCCGTATCTACTGTGCCGGCCACATTGCGGACGTGTCTAGTTAGGCTGTTTTTTGGAGGAGAAAAGGTATCTTGTGTAGTTTTATTTTGTAGGGAATTTGGATTATTACTTTGGTCAATGATTTGCCTCCCCCTTTCACCCACTATGATAATGATTATTCCAACAATAATGAAAAAACACAGTGTTAAGGCCAAGCAATAGAGGTGTTGGTTAGGTCCTGAGTTCTTCTTCATCTTTGTTTTTCTTGTAAAAGTTCTTTGGTGTATCAGTGTAGGTGAGTGTCTCTTGTGTGGTGTGTGTATGTGATGCGTGTGGTGTACCGCCTACTTTGGGGGAGCGGTCCCTTGTTGTGCCTCCTCGCCGGCTGTTATCTCCTGGGCTGCCGTTGGTTCCCCTGTTGTCTCCTCCTCCTCGGAAGTGGAGTCGATGTCCACACTTGGGGGTTGGGGGGCTTCGGTTGTTTGCCTGATGTTCAGTTGGCCTAGGTCCTGGATGGTGTCAGCGAGGGTCCTGGTAGGTGCTGGTGCTTCCACACACCTGCTCCAGTGGTACCACGTGTCTCCTTTTCCGTCTACTCTGACTGCATGATCTGTTCGCTGGGTTACCTTGAGTGGTTCAGAGAACCTTGGAGCACACCACTTGGGTTTGATCGTCTTCAGGCGGACGTATTCAGCGTCCCTGCTGCCCTCAGCTTCCTCTGTGTGTCCTTTGGCTCTGGCTGCTGTGGATTCGTCCGCGAACTCTGCAACGAGGCATTTGAGTTGTTTATAGTAGGCCTGGTGCCCCACTTTGTCATACAGTTCCTTTGAAACCGTGGCTCCCGCCCCTGGGCCTGGAAACTGGTGCCCATGAGACATTTCATATGGAGTGAACCCAGTGGTCCTGCAAATGGAACTCCTGATAGCCAATAGGGCAAGAGGTAGTGCCTCCAACCATGTCATTCCTGTTTCTTCCATCGCCTTTGCTAGTTTCTGTTTTAGATTTAAGTTCATTCTCTCAACCTTTCCCTGTGATTGTGGATGATACACTGCTCCAAATCTGTGGGTTAGCCCAAGAGAGGCTTCCACCATCGCTAAATCGTGATTTTTGAAGTGGCTTCCATTGTCACTGCGAATCTTTTTGGGGAACCCGTGTCTTGGAATGTAGGTTTGTACCAGGAAGTTGATTACAGACTGGCTGTCTTCTTTTGCACAGGGGATGGCTTCTGGCCACCCTGTGTAGGCATCCACAACCATGAGTATGTACCTCTTTCCCCTGTGTCTGTCTATCATGTCTGTTTAGTCTATGACTATCTCCTCCCCTGCCATTGTTACTGCAGGAAACTTTCCCTCATGTGGTTTGATGGTGGCCCTCACATTGTAGCGTCCACAAATACTGCATTCTTCAAGATGATTAGCTATTAAATCTGGTAGGTAAGGGTGCCACCAATGGGTCAGGGCCCTAACCATTTGGTTCTTTCCTACGTGTGCCATTGAGTGTGCTTCCTTCATCATAGCTCTTACCCACCCTGGTGGGATCACTGGCCTCCCGTCTGGGGAGTACCAAATGTCATTTGCTCCCTTTCTTGCCCCTTTGTTTCTCCAGGCCGTTAGTTCTTGCGGGGAAGCTTTAGATTGTTCTTTAGCCAACTCCTCATCTGTTCTGGCTTCTAGTATTCCTTCTTGGGGAGCCCGTACAACCATTTGTGAGAATGTGGCTTCGTATCCGGCTGCCTGCTTGGCGGCCAGATCGGCGGCAGTGTTTCCATCGGTTAGGTACCCTGTGGTTTTCTTGTGATGGAACAAAACATGTCTTTTCCAGGTCGGCATTGTGTGGTATGGGGTCTCTGGGTTGTCTTCCATAGCGTCTTTTACAGACTTTGGTAAAGCAGCCCACACTGCTGATTTGAACAGGTTGGCGTGCGTCTTATCACTGGCATGGTGCGCCCCTGTTATGTCTCTGTACTCTCCTTCTACTCTATTCAGGAAGGCAGAGCAGTCCTCCCCATGTTTCAATGCGAAAGTGATTGTTTTTGGCTCTGTGGGCCACTTGGTTCGGACTGCATCACCTAACTGGGTAATTAGAGCGGTCGTTAGCTGTACCTCGTTCACCCTTGTTTCAGTCTGAGCCCTTCTCTCTACTTCCGCTAAATCGAAGGCATTTGTCTGGTCTCCTAGTATGCGGCGGAAATCCCCAAGGCATAATGCTTGGCCCGCCCCTAGGGATGTGAATGACCTTATCCATGGTGCCCCTCCCTGGGACAGGGGTGGCATCTGGGCGGACATGGTCCCTAAATCTGATAGGGAGAAAGGTTGATACACCCTGGCCCCCTGAGAAGTAGTTATTAAGGGCATCTGTCTCGCCGGGGGCTCGGGAGAGGATGGGTGAATTGTTGGGGGGCTGGCTTCAGTCATTAGCATTTGGGTAGCGTTATGTCGCCTTTTCTGCGTTCGTGCTCTAGTCACCGCTCCTGGAACGTAACCTGATTCTATTATTCCTGTCATAGCTATGGTCATGGGCCTACTTGCGCGGTTTTTCTGCCCTAGAGTCTCATTTCTGGTCCTAGGGGTTCTAGGTAAGTGCATCGGAAGGACCTGTTCTTCTGGCTCGTCCTCCTCCTCTGCTTCGTCTGCCCCTGCTAGCAGGTCGTCCCACTGTTTGTCATCTTGCTCTTCCTCCTCTCTTCCCCTTCTCCTTTCTGCGGCCTCTGTTCGGCGTATTATGTCAGCCTCTTTTTGTTTAGTGTCTCTTTCATCTTCCTCATCTCTCCTCCTGCTCTCTGCTTCCAGTTTCTTTGCGGAGGCTTCGTATTTTTCTATCTGTTGTCCCATTTTTAAACCCAATCTTATGCTTTCTTTTTCTTCGCTGGTTACTGAGTTTCGCCTTGTGGTCCTTCCCCCTGAGCCTGTTCCCCTTGCTTTGTCCCATGATCCCAGAAAATCGCCCAACAAGTCTTTTGTTACCCCCTTATGCTGTTCTTCCCGTCCCCCAGTTGCTCCTTCTCCCCAGTTGCTTTGATTGGGTGTTTTTGGTGTGCTGGTGGCCCTGTCTCTGTTTCTTTGTGCTAACTCGGCCTCTAAATTCGCCTCGGCTAACACCCTACCTTCATTTCTTCGGGGAGTATCTGTGTCTTCATGCTCACTTGTTTTAGCTCCCCCTCCCCTTTCTTTGCTGTGTTCCTGTCTAGGGTATGGGGTATCTTGGTATCTCCTATCTGGGGACGGTCCTTGTACCCCTGCTCTGGTCAAAGGTGGGGATGTTTGGTTTAATAAGACTTTTCCCTCTATCTGGTAATACCCATCGGTGGGTCCAGCCCTCATAGGGTGCAGCACTGCCTGGCTGAAGGGGTTGGCTGGGCTATACGGGGGTGGCACCTCATGCTGTTCTCTAGGGAGCTTGGGGTACAGGAGAGCTGGGGCGGTGGCGGCCGTGTGTTTCTCTTGGTTGATTATGGGTTCTGCTGGTTTTGGGGGTTCTGCTACTGCGGGGGTTTTTACTGCCGGTGCTGCTACTGGCGCGGCTACTAGGGGGGCTTGTGTGGCCGGGGTGGTTTTATTTGTTTCTTCCAGGCGGCCAGCGGCTGAGACCATGGCATATGAGGTCCTAATTAGTTGTTCTAGTTTTTCTTGTTGGTTTTGGTGTGCTTTCTTTTTGAGTGACCATCGCCCTGGGTCTATGCTCTTGTGACGACAGAGCTCTTATTCTAGCCCTTTGGTGGCTTTTTTGAACATTCCTTTCGTATCTTTCCCTCCTAACAACTCTCCTTTTTTATCCTTAGTTCTTTGTCTGTGTGCTGTCAGTATGCCATTATCTGTCAATTTTCGGTACAATTTTGCTACCCCTTTTTCCCATTTTTTGTGATCCTTTTTCTCAACTTCCTTTTGTCCTTCTTCCACCCATTCTTTCCAAACCTCGCGACGTACATCTGGGATTTTGAAGCCTAGTGCTTCTTCTCTCGCAAATTCGCCTTCCATTTTCTACTTTTCCTTATCTTTCTTTATTAGATTCTCTGGTTGCTAGCGTCTTTTGCTAGTCTTCTACCTTTTCTTAGATACTAGGGCCTCGCCTAGTTTTACACTGTGCTATGGCTACTGGTACGGCGACCAGTTTTACACCTTCCTTAGATACTAGGGCCTTGCCTAGTTTTACACTGTGCTATGGCTACTGGTACGGCGACCAGTTTTACACCCTCCCTTAGATACTAGGGCCTCGCCTAGTTTTACACTGTGCTATGGCTACTGGTACGGCGACCAGTTTTACACCTTCCCTTTGGACCGCGGCGGATCCTCATAAATTACGGGTTTCACCCGCTTCTCACCACAGATTTGTTTATGCCCTTGTTGATCTATTTAGTGCACACAATTTTATTTACGTTTTATCTTTACTTTTTAGCTGAGACAATTATTTCTGCCATTTTCACACAATCCTAAAATGTAGTGGTATTTCAAACACATCTATTTGTTGTAACAGGCAGATGCTTACCTTGATTCTGAGTTACCCGGGTTTTTGATTGTGTGAGATGGTTTCTTGTAAAAGCCGTAAACTCAATGTTTTTTGGTGTCCTCTCAGAAGGTCATCGGTGTCCAGACTACCTGCTCTAGACCATCACGTCGGGGTCACCAAGCTGTTGGAGTCTACCGGACCAGGTCCGTCCTCCGCGCAGATCGTTTGGATATGGCTAGAGCGGGGTCGCTGTCCGGATCTGCCGATGACCGTTCTTAGTTCTGAGGGAAAAGGAATTGTGTCCTAGACACTATTCTCTGTTAGCTGTACAAAACTAGACTTTGCACTCCAATGGATTGTTTCTTCAAATAAGCACTTTATTACACAGTTCAACAAAAATACATCAATCTGATACTATACCACAAAGCGCCTTGGACTCCTTCTTGAGTTCTCACCGTGACAAGCTCGTCAGTGTAAGATCCCAGTTGAAGAGAGCCTCGAGTACTGAATACATCCTGCTTATATACTGTTCCTAGCGGAGCCCCCACCTTCGCTGCTTTCTTGTGGTGTAATCTGCCGTTGCTACCCTAGCAACTCTTAGGTTAGCCTTCGGCGCGCTTTTGTTACTTCCTTATTTGCTTTCACTCACTTCCTTATCTGGTTTCACTCACAAGACTGCCCTTGTGAACTGTTGCGCCTGCTTGGTGGGTGATTTAGTGTGAGAATAATGAGTTCTGCAACCTTGTGGCTTATCAGTTTGGACATAACAGGATGCCTCTGTTCTTAATCTGGTTGACCCCGCGTTTTTGTTGCACACAGTATTCACATAGTATATTTCCACTGAGGCTTCTCAGCAGTTGGACTTTAACACAGTACTGTACTTTTCCACTCAGACAGCTCAATGTCTTAGCTTTTCCATGATAGGCCCACTATATCTTATATTCACTGCCACATTTGCCTTATCTTTATCCTTCAAAAGGCAAAGCACTGGAGCGTTTCTGTGATCTCAGAGAAGAGATTATAACTTTTCTCCGCAGCAGCAAACAAAATAAGGCAGAAGCAAACGTGCAACGCATACTGGACGACCGCTACATGGCAGATGTCTGCTTTCTGAGCGACATATCTGAATGACCTAAATGTGGGACTGCAAGGCAGAGACAAAACGGTCATTGATCTTGTGGAGCAGATGCGCGCATTCCAAGTCAAGCTGGACCTTTTCGCAACCGACTTGAGCACGGGTCGGATGCTGCATTTTCCGACGCTGCACAAACACATCACATCCCCGGCACAAATCAGGGATGTGATGACAGAGTTCATTGCGAGGTTGAAAGAGAACTTTGCCGCTCGATTGGATGGACTTGCTCTGCCCACAGAGGTGATGGGCTTTGCCAGAGACCCCTTCACTGTTGCAATAGAGGGGGACGTATCCACCAGAGCAAAGGAAGTGGTCCCCTCCATCGACGAGGGGACATTTATACTGGAACTTATTGACATGCAGTCATCCGTAACCATGGCACAAGAGCAGCGCATTAACGGGCCAGCGAAGTTTTGGAGTGACGTCAAAAAACAGCAGTTCCCTAACGTTCAGAAAGTAGCGATCTGTGTGCTCAGTATGTTTGGATCAACATACAAATGTGAATCAAGCTTTTCACACATGAACTCAATCAAAAGTAGCACTCGATGCTCCCTGACTGACAGCACTCTTCACCAATGTCTTAGGATTGCATTGACATCCTATGAGCCAAAAATCACTGCTCTTGTTCAAAACAAAAAATGTCACTATTCCCATTGAGAAAGTCAGCGAGTAGACGTATAGTATTCATTCATAGTTACCCTTATCCCTTGTTATGGGTTTGTGCACTGAAGGGTGTGACAGTTATTTTTGTATTCATTTAAATGCACTTTGTAATGTGTCTGGGTCAAATGTGACCAACACGTATGATTTTTTGTTAATACTTGAAAAGTGAAAAAATAGTATTGCTACAGTACTACCTCTTTGTGTTACATTGGAGCTCTTTAACTGTTTGTTAATGCACTGTTTGATGTGCATGTGTCATATGTATCCAATTTTATTTTGTATGTATGAAGACATTTATTATGACTGCTATTATTGTATTCAGTTAAATGCACTTTGTGATGTGCCTGGTTCAAAAAAATAACCTGAATATTTTACTTCTAAAGCGAACAAATGTAATGCTACAACTGTGCACTTTTTGTTTTGTATGCACTTTGAGAATCCTCAGATTCTGATAAATTAATGCTAATTTGTTGTGTTTTTATGCACTTTTTGACGTGCCTTTGTTAGATGAAGGATGAATAAAAATTGCATGTTTTTCATCGCAGTAATATGTGTTGGTTTAAAATGTGTCATTACCCGCTTTTTACAGGCCGCTGAATGTCTGGCCCAGCTGAATTTAGTAGTTATAAAATCTGGCCCAACTGAATTTGTAATTGAATAGCCCTGCCCTAGGCTAAAGACTTCTTCAAGAGCTAATTGGAGTCAGGAGTCAGCCAACCTGGAGTCCAATCAATGAGATGAGATTGGAGGTGTTGGTTAAAGCTGCCCTGCCCTATAAAAACACCAGTTTTGAATTTGCTATTCTTAAGAAGCATTGCCAGATGTGAACCATGCCTCGCACAAAAGAGCTCTCAGAAGACCTACGATTAAGAATTGTTGACTTGCATAAAGCTGGAAAGGGTTACAAAAGTATTTCGAAAAGCCTTGATGTTCATCAGTCCACGGTAAGACACATTGTCTATAAATGGAGAAAGTTTAGCACTGTTGCTACTCTCCCTAGGAGTGGCCGTCCTGTAAAGATGACTGCTAGAGCACAGCGCAGAATGCTCAATGAGGTGACTAAGAATCCTAGAGTGTCAGCTAGGCATAATGCCCCGGCCACACGAGGACGAAAACAGTCGTTTGCGTTACTGTTTAGTGTCATATAGACCGTTCGGCCACACGAGGACGACCGAATACGGCACTAAACGACTGCGGAAACGATAACAGTCCCAAGGTGGATTGAACGGCATACGCAACGCTCTGGGGGGTCCAACGGCTCCGTGTGTACGCCCTACAGATGTAGCGCTCCATTTCAGACGCCTACCCGTGCGGGTCCGTGATCGGCACTGGGTGGGCCCCTGCTGAAAAGGAAAACCCCCCCGCAGGATTTGAAACGCCCCCTTGATAAATACATTTAATTATAATGAAACCAGCTGCAATGGATCATGGATCCACCAGGGGGAGCCGTGATTAAAAAGCTGCCACACTGGAACTCATGTGAAATAAACAGCTGATCTACAGGTATCTGATATCGCGGATATTTGTTAAGATCCATATGTCACGGATAGGATCATATTCTGTGCTAAATAAGAGACATGTAATCATTTACTAAACATCCCCATGTTTTTATTTAACAAAATAATGTTTAATTCACGTTGGCGTAAGTACAAAACCATCGCTATGTTTTTAGATCAGGAAATGCATCCAGGCTCAAACAAACGATTTTCAATCATCATCCCCACGATCATTTAATGTAGGCTATCATATGTTCGCGAGTTGAAATTAATGCACTAAATTTAATCCACGTGAGTTTACAACAACAAAAATAATAGCTTTGTTTTTATATCACATCCGACCGGAGGAAAATGCAGCACGGGTCTCACTACTGATCATCCTAATCCCACGGGCAAACCATAATATGTACAGTGTTAATAGTTTACTGTATTATTAGTATTATTAGTGTCTAATATTACTGGGGGTTTCGGAATGGTAGCCTACTGGATTTTGATTTATTGTATCGGCTTCATATCGCAATATATTCCCGAAGTCTGAAATGCAAAAATGTCCCACATTAGGGCAATTCACCCTACATTTAATCATTCATACAAAATCATATTTCGTTTATTTTTAACGAAATAAATGTGGTGTAATCCACATAATTTACTGTGTTAATTGTTTACTGTAGTATTGTGCACATTACTTTTCGCTGCTTGTTGCACCCCTGGTTAGAAGCTAAACTGCATTTCGTTGTCTCAGTACCTGTAATATGTGCAATAACAATAAAGTTGAATCTAATCTTGAGCAGGAACAAATGTATTTACTTAGTACATATCTGACATTAACGATTAAACACATTTGTGCATTCTTTATGAATGCAAACCGAGTCAAGCCGACTCCGGAGGAAATCATATTTCGTTTATTTTTAACGAAATAATCCACATAATTTACTGTGTTAATTGTTTACTGTAGTATTGTTTAACTTGAAGGTGCCTGATGTGAACATTTCCAGAATGTATTGTCTTAACTTTTGTAATGCCCCTGTGATGTGCTGCTACCCATTTCCCCCCCGGGACTAATAAACAAATGTTGAAGGTCTATTGAATGGTCTTTGTATGTATTCAGTACAGTCTAGCCCAACCATTTACACCTTCCTTTTTCCCCGTCAAGAGTTTGAATTGGAGAAAGGTAATCGATGGTGCTTTTAAAGCCTATTGCATAATAACTGTGTGATTTATATTGCTTTTCAAATGCATGTGGCCACCCATTTACACTGCTCTTCCCGTCAAGAAGACTGTATGAATAGAACTTAGTTAGATCACTTTACATTTCTGCGAATACATTTTTAATCACACACGTCTCCCCACCCCGAAAATAAAAAGAGGAAACTATTTTCAAGTTAAGTTTTCACTGAAAAGTCTATGTTAAAAAGCCTCAATCACCTTAATTCATGTAGCCTAATAAAAACAAAAGCACATTGACTGATTTTGGACCCCCTCACTAGCCTACTTTAATTAAATGTTTGATAAGTGCATGCAGATCACAGTACAGCTCAAGAATACTGTATGAATATAAATTAGTTAGATCACTTTACATTTCTGCAAATTAATTTTTAATCACAAACATCTCCCCGTCCCGAAAATAATAAAGAAAATCAAAAGAGGAAACAATTTTCAAGTTCAGTTTTCAACGTTTTATTTAAAATAACTGACATAACACACACCATGCTGCAGCCTATCTGCTGCGGAAACCAGGACGAGCTATTTCGGGATCTGTTTTTCTGGGGCTCCTCAGTCTCTCGTTTACCCGGCTCCGGATCTTATGCCACTGGTCAATGTTCAGATTTGGGAACCGATTGGAAACATAGGACTCAATCTGTTGCTTCACATTGAGGGGAAGAGGCATTTTCCCATTGGTCCCAGTCCAGTTGGTTATTTTCACCATTCTCCCATATGTTACAAATGGCGTTATGGCCATGAACATATTAGCAGCATAGATCTCAGGGCGATGCTGTCCCTTAAAAAAGCTGTCCTGATAAAAACATTCCTCTCGTTCTGAGGAAACAGCCCTGGTGGGTTCATCAGGAGTGACCGCCGGCCCTGGAGTGACCACTGGCACTGGAATGACCGGTGGCAATGGTGTTGCCGCCAACACCAGTATGGGAGTGAACGGGGTTGTCGCTTCTGGCTCCAGAGGCTGTGGGTCTTCTTCGCCCACATGGTACCCAAACAGTCTTCGCCTGGTTTCGTACAGGCTGGTGTCCAGCTGTTCCTGCTGTGCTGGTGGGGTCCCTCTTTCAATATGTGAAAGTATTTGAGAAAGAGTCTCTAGTGCCAACCTTGTGGAAGCCCGCTCTGACTCTGCAGTCTCCAGTGCCAACCTCATGGAGGCCCGCTCCTGAATCAGGGCGGACAATTGTGCCTCCGTTGCGGTCAAACGGATTTTAATAGCGCGGATTTCTGCGTCACCCAATCCAGTCGTGCATGTGGCAGACACCGGGAGCAGATTAAGTGTGATGGCCTGATAGGAAACAGAACAAAAATATGAATACCAGTGGTCACATGGAAATAAACAATATATTTTATAGCAGAGAGATGGTGTAAATATTAATGATTGACAATGAGGGATAATAGTACGTACCGCTTTCTTTTTAACTAGTCTGACTTTGCTTGCTTTTTTGGGCGCAGGGCTTTCAGACGGCTTCTTTTTTTTGCAGCCACCTGCGGGGCGGACTTGAAGGGAGAGCTTCGTTTTGCCTATGAATACAGAATATAACACAATTAGACATAAGCACAGGTGAAATGAAAAAATAATCACACATACAGTAGGTCTAAAGAGCAGAGTATAGGTTATTGACAATTTGTCAGCTCACCTGTGCAAGACGTGGTCTCCGGGACTGGTAAAAAGTGGGAGCTTCCATTCTTCCTCGATTCTCACAAAGAAAAAACGTTGTGCGTTGTGCCAAAAGCAAGTTATGCACTCTATTTATCTGTGAATCCTACATGGTGTTCGTTTCACCTGTAATGCTATTGGTGCGTCTAGTTTGGGCATACAGTGCGGAAGTTTATGAAGAGTATTATGCAGAAGATGTGATGCAGCATATTTTTGGTATATTCATTTTAATCTCACCAATATATAAGTGGTGTATTGCATCATGTTATCCCTAAATATATGTGTGGGTATATACATTCCTGTGTATTAATAGTTGAAGGAACAAAATACATTTTTCCTCTTAAATATAGAGAGTTTTTTTATAGATTCCTGAAACAATGTTCCCTTTTTCTTTAAAGTAGATTAGCGCAATAGTCTTTTTCTTTCACTTATACCCTTTTCATCAAAAGGGTGCTTTAGGCTATTTTTGAGGGGTAAAATGCAGAATTACTTGTGAGTTCTGTTTTGAGTGAAAAGATTACCCTTTTTAGTGTTTTTCTTGGTTAACCATTAGATATAGTGGCTAAATTCGTTCTAAGTTAATTATGCGCATCCTGCAGGCCTTGAGAATTTAGTCACACAGTTAAGAGAGACAATGGTCCTTTTAGACTAAGGGTGAGCTTACTTCGGGTGAATAAAAGTTCAGAGATGATTGGGGGGGTATGAAGACAGTTAGGCTTGTTGGTGAGCTAGGGCTGAGGATGTCATGGGATAATGACTGTTATATTCCCAACAAGTATGGCTTTCATAAAGAAACACATGACTTGGGTGATAAGATGTGTTTTGTTGTAAAATGGGCCCGTTTGGTTTTCTGCTGGTCAGCGCTGGGTCACTGTGACAAAGCATATTTTGCGTCTGCCAATGAGAGGACCTGAAAAGATGACCAGCTGACCTCACCCCTTCCTTCTGTCTTCTGGTATATATTCTGTCGATTCCTGAGTTCGGCCTCTCTTCACATGCTGTCAGGACCGGAAGGATCTCCGCAGCACGCGAACCAGGGCAGAAGTGGCCGGCTACTTCTTAAAACATTACAATATGATTTTAGTATATTGTATTATATGGTGTTGTAATGTATTATAGTGCATTGCATTATTACCTTTGATAATTAAAACAGATTGTTTAAACTGGTATCTGGGTGTTCTCTGTCTGATTTCCTTCCTGTTATGATTTTAAGCAGGACTCGTCAAAACGACACGCGGAGCCGAGTGGGGTTGTAAAAACCTCAAAACTCCAACAAAGTGGTGACCCAGACGTTTACGAGTGGGCGTTCAGAGGGAGTCACATCAGCAGCCAGCGGACTAAGCTGTCCAGGGGTGACACCTCGAAATACTTTCTGACAACTAAAAACAGAGCTCTATACAAAATATCAGGTAAGCACGGATACCCGTTACACTCAAAATCTGTGATTTGGCTATATTCAAATATTTTAGAGTTGTCAGGAATATTTCTCAGTGTCTAGTCTTCACGCTAAAGATAATGCAATGCATATTTTAGCATAGGTAGGTAACTAACTAAGAATAATAAGATTAATAAAGCAACGGTTAGGAACCTCGTGGATTTTTCAGAATCGCACGACTAACTCGTTAGCTCCACGTGAAGCGATGAGGACTGTAAGAAGAAGGTGAAAGGCCCCGTGCGTTTTTTTCAGAACTCGACACGGCTAACTCATCGGGGGCGTTCAGTGGTTTCTAATGATTCCATCCAGAACTAAATTGAATAATGCTTTCCAGTCTCATAGGAGCTGCAGTTGCGTTATAAGTGAATCCAAGGGGAGATACGCAAATTTCAAATAACCATTTTGAAAGGACCGGAATCTCGTTCTCTTGTTCTGTGGGGTTAATCTATCTGGCCAAACGTGACGATAAAGAGATTATGTTATCTGTTGAAATAAACATCGCACCATAAAGCTGGATAGACTGTACGGGGAATAATTTTCTGGGAATAATTACTAATAGATAAGGGAGAAAAGTCAGATAAAGAAATGCGTGGTCACCAGGGGTTAAAGAAAGCCCCCCTTTTTCTTCACAGCTTTCCTCTAATTGCTGAAGCAGCAGCCCGAAGTGTGACTGCTTGTGCTTCTTCTCAAAATGCCTCAAAAATGGCTGCTGAGCGTTGAATTTAAAACAAGGAGTGAATAATCAACGACTGGTCTGAAGTTGGAGTGAATAACATTGAAAATTAATAGATCAATGTGTCGTAGATATTTAAATAAATAAGAAACTATAATTTGTCGTTTTTAGCATAGTTTTTGTGGGATGCAGTTACGTCACATTGTGGTTTTCATGAGAAGTTTTGAGAACTGATTGTTACTATTGCATTGCATTGTGAATTTTGTGCTATTTGTCATTAGGTAGTTTTTGTAATATCATTAGTAGACATTAATTGTGTTTATGAAGAAAGAGTAAGTAAACAGGAGGGATCTGTTCATGTTTAAACATGACAGAGGTGCTGCACGAGGCTAAAAGCACACTGTTGGCTAAACACAGAGAGGTGATTGATGAGAGAAGCTTGTGCAGGAGCAGCTGCAGGGCACAGAGAGAGAGAGACAGGAGAAGTAGATGTTTTGAAGAGTTCAGAGAGAGTACAACTTATATAAAGTTAACTACTAGTCTGAAGAATGTTATATTGTTTTGTGAGTAAACATGAAGTAAAAATATAAGAACAACATGCTTATCTAGGTTAACAGAAAGCTGCTATTAACCAGTTTCAGCAGCTACTGTCCTATCTGTGTTCCAAAGAGAACATACGTTGCATTTACAATTCATATTAAGAAAGTTCACAATTGATACCATTAAAGACCGTTTTGGATTAATAGGGCGTGTCTGTCATAAACATTCGTGCTCGGATGGAATAAAGTGTTGAGATGTTCTCAAGAGTGGGAGTTTTCACAACGCTTTTTAGTTTGTATTGAAACAATTAAGTGGTAAGGACAGAAAAACTGTTCCGTGATGATTTCTTTAGGTTTTAGCTTTAGTCATGGAAATTACATTTTGTGAGGAAACTTTTCCACAAATAATAAGTGTTCAAAATATATATTCATTAACTGTAATCAGATTACTTGTTTTTCAAATATAGCGCTAAATACAGTTAGTTTTGTGTTCTGTTACAAATCTAACCTGCTTGTAACACAACTTAGATAAACAATTTCAAAAATAATGGAATAGGCAAGTGGTTAAGGAGGTTTTCCTGTTTTGCTCATTTGATTTGGAAATCAAGTAAGGAAGAATAGTGTTTTATGAGAACTGTCATTCCTCATGGTTTTTAAAGATAAATCATCAGTTTGTTTGGACTTTGAGGTAAAAATAGGATCATGGTGGAGAAGGAAGACCTTTTTTGGTTTCAAATTAAAGAAGATTTTAAAGATGAAGTTTATTTTATTTTTTTCTGACTAGAATTAAACTAGACACTAGAAACTAGACAAGATATTTTACAATGTGGTTTTACTACTTTTAATGGAGTAAAGAATCTGGGTAGACTACTGCCATTGGTTTGTTTTAACATTCACATGTTTCAGCATTCCTGACCATAGAGACACTCAGCCGTTTTATTTTGTAACCCGTTGGGGGACAGATTTAAATTGAGTTTTTCTCCAGTTGCTGATTTGCTGTGATTACAGCAGCACTGGATAGATGTGCGCCACCTTTGGGTTGTACTCTGAATCAGTGTGTTGGTGAAGAGTTGCTCACTACAGAAACAGAAGAACTGTGCAAAGAACGCATCTCTGAGGAGGGTTTGACATTTTGCTTGGGCCTTGTTGCCGAGGCAACAGTGGTGTGAAGAGGAACTGCAGTTTTTGGGGATTCCTGCTGTGCAGAGGACAACGTGTGTCTGCTGATTGTACCACATTGATCCAGAGGTTCCTTCCCCCTCAGGACATCCCAGTGCAAAACAAGAGTTTCATTGATCCAATTCACTACAGCTGCAGAAGACAACGCATCACTGACTGTTCACATTATGACCGGGCTTGTCTCAGGTCGTTCAGACTCTGAAGAAATTATGCGATGATTTTACAGCATAACTGTGCAAGAGTTTTCCAGAGGGTGGTGTACAACAATAGGTTTAGTGTTTGAGAAGGGAGGCTGATTGTTTAAACGATGGTCTGGAATACTGAAAAGATTAAAGTTTAATATCCTTGTTTAGCAAACAACACATCTGATTATTAGGTCACACCTAATAATCTTGACATATAAACTAACTATGAGTAAAAAGATGAATGGATTTTATATCCTAGAGAGGGTTGGTTATGTTGCGAATACTTCACAAGGTATTTGCTAATGTATTTTGAAGAACAAATAACAAGGACACAAGTCCAATTTTGTTTTGTTTTTAGGTTAAATTGTCCATTACCAAAACTGTTCACCTTATGTCTAGATTTGGACTTTGATGGTAAGGGAGTATTTAGGCTTATTTGTATACATCTGACATTTTCAAATATGTTGGCTATTCACTAGATAGACATTGGTTAAGAACTTTTCTGAAGATTGAATATTTGTTCCATTTCTAAATATTCCTATTTAAAAAGTAATTTTAGAGTAAAGAACACTGATGCTGTAATTGGACATAATGTGAGGCCTTCAATCACCCATTGTAATGGTGCATATTATTGACGACTAATAGGGAGGAGGGGTCACTCGACCCACCCTGCAGTGGTTTTTAAAATCTTATGCAGCTTCACAGGAAGCGCACGGCACCAGATTATGAGTTTGGAAGACTAGCGTCACCACCTCCTAATGGACATTAATTTAGTTAGTAATTAACTGACATTTAGAGATGTTAAAGAGTAAAAACATACCTACCATAAGTGATAATTCCTAAATTTAGCTACAAACCATTGATGAAATGACTTCTGTTTTTAGAATCCTTGATAAAGGAAGGAGTGATTGTTACATATTCGGACACCCAAGGTTCCACGCACTGTTAAAGAGGTTAACATTGTTTTTTAAGTGGAACGGATTTGAAGATAGATGAATATGAGTTATGAAATACATAGCAGAGCTTTACAGATCATAGTAATGGATTGACTCGAGATAATAATTATATGCACAAGTTTCTGAAATATATCTATTAGACATTTTAATATGGATTAGGTGTTGATAAACTGCAGTAGTAGTACAATAAGGAAGTGACATTTTTTGGCTAAACACTTTTCGGGGAATGTGGGAAGCAGCTGTCTCAATGAAAAGTTAGAGATATCTTGAACATTATAGTTGTAATTGTGAATTAATAAATGATGGCGCTCCATATATACATATTTTTGTAGACAAAGGATACTGGTCTATGCTGAAATGTCAAAGTCTCTGCAGAGCACGACACATGGCCAAAAAAGACTGAGACCAACTGACCTTTGACCCTGACCGACAGTGTAACTTGACAAGGCACTGTGAATGACTGACTCTGGGGTGGACCTGACCAAACTTGACTTTACAACCTGACAGTGTGAGTGTGAATGTGAGTGTATGTCTGCATGTGATCAGTGCAACTGCATGATTTAAAACAATGACTAATCAAGCATGTTTTTGGACTAACACATTTTTCTGGGCCTCAATAACATTCCACAGAATTGGAAAACTGCACTTGTGCACTCCCACAGGAGGTGGCAGTTTGCAGAATGTGGAACTCAAACTAAAACATGAAGATTCTGTTTCTTTTAGGACTGAAGGATGGAGAGAAACACTTAATTTCACTGAAGTGTTTACTGTGGAAATGATGGATGTACATTTGGGAACAAATGTTTGATATTTTCTTATAATCCATTATTACCTGAAGGTTTTCTTCCCATACAGGATTTTGGTTACACATGAGTCATGTGTAAAAAGGGGGAGTGTACGGCTGCCCCAACTCGATTGTTCAATCTGACCATTGATTGACAGTTGTATAATTGACCTGCTCCATATCTGGGGATAAGATACTGTTTGATGAATGTTGACATGTTTCTAATATTGGTTGAGTTATAACAGGTAACACAGATGCAGAATCAGTGGCCAAGGGGCTACTGTGAGAGATGTAATTCCAGAATGGAATACTGAAGAAGTTGACCTGTGAGTAATGTTTCAACAGGTATAAAAGTAACTGAGGTTTGAAATGTAGAAAGAACATATTACAGTTAAAACTAAAACATAGTAATGTAATGAGACATAATTTAATTTAGACAACATCATGTAACTAGCCTGGTAAAGAAGTAAAAGCCATAGACTTTATTGTTTAGGTCATTATGAGGATATACATTTCATCTAAATGTATAATAGAAAGACATTTGATGACAGTTTGTTGGAATTCTGTATTCATTTTTTCAGCGTGATAATATCTAAGCACTGACAGGTAGAAGCAGTATCACCAGGAAATCATTCACTTTGTTAGTATCATGATTTTGGTTGTTTTTGAATCCATAACATTAGTGTGTTTCTTTACCAGAAACATTAGCAGTTCATATTATATTTGGATTTTAAATAGGATCTCAAGGATTTCATTTAAAAATAAACACAGATGCTTGTCAGAAATTCAGAGCTATTGAAATATGTTATTTAGTTTACCTAAAGATGTTGAGGTTCTTATTTAGTTGGCACAATCCAAGTACTAAGATTCTGAAGCTATACTGGCAGATAGGAGGTCTACAATTAATTTAGAAAACCTGTTCACAGACGGCTGTTGTTTCAAGACACCCCACCAACAGGCTCCAAGTGGGTCAAAACAGCTGAGCGTAGGCTTGAGGGAGTTGTATCAGATTTCTCCACACAGGTTGCTGGCGCCAAAAGGGGGACCCGAGAAGCACGAGGCCGACACAGCGGTGTTCGTCTGGCTGAAAGTCATCAGGACAAAGTGGCTCAACCCCAGGCTCTCCGGCCCCGACCGAGTGACCCAGCGGACCTCTTATGCCGTCTGCCTGGGAGAAAAGGGGGACAGCTCGTACCACGGGAGCCAGTGTGCGGCGGGAAAACACCTGCGAGGACCCTAGACGACATCAGGACAGATCTGGCCCTCGTCAAGGCAGTCGACCCGGGAGGCATCATCAGCGGGCCCGGAGAAGGAGAATCGGGAAGACATCTCTCCAGCATCGACCCGGAAGCCGCCATCAGCGGGCCGGAGGAGGAGGAGGAGGAAGACATCTCTCTAGCAGGCAGCCCAGAAGCTTCCGTCAGCGGAGCGGGGGGACAAAGACACGGCAAGCCAGGACGGCACAGGGGACTTGTCGAGGCAGCAGAGGAGTCTACTTCTCTGATCAGTTCCACCCGTGAAGGGCTAGCCGCATCTCCCCCTCCCTATCAGCTGCCCCTTGTTGGCGTATTCCTCTGAGGGGGGGGGGTGCTGATGATTCACCACACAAGGAGACTGCACTAGCACCCAGCTGCCCCCTCATGGTTCCTTCACTGCCATGGAAAGTGGTGTTCTGTCTCCATGAAGGTTTCAAGTACTCTAAATACCAGCTTCGGATGGATTTATACAATGTTTGGGGGACGGACACAGTAGAAAAGAATGACAGTGGGTATATGTTTCAAGTGCCTTGTGTAAATTGCACTCTTTTAAAAGAGTGCAAAAGGGGGAATTGCGGAAGTTTATGAAGAGTATTATGCAGAAGATGTGATGCAGCATATTTTTGGTATATTCATTTTAATCTCACCAATATATAAGAGGTGTATTGCATCATGTTATCCCTAAATATATGTGTGGGTATATACATTCCTGTGTATTAATAGTTGAAGGAACAAAATACATTTTTCCTCTTAAATATAGAGAGGTTTTTTATAGATTCCTGAAACAATGTTCCCTTTTTCTTTAAAGTAGATTAGCGCAATAGTCTTTTTCTCTCACTTTTACCCTTTTCATCAAAAGGGTGCTTTAGGCTATTTTTGAGGGGTAAAATGCAGAATTACTTGTGAGTTCTGTTTTGAGTGAAAAGATTACCCTTTTTAGTGTTTTTCTTGGTTAACCATTAGATATAGTGGCTAAATTCGTTCTAAGTTAATTATGCGCATCCTGCAGGCCTTGAGAATTTAGTCACACAGTTAAGAGAGACAATGGTCCTTTTAGACTAAGGGTGAGCTTACTTCGGGTGAATAAAAGTTCAGAGATGATTGGGGGGGGTATGAAGACAGTTAGGCTTGTTGGTGAGCTAGGGCTGAGGATGTCATGGGATAATGACTGTTATATTCCCAACAAGTATGGCTTTCATAAAGAAACACATGACTTGGGTGATAAGATGTGTTTTGTTGTAAAATGGGCCCGTTTGGTTTTCTGCTGGTCAGCGCTGGGTCACTGTGACAAAGCATATTTTGCGTCTGCCAATGAGAGGACCTGAAAAGATGACCAGCTGACCTCACCCCTTCCTTCTGTCTTCTGGTATATATTCTGTCGATTCCTGAGTTCGGCCTCTCTTCACATGCTGTCAGGACCGGAAGGATCTCCGCAGCACGCGAACCAGGGCAGAAGTGGCCGGCTACTTCTTAAAACATTACAATATGATTTTAGTATATTGTATTATATGGTGTTGTAATGTATTATAGTGCATTGCATTATTACCTTTGATAATTAAAACAGATTGTTTAAACTGGTATCTGGGTGTTCTCTGTCTGATTTCCTTCCTGTTATGATTTTAAGCAGGACTCGTCAAAACGACACGCGGAGCCGAGTGGGGTTGTAAAAACCTCAAAACTCCAACAACAGCCACACCCACTTGTGTAGGCTATTAATTAGCGTGACCGGCTTCTGGAATCCACAATTGCCTATGACAGCAAGGATGACGTGCATCAACAGAGAGAGGTCCCAGCAGGTTCGTGTCATGCGGGCAAATGGAAAATCAACCAGAGAAATCCAAGAACTCTTTGCAAGCCTTGGGATCGAAGTTTCACAGAGCACTCTGCGAAATCACTTTCAGGAGAAACCACCCATCCGCTCAGGTCCAAGGAAACTCCAACAGTAAGTAGCCTATACCTTATTTAATAGTATGGCTATACTCTGTAGCACTAAACAGCTGACATGTCACAGTTCTGCATTTCCCTGATGGCTTTTGTCTTTTTCTTTTACAGCAATATCGTGACTGCGATCGAAAATGCGACAAAGGCTGACAACGAACTCACGGCTCATGGCGTAAAGCGGAAAATCCAGGCGGACTTTGGGGTTTCATTAGGACTGAGCAGCATACGCAAGGCCAGGAGAAAACTTGGGTGGAAATATGGCAGGACCCGTTTCACTCCCATGATAAGAGATCACAACAAAGAGGCAAGGCTGAGACAAGCCCTCCAGTGGATCGAGTCTGGGGAAACTTGGCATGATGTGCTATTTACGGATGAATCCACAGTAGCTCTGGAACACTATGCAAGGTACAGTTTCAATAAAAAGGACCATTCTGTTGCAAAGCCTCAGCCGAAACATCCAATAAAGTTGCATGTCTGGGGATTGATTTCGCGCCACGGTCCAGGCCCTTTGGTTATCTTTGAAGGAATCATGGATAGAATCTACTTTGAAAGCAGTATCATCAAGGAAGCTGCAGGTCCCTACATCAGGGAACATTTTGGGTCGGATCATCGCTTCTTCCAGGACAATGACCCGAAGCACAGCGCGGCTGCAGCTGGAATTGCTGCGGAGGGAATCAACTGGGTTAAAACTCCACCAGAATCTCCGGATTTGAATCCCATCGAGTTGGTCTGGCACTTGATGAAAGACTACATTCGGAAGGAGGCTAAACCAGGCTCGAAGCAGGAGCTGATGCAAGCGATAGAGGATTTTTGGAAGACAAGACTGACCCAAGACACATGTAGTCGACTGATTACAGGCCTCAATAAAGTCCTGCCATTGATTGTGCAAAATAAAGGTGGACATAGTGGAAAGTAAAATTGACCTTGTCATCAGGTTCTATAAAGTACTTCAATAAAAATACAAAATAATGTATGTGTACGTGTTTTACTGAACAAGCTGTACTGTGATCTGCATGCACTTATCAAACATTTAATTAAAGTAGGCTAGTGAGGGGGTCCAAAATCAGCCAATGTGCTTTTGTTTTTATTACATGAATTAAGGTGATTGAGGCTTTTTAACATAGACTTTTCAGTGAAAACTTAACTTGAAAATAGTTTCCTCTTTTTATTTTCGGGGTGGGGAGACGTGTGTGATTAAAAATTAATTCGCAGAAATGTAAAGTAATCTAACTAAGTTCTATTCATACAGTCTTCTTGACGGGAAGAGCAGTGTAAATGGGTGGCCACATGCATTTGAAAAGCAATATAAATCACACAGTTATTATGCAATAGGCTTTAAAAGCACCATCGATTACCTTTCTCCAATTCAAACTCTTGACGGGGAAAAAGGAAGGTGTAAATGGTTGGGCTAGACTGTACTGAATACATACAAAGGCCATTCAATAGACTTTCAATATATAGTATTTGTTTATTAGTCCCAGGGGGAAAATGGGTAGCAGCACATCACAGAGGCATTTAAAAAGTTAAGACAATACATTCTGGAAATGTTCACATCAGGCACCTTCAAGTTAAACAATACTACAGTGAACAATTAACACAGTAAATTATGTGGATTAAATCACATTTATAAAAAACAGTATAAATACACTAGATATCCACAGCAGCCCAGCCTGTGAGCAGTATGAACACCAATGAGCGCTCAGCTCGAGATACCAGCGAGTCTAGAGAGAGAATGATATCTGCATTTTCTCTTTTGGTTTAATTAGGACACATCCTGGGGATTGTGTTTACAAACATTGACCAGACCGTTCACCAGCCCCCACCCCCCATGTTGCCTATGCTGTCCTGTGTTGCGAACTCTTTGTTTAAAACGAATTGGCCATCGGAATGTGTGGAGGAATTCTCCCAAGGGTCACATTCCACAGCTCCCCCCCCCCTCACTCCTGTGATCTCCCATCCCCCAGTCTGTAGGTTTGTGTTTGCATATTTATATGCCGTAATTCATACTGGTCCTCTCACGCACATACATTCTCCTTACAGTATACATACATAGGCTATATGAGTCCGTGTATCTACAGACCATTTGTTTTTCTTTATTAAAAAAGTAAACGGAAGAGCGTCTGAGAGGCGTTGTTGCCCTTTTGCTTGTTACCTTACTAAAGGGTCTAATGCAGTGGAGCGAGGGGGGAGGCCCGCGAAACTCGCGGAAGTGATTTCAAAACAAAAAGTACTCGTTTGCATGGAACAAAGAAAACGGCCAAGACACACATTGAGTCCAGAAAATGAATGTTATTAAGGGCTGTAAATATAATAAGCCTGTGTCTAAAATTGACAACAGGCTTATTATATTTACAGCCCTTAAGATACACTTTTGTGTTTAACAGCTGCCACTACCATGACATGCCTACTTTGTTTTAGTAGATTTCGCATGAGAGCAAAATGTATAAATATGAGCATTAAATTATATGAATATGAGAACAAAATGCATGAATGTGTGAGTGACAATATATGAATGTGTGCATTGAAATATGATAATATGAGAGCAAAATGTATGAATGTGTGAGTATATATACGTGTGTGAGAGTGAAAATGTAGGCTATGTATGTAAAAGGAGAATATATGTGTGTAAGAGTGAAAATGTATGTATGTAAAAGGAGAATATATGTGTGTGCGAGTGAAAATGTATGTAGGCCTATGTAAAAGGAGAATATATGTGTGTAAGAGTGAAAATATGCTGCATTTTGAATGCAGTATTTTCCGTTTCGTAAAATGATCAAATGCGGCGAATATGTTCAAATATGTGCTTCCATTTTTCATACTTTTGAAATGTATTAACTTTATATCATCGTATCTCCGTGTTTACTGGGTCTTTTTGCATGAAACAAAGACTGGGATATAGTTTCAAGCCAGTACTTTCGACAGAAACACACGGCAATGTTGTCCGGACTGTTGTTATTATGCGGCTCAGGTCATGTGATCTGATCACGCCGGCGTGACGGTTGACTCCGAAGGGTTAATATTAAATACATATAAGTATTTTTACAACTTGTATTTCGAAATACTCTGTTGTAATTATTGATGCATAAATGTGTTCATCCATTCAATGTGACATCTGCTATAATGGGGTTAATGTATGATATTACTTAATAATACAATACATTATAATATATGATATGATAATTACATTTTAGTTTTATTCATTTCTTATTTCATAGTTTCTCATTATTATTATTTTTATCGCTCATCTTATTTTTGATTTTATGAATCTGTGTGAATCTGTGCTGTCCTGTTTTTCACTCTCACCCTGTTGCTGTTTGAACTACTGAATTTCCCCACGGGATTAATAAAGGTCCATTTTATCTTATCTTAATGTATAAATTGATTTACTTCAATCTACTGTACTGTGTAAAAACACCCCAACAATATTACAAGAAATATACTGCATAAAGCAAACTATATACTTTATTTGATCTAAAATATTGATGTTTTTTCATTATAGTATCTTGTGAAAACCATACAGTAACAAATAAGTGATTAAATGCTACAGTATTCAGCAAACACAACTGCAGAGCTGTAAACATTGAAAACAGTTGTCTTTGTGTATTTTGTGAATGAAGCGCCATCTCATGGTTAAATCCTGTAATTGAACAAATGGGGAAATTGGGCAACGCCCTCTAGCAATTTGGCAACACCCCCAGCCGCTGGCATCCGCTGGGCTTTTGACTGGGACACACCCACCTGAGTCTGATCTGGAGTGCTACATCTGTATACGATCATTTTCTGATAATGATGAGGCAATAGCCCCGCCTCTCCCCACCTCTGCTGCTCACCCCCGCGTCAAAGTAAACTGCACACTGAATTCAGATTATTTATCTTTCTCTCGATATGGACATAAACGCGAGTGAAGTCTAATCTGACAGGACGGAGACACCTCTCAAACTACCTAAACTAGTTATAAATGTTTATTTTTACTGTCGGCCGGGTCACTCATTACTGGATCAGCTGCTGCATGAAACAGACACTGACGCTGAGAGGCAGGAAAAAGAGAGGCTCCGTGTATTTTGTTATTATATTATATAGAGTCGTTATTCATTTGTTTTAAAGCTCAATAAATAACAAAGAAGACCTTTGACCGGCACTTTTATAATTTTGTCGGAAGATTTAAACTTTAATACACGTTGACTGGCGAAAAACTCTGCCCGGTTCCCTCGGCCCCCACCGCGGAGAATAAACAGAAGGGCAACCATGACAACCATGCTTCGTCGCTGCTTTTGTGGAGGAAGTTACAGCGCCACGTACAGGCTCCTGCATATGTACTGCAGCTTCTCCAGCGGTTGGAGCTAAACGGAGCTGTCTCGTGTGGACAGACACTATCCGGATGACTATTGCGTGTGGACGGAAGCTTTTTTGCGATTGCGTTTGCGTTAATCCTATGCGTTTAGCCGTTTTCGTCCTCGTGTGGCCGGGGCATTAAAGAAATCTCTGGCACATGCTAACATCTCTGTTGACGAATCTACAATACGTAAAACACTGAACAAGAATGGAGTTCATGGGAGGACACCACGGAGGAAGCCACTGCTGTCCAGAAAAAACATTGCTGCCCGTTTGAAGTTTGCAAAAGAGCACCTGGATGTTCCACAGCACTACTGGCAAAATATTCTGTGGACAGATTAAACCAAAGTTGAGTTGTTTGGAAGGAACACACAACGCTATGTGTGGAGAATCCAAAGGGTTCACATACTTTTTCTTGCAACTGTACCTATTACTTAGTGCTTATTAAATTAAAAGTATACTGTATTACTGAAAATAGACAAGATACTGGTGCAAATATTATCAATCGAGTGACTCACTCCAGACTATAAAATAATTATGATCATTTCAGATTGAAAAATGCCCCATGCAGGCCCGTAGACAGACCACCCTCTTTGGCGGGTCCATGGCCTGCAACTGTGGATTTCACGTCGTTAAAATAAAATAACATTATTGTTGTTTGTGCTTGCGTGCCTTTTACAGTGCTTTAATGCTGTTGCTGTTACATAACATTTTGTATTGCATTACATGATTGATAGATTGAATGCTGTTGTTTTAGCCTGCCAATGCCCCGCAGTCTATAGCCTCAGTCTCAGCCCCTGGAGCAACTGCCTCAGCCCAGCTGACTTTCCTGCGGCCCCCTCTGAGTTTATCAATGGTAAATATTTATTTTGTAATTACTGTTTTGTTTTAATGATTTAGTTTGCCTTGTACAATAAATAAACCTCTGTGTTTTTCTGTTAGTTCACTAAATCACGCTTTGGTGGGTCACAATCTGCCTCTCTGAAGCCACATTTAGTGGCTAGGAAGTCCCCCAGCTCTTCCCCTACTTCTCCATCCTCTGTCAGTTATCCCTCTACATCCTCTGTGAGGACCTCCATGCCTGCTCCATCCTCTGTGAGCACTGCTGTAAACACCATCCTGGCAGTAGGCTCTGTGAGTACTGTATCTACTTGTTTGTATGGCTCTGTTCTAAATCTAAATGTAGCCTTTATATATTCAACAATTTGTTGTTCTCTTTTCCGAACAGAATGAGTCTGGAGGAGATGAGCCAGCCACTGCTGCTGCAGCTTCATTCTGCTTGCCTCGGGAAATGAGCATGGCCATCCCTGTGCAGGGCCAGAGGTGGATTTCCAACACCCTTTTTCTTTCTGGCAAACTGCGGCCACATTTTAAGCTGTGGTACAAGCCTCCTGTCCCAGCCCTCATATACCACCAGACCCCGATGCCAGACTGCTTCTTCACCCATCGGCTGATGGTGTGGATGCCCTACCACCTGTGGAAGGTGAGGGTGTTCTGCCCAGTTTGTAGGAAGTGGCCACTATCACCCAGATAGCAGCTGCTAGAGAAACTGGGGGGGAATAATGGGAGAGACCTTATGGGGGTGCCGCTGCTGGAACAGGTGCTCATGGAGCACATTTGGCGTGTGCATCCAGGATGTGCCAGGTGTGCAGCTGTACACCGTGACAGGACCCACCACAAAGAGTGGCATCCTGCTTACAAAGTAGCGCTGTGCAAGAGGGTCTACATCGCTGGAGTCATTTCATCTCCACCTGAACAGGTTTATTCCAGGTTGGTTCAATTATGTGTATGTTTTTCTTGACATAAGTATTCAGTTTGAAAAGGAAAAAAATGTTCAATGGCAAAAATATTTGTATTTGTTTCCAGGAACCAGTGCACATGCACTGAATTTCCAATTGTACCTCCTGATAGGCCTGAACAGGTGGAACCAGGAGAGAGGGGCTGCTGCGGTGACCAGCAAGCAGGCATCACTGCTGACATATGCTGGGGATGTGGCCCACTGTGTCAACACCAACAGGTGTTTGGCCGAGCATTTGTGCCGACCTTCAGGCCACCTGCCAAATACACTGGAATGTATAATTGATATCTGGCTTCATTACACTTTTGGTTTAAGGTTTTTGTGAATTTACTAAGTTAAACAACTATCATTGCCATCTGATGATTTTTTACAGGAGAGCTGCTTGGTGTTGACTACTTGCTCAGTCAGACTGGACGGCCTCTTCGAATCATCCCTGTTTCCGAGGAGACTGAGAACATGTTGGAGGATGAAGGTGAGGAAGAAGAGGAAGATGAGGGCTTTGAGGAGCCCACAGTCCCAATCCTCCTCCTTGATGACCCAGGGATCTCCATCTCCTCCTTGCCTTGTACCTCTGCAACACTCTCCTCCTCCCAGCCTGCTGCCTCCTCCCTGGTTGCTGCCTCCTCCCTGGTTGCTGCCTCCTCCCTGGTTGCTGCCTCCTCCCTGGTTGCTTCCTCCTCCCTGGCCGCTGCGTCCGAGCGGCAAGCAGCTGACTCCTTGCACCCTTGTGCCTCCTCTCTAACTGTTGCTCCCTCTCTGCCCTCCTTGTCCGCTGCCTCCTCTCGACCTTCTGCCTCCTCCCAGGCTCCAGCCTCCATGCCTCAGCCAGGTGTCTCTTCAGCACTTGATTCTGCGGTATATAAATCAATATGCGATTATGTGTTTTAGCTGTGGTTGTATATGGTTGTCCTTTTTCACTGTCCTCACATTATTTTTCTCTTTTCTATATTTTTGCAGGCTGTGGATGACTCTGGCATGGCAGGCATGGACAGAGTGGACAGCTTGGCAGAGTGTCTGGTGGAGCTGAGAAACCAACTGACTATGGTCCTAACAAACCAGCAGGTCACAAATTCACAATTTGAGATATTCTTGTCTTATGTGCTGTGTTCTCCCTCTCTCAGGTTAGCAACATTGTTGCTCAGTGGCAGAACCTGCTGGACTATGATAAGCAAAGGGTGGTTTTTGCTGCCAGATATCAGAGCAGGCTGGACACAGGGTGGTTCAGGTCTCCTAAAAAGAGGCAGGAGTTCACTCCAGGGGTGGAGAGTTTGAAGAGGCATGCTCTCACCACCACTGCCCCACTTGCACAGTGGCCAGATTGCTGCCGCCTGATTGAGGCAATCTTTGTCAGGCTCTGTGTAATCCACCGTAGTCCCAGGAAGAGGGGGACTGGCACAGTGTCAAGATGGGATCTCATCCTGGAGGACTACAGGAAAATCAGGCGCCGCATTCTGTCCAATGGGACAATTATGCAGCAGACCGCCCTGCAGCTGGTGGACGTGAACCACACCACCCTGTTGCAGTGGCACAATAAGAGGGTGAAAAGGGAAGACAATGCAGTGGTGTTGCAGGGGCTGGTCTTGCCTAGCTGCCTGTCTGTGGCATCTGACCCTCTTCCCCCTGCCAATGTTCGCCCCCAATCAGCAGCCCCCCAGCCAGGTGTTGCTTACCATTACATCCTTCCAAGTAGCACCGTTGGCCAGGCAAAGGTAAAGAGGAAGGCCTCGCCCACAACAGCAACACTGGCAACTGTAAAGCTGCGTCCCCAGCTGCAGCTATTCCCTGCTCCACCCTCTGGCCCTCAGATGGTGCGGCAGCTATTCCCTGCTCCACCCTCTGGCCCTCAGATGGTGCGGCAGCTATTCCCTGCTCCACCCTCTGGCCTTCAGATGGTGCAGCAGCTATTCCCTGCTCCACCCTCTGGCCCTCAGATGGTGCGGCAGCTATTCCCTGCTCCACCCTCTGGCCCTCAGATGGTGCGGCAGCTATTCCCTGCTCCACCCTCTGGCCCTCAGATGGTGCGGCAGCTATTCCCTGCTCCATCCTCTGGCCCTCAGTTGGTGCTGCAGCGACAGCTCTTCCCTGCTTCACCTCCTGGATTTTTAATCCAGTGACCTCACAGGTGCCGGTGCAGGTTGCTGCTCCACAGGTTCCGAATGCCAGCCTCTCCTCTGTTCTTCCTGCTCCTGCTTCTGCTCCTATTCCTGCTCCAACCACCTGAAAGCTGACCCGCATGGTTGTGCACAACACGTGCAAAGTTTCGCACAGCGGAAACTGGACACAGCCAGTACAAGGGAGTTGTTTACTGCCCCTTGGTTGAGGCTTTGCCAAAGGAGCAGTGGCTGAAGGACATGAGAAACAAAAAGTGAAACGTATATCCGCCCCATAGGCATTGACACTTAATTATGTATATAGTTTGGTTTACAGTTGTATAGTTATGTGTATATATTAGGGCTGTCAAGTTAACGCATTAATAACACAAAAAAATTAACGCCACTAATTATTTTAACGCGATTAACGCATGTGTATTTTTTTTCCTCGCCCGCCCCGTAGTTTCAGAGCGCATCGAGTTTAAAATACCATCTACAAGCTGATGCTGACAGCCCCGCTCCTGCTGCCCGCTTGTGGCAGACCACACTTCCACGCTCACCGGCAGGCACCGACTGGCCATTGGGAGGACCGGGAGGGTGTGTGTATGTGTGGCCCGAGCGAGCGAGAGAGAGACCTTACGTGCATTGTTGTTGTTAGCATCTGGTGCTAGCTAGCTGCGCTAATGGATATAAGGAGCTGTTTAAATGAAAACAGAGGAGCGACATTTCGCCACAACTGCGCCGAGCACTTGACGTTATGCAGGCAGCGGGACATTGTACGAACAGTCAGCACACTCAGCACGGATAGTGCGCGCAACATGATTGCAGCGTCCAAGCAGCTCCCGTTCGAGCATATGCCTTGAGTTGCACATAGCTCCAACGATCCCACACACACACACACACACCCACCATTTGTATTGTATTATTGAATGAGAGAGGTTCCAGGTTGAATTGAGGTGAATATTTGTAATGTTCAGAGGTTGTTGTGTTTAATATTCATGAGAATATTTGTCATTGTTCAAATGATAATAAACATTAGCATAAAGCATATTTGTCCACTCATATGTTGATAAGAGTATTAAAAACTTGAAAAATATTCCTCTAAGGTACATTTAGAACAGATAAAAAATGTGCGATTAATTTGCGATTAATCGCGATTAACTATGGACAATCATGCGATTAATCGCGATTAAATATTTTAATCGACTGACAGCCCTAGTATATATATCTTATGTATACATTCTATATAGTAATTTTTATCTTCTATTCAAGAGCGTTATTATCATTATTTTGTTATACCGTTTTACTACTGTTTTAAATGTTATTATGTTTAACTATTTCAAAATAAAGGTTTGGCTTTTTCAAGTATACCTAGTGTCTGTCCAATAATTGTAGTGGAGTGCTATGTTTAGAATTTCTATACTTTTTCGTTCACTTGTTCGAAAGCCAAAAACAATTATAAAACCTATACCTTAGTTCAGTGGTTCCCAACCTGGGCGGCGCACCCCCTTGTGGGGGCCCCAGGCCTCAGATGATTTGAGGCCAAATATCATATTTAGACTTTTATTTTTATTTATTTTTTACATATAATTGTAACGCAATACATGATTGTCACTAAAAGCCTTGTCTCTACATAACAATAAAATATAAAAAATAATTGATTAATTAATTTTAATAAAAATTCAAGTTAGTAGCTAATAAAGGCATAAAAAGACAGAAATGTATAATTCTTTCTTTAATAGAAATGTTTCTTCTGCCCGTAAAGTGTCTAAACCGGGCTTTTCTGGATAAGCGCATTATTAAAACAGTCATTGTCCATGCCAGTTTCAGTTGGATTATTTGTCACAGTTGCTCCGATCAGATCGGTCTCCTCCATTTTGTAGATTATTTACGACTTTTGAATCCACATAAACACATCGGCAAAATAAAATCCGGTTTACTTTGAGCATGTGTTTTAAACAGTTTAATCCCTTTGTGAATTGTTTCCACTTGCGCCGTCCTTTAATTTCTTCATACAGCGGGAATCCAATAACCATCAAAGTCACTCCAATAGTGCTCCTTAATTACACTTTCATCCTCCTTTAACAAAATACTTCACATTCATCCAGTTTATGACAGTAGCATTTTGAGACTTTGAAACTTTAATTACCGCTGTTGCCCCCCCCCCCCCCCCCTTGTGTGTGTGGGGGGGGGGGGGGGGGGGGGAGCAACTTCCAACAGGAGTAATTTGGGGGGGCTATTGGGAACCCCTGCCTTAGTTGATATAATGTAATGGTTTTATTTTAATTATTTATCCACAGCACACACACAATGAGCTTCAATAAAAATCCATATTGGTGACTTAAAAACTATCCCTGATTTTAAAAAAGTATTTAATAAACTTGAAAGAAGTAAATAAGTGTTACTTAATATTTAATATAAATGTATTAATAGTTAACTGAACACAAGTCTTATCAGTCAATATCTCTAATTAATTAATGTTAAGATATGCAATACAAGCACTTTTATTCCTCTCATGTTCTATATATTATACACGTCAATACTGACGGAGTTGGGATTCAATCCTGCAATCTTGTGGATGTGTTTTCCGCCTCAAGAAACAAATACATACTTTTTTTGAAACACTACTGTATATAAACACTTTTAAATACTACAGAAGGGAAATTGGGAGCAGGAGAATAGTTTTTTCTTCCTTTTTCTTCTTTCCCCTTCTGGCGGAAATACTGGAAACTGTAGATTCTGCTCAACAGGATGTATTTACCAGGGAGGGAGGGGGTGAGGTAATCAGGTAAACGGAGTGATACGAAACGAGACGAAGAGAGACGGCGGGAGACTGCGATTGAAGTAAAGTGACAGACAAATATTGAGAATTTAGATATAGTTAGATAGATTTAGAGTTTTGAAGATTCAACTATGATGAAGAGAACTCTGAACGTGAGTCAAGCTTTAAGCTTGTTTTTTGACATGGAGGAGGAGGAATCTGTGATGTTGCCCTCTGTGTCGTAGTTGACAGAAACCGCTTTGAAGCGTGGCACAGATAAAGACAGAAAAAACTGATTTTTGTACATAATGTGTATATATATATATATTTGTATTATATTTATAATAACACTTTTGCCTTATCAGAATGAAATCCCATGCTACCTCAATCAAACTTTCACATTATCATAGTGACATCCCATGTATATATTTCCAGCTTTTAAATGGTTTCGTTGTGTATGTTTGTGTTACCTATATGAAAAATAATATCATTTTCAAAATCTGTTTTTACGTTTTTTTTGTGTGATTTTGTGTCCAAAATGTTCATATAGTAGAAGATCACTGCTCTAAACAAAGTCAAAAATCCTACATCCAAACGAAATAAATATAATGAATTATGATGAATACGTTAAGTCTTGTTCATTATTTTTCACTTTTATTAAATGTTTGATATTTCCGGTGGAAATGGTGGACTATCGGACATTCAAAATGCAGCATATTTTCACTCTTACACACACATATATTCTCCTTTTACATACATTTTCACTCTTACACACGTATATATTTACACTCACACTTTCAGACATTTTGCTCTCATATTATCATATTTCAATGCACACATTCATATATTGTCACTCACACATTCATGCATTTTGTTCTCATATTCATATAATGTAATGCTCATATTTATACATTTTGCTCTCATGCGAAATCTACTAAAACAAAGTATGTCATGGTAGTGGTCAGCTGTTAAACACAAAAGTGTATCTTAAGGGCTGTAAATATAATAAGCCTGTTGTCAATGTTAGACACAGGCTTATTATATTTACAGCCCTTAATAACATTCATTTTCTGGACTCAATGTGTGTCTTGGCCGTTTTCTTTGTTCCAAGCAAACGAGTGCTTTTTGTTTTGAAATCACTTCCGCGAGTTTCGCGGGCCTCCCCCCTCGCTCCACTGACCATTAGACCATTTAGTAAGGTAACAAGCAAAAGGGCAAAAACGCCTCTCAGACGCTCTTCCGTTTACTTTTTTAATAAAGAAAAACAAACGGTCCGTAGATACACGGACTCATATAGCCTATGTATGTATACTGTAAGGAGAATGTATGTGCGTGAGAGGACCAGTATGAATTACGGGATAGAAATATGCAAATGCAAACCTACAGACTGGGGGATGTGAGATCACAGGAGTGGGGGGGGGGGGGGGAGAGCTGTGGAATGTGGAATTCCTCCACACATTCCGATGGCCAATTCGTTTTAAACAAAGAGTTCGCAACACAGGACAGCATAGGCAACATGGGGGGTGGGGGCTGGTGAACGGTCTGGTCAATGTTTGTAAACACAATCCCCAGGATGTGTCCTAATCAGGAGCCGGGTAAATGAGAGACTGAGGAGCCCCCGAAAAACAGATCCCGAAATAGCTCGTCCTGGTTTCCGCAGCAGATAGGCCTACAGTATGGTGTCTGTTATGTCAGTTATTTTAAATAAAACGTTGAAAACTGAACTTGAAAATGGTTTCCTCTTTTTATTTTATGTATCATTTTCGGGCCGGGGAGACGTGTGTGATTAAAAATTAATTTGCAGAAATGTAAAGTGATCTAACTAAGTTCTATTCATATTCTTGACGGGAAGAGCAGTGTAAATGGGTGGCCATATGCATTTGAAAAGCAATATAAATCACAGTTATTATACAATAGGCTATAAAAGCACCATCGATAACCATTACCTTTCTCCAATTCAAACTTTGGACGGGAAAAAAGGAAGGTGTACATGGTTGGGCTATACTGTAGGCCCAGGGGCGGCGGGCGCTGGAGGCTATGAAGGCTAAGCCTTCCCAAATATGTGTGTAACTGCATCCTGGTAAAATACAAATATGAAAGCTTTAGCGCAAGTTCAATAAGGAAGACCTAACACGAGTCACTTACACGTCACTCTATGGCTCCCTTCCCCCCTCATTAAATATGAGGGCGTCACCCCTCAGCAGCCAATAGCTGCACATGCTAAATGCCTTAAATGCCTGCTCTCCCTCCCTGTCAGTTGTCATTTGCAGATGACCGCAAACAGTAGCAGTAATACTACTCCTCCTCGTGAGAAAAAACAAACAGAAAACTAGCGCAAGATGTCCAACTCGGACAATTCAGACGACCCTGGCATGGATATCTTTGATCTCGGTTCGACTCCCCAAAGCGGCCTATCATCGGAGGTAGACTTCCTCATCGCCCGACTCCAGCAGCAGGGCATCCCCACAGCTCCAGGCCTCACTCTCTCGCAGCTCCGAGAGCTCTCGGATCAGGTCTCCAGCACAGCTCCCCAGCCCGAGGAAGCAGCCCCAAGCATCTCCCCAGAGAGACCAAGGCGAGGACGCGGCCGAGGCCGCGGAGGAAAAAGGACCAGGAAATCGAACCCTCCAGGACCCCGTCCGCCTCCCAAGTCCACCCCTTCCCAGGCTCACCAGGCCGGGAGCGGGGAGAATAGCGTGGCCAGCGTCCTGCAATCCCTGAATAGCTCCATAAGAGCCATCGATGCTCGCCTTCAGGCCATTGAAGACTCCGGCACAGGAGCGTCAACGTCTGTCGCACTCAGAGCAGCGCTCGCTGCCCCAGTCCCGCTGGGGTTTCCAGGTCAGGGTGTTCCACGCATCCCAGCGGCAGCTAATCCTTATTCTCTGGCTTCGGCCCTCCCAGCCCCCCCTGCAGGTAGGCCTTTTATTTCCCAAGCCGCTAACATCTCCACACGGCTTAGGTCAAAAATTCTTGAAGGGAAGGATGTTAGCCTTATTCTGCCCTCCCCGGAGTGCGATAAAGCCATCGCCACAGGAGGAAATATCGCCACAGGAGGAAATATCACCACCGTCTTTAAGACCGCAGACCCCAGGCTCATCAGAGACATCAGCGTAGGGCAATTCATGGTAGCTTTCGGCATTTTCCGTGACGTAATCTGCTCCGTCTACCCTGAGAGAAGAGCAGAATTAGATGCATACATGGCCATTATCGGAGATATCAACCTTAGATACGGGAAATCCATTTTCTACCAGTATCACAAGAGCTTTTCTAGTAAAGCAGCGCTTCACCTAGCGCATAGCAATATCCACCTCGACTGGTCAATGATGGACATCGAGCTGCTCGTGATGGCTACCGGCGGGCAATCCGCTATTTCCTGCAACAGCTGCGGAGCGCAGGGCCACATCGCTGCCCTCTGCCCATCAGTGCCTTTCTTCGCGCCCAGAGCCTCTCACATGCAGTATTCTGGAATCGATAGACCAAACCGTCAGGTGCCCACGAGATACGAAGATAAACTCTGCGCTAGATTCAACGACAATGTTTGTACTCACCCCTATTGTTCATTTCTCCATATCTGTAGTTTCTGCAGGGAGGCACACCCGAAGTCTGTATGCCCCAGGCGCAACCAAAACCTAGTAGCTCTGCGCCAGAAACCTCGTGGCGGAAAAACATTCTGAAACATCACCCCTCCACTCCCATTAACATCCCTCAGCTAGCAGCTGCGCTATCCACCCACCCAGATTCCGTGTTCGTGGACTATCTCCTATCAGGGCTCTCCCAAGGCTTCAGGGTAGGGGTCCTCTCATCTCCCACAGTTACTTTCGTAGCAAAAAATCTTCAGTCAGCCGCTAAAGAACCCAACATAGTCTCCCAGCTCATCGACAAAGAACTCCAAAAAGGATATATAATCGGTCCCTTTAGCTCCTCCCCCTTCCCAGTGTTCCGTTCAAATCCCATCGGAATAGCCACACGCAAGTACTCCGGAAAGAAAAGGCTGATTTTCGATCTGTCCGCTCCCCGTTCCGGCCCATTTCGCAGCGTCAATAGCATCATCCCTTCAGAGCAGTTCTCCCTTCACTATGCATCAGTGGACAATGCAATCAAATTGATTAAGTTCACAGGGCACGGAGCGTGGCTCTCCAAAGCGGACATTACTGACGCCTTCAAAATCATTCCTATTCACCCGTCCCAGTGGAATCTGTTCGGCATTAAGTGGGAGTCCAAATTCTATTTCGCCGTTCGCCTAACCTTCGGGTGCAGAAGCAGCCCCTGCATTTTTAACTCCTTCTCGGAAGCGCTTTGCTGGATCCTGCTGAACATAGTTAGAATCCCCTCCGACCTTCACCTACTGGACGACTTCCTCCTCATAGATCCGCCACAGGACAGCTCAGGGACCTCACTAGGCAAACTAAAACACTGCTTTCAGGAGTTAGGCGTCCCCCTCTCCAAGGAGAAAACGTTAGGTCCCAACACAAGCCTAGAGTTCTTAGGCATCACCCTCGACTCTATAGAGATGAAGGCATCTCTCCCCTCAGACAAACTGCAGCGCATCCGGGACATCACAAAATCATACTGCGAGCAACACATCATCACAAAACAACAGTTGCTCTCCCTTCTAGGACACCTCAATTTTGCCATGCGCGTCATCCCCCAGGGGCGCTCGTTCATCTCCCGCCTCCTGGACACAGCATCAGCGGTCGACAATCTTCATGACCGCGTTCTCCTAGACGAAGGCTGCCGCTCAGACTTACGTTTCTGGTCTCTCCTGCTCGCCCACTGGAACGGAGTTACTTTTTTCTATGATGACCTCGCGTGTTCCTCCGACTCAATCAGGTTTTTCACGGATGCCGCCCCATCCGTGGGTTTTGGGGGTTTCTTTCAGGGCGAGTGGTTCGCAGGGTCCCCGTAATTCCCTAATCATGCCTCATCCTCCGCTCTGCACGAGATATTCCCAATCGCTGTTGCATGCCACATATGGGGTCACCTGTGGTTCCGTAAACGCATCTCGGTGCTGTGCGACAACCAATCAGTGGTTGAAATAATCAATAAGGCGCGCTCCCAGTGCAGCGACATCATGCCATTCATGAGAAGCATTACGCGTTCCTCCATAATCCACAACTTCATCATCACAGCTCGCTACATCCCCGGTCACCTCAATGTCGTCGCTGACTCCCTCTCTCGCTTTCATTTCCATACATTCCGGAGCCTCTGCCCGGAAGCCAGCCCGCAACCAGTCGGAATCCCTCCACTTCATCTCCTCTCTCTGCACTAATCAAGAGTCCCCTAGCTCGGCACCTCGAGTCCGCCAGATTCTACATGAGAAAGGGCTTAGCCGCATCCACCCTCAGATCCTATGATTTCGCATGGAGAACGTTCGCTTTCTTCTGCCTCTCAGTAAACAAGCAAGTCCTCACTAAATCCAGCCTATCACCTACACCATACTCAGGAAATTCCTTTAGGATAGGTGCAGCCACCTCGGCTGCTAATCAAGGTCTCTCCACCTCATCCCTTCAACAACTAGGACGGTGGACCTCCTCCGCCTTCGCAACCTACATTCGCCCAGACATCAGCACCGTACTGGCTCCCCAAAGATCTCCCGGACCCTAACTATGGTAGTTATACATATAACTGGTGGTGGCTCATAAACACATTCACAAGTATACATATCTCACTAAGGTTCCCGATATTCAAAACTGCATTCCTGTCCTAATTCCGCGGGCCCCGCCCACAGGGAATAATGTCTCGTCTCACGCTGCCACTACATGTAACGGGCTTCATCTCCGGCACACAGGTATTTCATTCCCAGGCCTTGCTCAAACGTATCAGTGTAAAATGTATTTCGTGCAGTCTGCGTGGACTCGGGCCACCGTACACTCCGGTGTCAGTTACAAAGGAAAAGAAAGAGAAAAGAGTAAAGAAAAAAAAAAAAAATATATATATAGCCTGCGAAAGTCAGGCGTGGCGGAACGCCACCGTACACTTCGGTGTCAGTTACAAAACAAAGGAAAGAGAAAGAAAGTGTATATATATATATATATATAGCCTGCGAAGTCAGGCGTGGCGGAAGGCCACCGTACACTTCGGTGTCGTAGCTTCGGGCTACCGTACACTTCGGTGTCGTGGACGTTGGGCCACCGTTACAAAACGAAACCGCTCGCTCCTCGGTGTAGTCAAGCCCTGCTGGCCAGGCATGCGACCCGCAGGTCGTTTTCAGGTAAGACCGGCACTGATTTCGGCAGTCAGAGTCTCAGCATGACCCGTAAGCTCCGGCAGTGATTCCGGCACTATGTCGCTCATATACGTGTTAATCTATTATCTTTCCTTCCCAGATCACCAGTCACCCCACAAGGTAAGCAACTTAGTTCATCTCAGTATTCATACTTCACTGGTTTTGGGGATTTCATCGGAGCGGTGCTTTCCCTCCTGAATGATTATCTTGCAAACCGGGGCCTAATCGCCAAACACCATTACATTCTCCTGTTGTATTATCATGGCAATCATTTCATTCATATTGTTGTGGAAATAATTATCATAAGACGCCAATTAGTAACATACAGGACAAACCTCGATGTCTGTTTACCTTCTTTAAGGACACAGGCGGCTTAGCCAATAATGTTATTGTTCCCATTCTGTGACCGGTCAATACTGGGATACAGATGGTCTGTGTTGTGGGTACACTGGGACACTTCCTTCTCTGTATTTGTGGACTCCAAGGTAAAATCTTCGAGGTCATAAGTGTCCGAGGCAAGTAGCTCTGTGTTCCCACACTGTTTAGGCTATCTCCTCAAATATGTTGTTTACTCTCTGCGAAACCAGTTAGATGGGCTGGCAAGAGAGAGGCTCTCCAGAATTGACGTGGCAACTCTACCGTGAAGTCAGAACCTCTGACTCTTGGACTTGTGATGTGAATCCTCCGGCCGTTAACTCCAAATAAACCATCATGTGTTTGACATCAAAGCTACTGCTCTTCCCGTGTCTCCTTCCTGAGTCGGTGACTCCCACTGCATAGCTACACAGAAGTTTCCTCTACACATGACGTGTAAACAATAAATATGTAATTCTTACATCACGTCTCTCCGGTTTGAAATGAAAGCTTTAGCGCAAGTTCAATAAGGAAGACCTAACACGAGTCACTTACACGTCACTCTATGGCTCCCTTCCCCCCTCAGCAGCCAATAGCTGCACATGCTAAATGCCTTAAATGCCTGCTCTCCCTCCCTGTCAGTTGTAGAGATGGCAAATCCGGATCATTTTATGGACTCGGAGTCAATCATTGAAGAAATCCGGATCATACGAGTCATTTGAGTCATATGAGTCAGCATGACCAAGACCGTAGAAATCCTACCGGTGAAACCGAAAAGTTGTTGCATTTAACCAGCATATTCAACTAACGTTACATTAACCTCCGCTACACAGTGTCTTTTGCTTTAATAAAACGTGTGTGTGTGTGCATTTTAAAAAATAAGTGTTTTGCATTATATGTATATAGTTATTTTAATATGTTCCTGTACTTAAGCAAATTTTGCACAATTGTGTTTTCATTTAATAATAATAATAATAATAATAATTGTATAATTACATTTTATATATTCTAACTGTTTTGCAATTTTCTATCATTTGTTTCTTTTTGTGTGCCATGTTCAAAATAAACGAGTTTCCAAGTAAGATCCTTATTGGAAATGCAGATATTATTACAGGAGACTGTTGCACAACATGACCATTTTGTTAGAAGTCTACACTGAAACTTAATTTAGAGCCGGAAAAATCGCGGGATCCGTGAATCCAGGTCAATGATCGAGAGAGACCAGTAGCCTACGAGGACTCAGAGCCGTAACATATAGCAGGCAGCAGATCCAGAGATCCCGTCCCCATGCACGAATCTACAGCAGACTCAGCCCCTCCTCCGAGTCCCGCGACGAGTCGCAGCAGACTCAGAGATTTGCGGACTCACGGCTCACTCACGGCTCACGGCTCACTCACGGCTCACGGCTCACTCACGGCTCACGGGACTCTCGCGGGAGCCGGAGGAGGGGCTGAGTCTGCTGTAGATTCGTGCATGGCGACCACCATAGACTGTATATAAAGATGGCGACGAGTCTGCTCTGGATCTGCTGCTATATGTTACGGCTCTGAGTCCGCACGAGACACAAATATGTCATGATGGGGTCAAATAACTATGAAAAATAAGAAATTAATTAAAATGAACTGTTCATTTTAATTAATTTCTTATTTTTAGAAATTAACTTTGAAAAATAAGAAATTAATTAAAATGAACATACATACTATGTTCATTTTAATTAATTTCTTATTTTTCAAAGTTATTTTATCATGGGTGGAGATACTTAGTGAAGTTGTTGCAGTGGTGATTTGTTGACCCCTTGACCCAATAAGGTACACTCTTCAAGACCTTTCTGATTGGAAGGTTAGGGGTAGTCCCCCTCCCCCTACTTGTCCCCCACTATCAAGATTCTCCCAAAACACCTCAGACAGAAGTGACAAGAGAAGAGAGAGTGACATTGACTGAGGATTATTTGCTAAAGATAAGAGGATTTTTTTGTTGGAGATGAGTACTCGGAAAAGAAGTGATATATGGATGCATTTTGTTGGAGTAAATCAGGCACAAGCAAGATGTCAGTATTGCAAAAACCTGATATCTGTTCATGGAGGGAGCACATCAAATATGAGGAGGCACTTAAAAACTAAGCACCCCACTGCACTTTTAGCAGACACTCAGCAGACAACAACAGGGACAGCAGAAGCAGCAGCGACAACATCTGCAACGGCATCAACCAGCACAGATTCAGGTGTGGCAAGTACATCAACTCAACTTGCAACAGCCACCACCACAGCACCACAAGCAGCCAGAAAAAGGCCAAAACAAACCACTATGGGAGGCTTTATAAACAGGCCCATTCAACCACTGCAGCAGAGTAAAGTGGACCAGGCTTTGGTTAAAATGATAGCCACTGATTTTCAACCGTTCACAATTGTTGAAGACAGGGGGTTCAGAGCATACACAGCGGCACTGGACCCATCATATGTGCTGCCAAGCAGAGGCACTATATCAAAGCGGATGCTGCCCAACCTTTTCGAAAAGGTCAGAGCTGAACTCCAAGAGCAGATTAGGACTGCTCCTGCTGTATGTTTGACAACAGACTGCTGGACCTCCAACACAACAACAAGCTACATGTCAGTGACATGCCACTACATCACTGACTTTAAACTCAGATCCAATTTACTGGACTGTTTTGTTGTCGCAGAGTCGCACACATCCCAAAATCTGGCGCAAGAGTTGAGCCGGGTTGCAAAAGAGTGGGGCATTCAAGATAAAATTGCAGCCTGTGTCACTGACAATGCAAGCAACATTGTCAAGGCCGTGAATGACATTTTGAAGTGGAACCATGTGAGATGCTTTGCTCACTTGCTGAATCTGACGGTCAGATCTTCAGTTCACCAAACTGAAATCCAGGCCTTAATTCTGAAGGTCAAATCTATCGCAGAGTATGTGCGCAGAAGCACAGTGGCCTCTGCAAAGCTTCGGGAAATGCAACTACAAATGGGGCAGGTCCAGTTGCGAATGAAGCAGGATGTAGCCACACGGTGGAATTCAACCTACTTCATGATGCAGCGTGCCATCGAAATCAAGGAACCTCTTGTCTCCACAATGGCACTGCTCAATCCACTGCTACCAGCCTTAACTCCCGAGGAATGGGATATCACAAAGGAGGTGTGTGATATTCTTAAGCCCTTTGAAGAGGTGACTGTGGAGATGAGCTCAGAGAGGTATGTAAAAATAACGCAATTTTATGAATTACATTTTTCATACATTATATGCTGTGTTGATGGTCATTAGTATAAGGCCTGATGGTCATTAGTAAAGAAGGCTACAACTGCAAGAAACACAATTTCAATGACTATTTATTTTTTCACAGGTTTGTGACAGGCTCAAAAGCCATTCTGATGGCACGGGGGCTCCAGAGAATTGTTGCCCACAGGCAGAGAAACCCCTCCACCCACGAAACCTGTCAAAGGGATGGTTAATTTCCTTGCAGCAGATTTGGAGAAAAGATTTGGGCAAATTGAAAGGGTCAGAGTGCTTGCTGAAGCTACACTTTTGGACCCTCGCTTCAAAAAGCATGCCTTTGTGATTGAAAGGAACGCAGAGGAAACTGTGTCAAGAGTGGTGGGAGCAGCAACACATGCGGCAACACCAACATTACCCAGCACAGAGGAGGAGGAGGAGGAGGAGGAGGGTGGCACAACTGTGAATCCTCCAAGTGAGCCAGTGCCTCAATTCTGGGCTGACTTTGAGGAGCGAGTGACCACTCTGAGGCCAGGGGTCCAGAACCCGACCACTGGGGCCATGCTGGAGATCAAGGGATTCTTGGCAGAGCCACTTATCCCCCGAAAGGCTGACCCCCTGGAATGGTGGAGAGTTCGAGCCCTGGTGTACCAAAATATATGCACAGTCATGAAGACCAGGCTCTGCATTGTGGCCACATCTGTCCCCTCAGAGCGTGTTTTCTCGAAAACTGGGCAGATCATTACAGACAGGAGGAACAGGCTCAGCCCTTCAAAAGTGCGTGAGCTTGTCTTTCTTAATGCCAACTTGTGAGTGACACACTTAAATAATGCACTTGCACAATGCACATTATGTATATAGTTATTTGATTATGTTCCTGTACTAAGCACATTTTGCACAATTGTGTTAATTTAAAAAAAAAAAAAAAAAATCTTAGCCTATATGCCAACTGATTTGCACATTGTTCTCTCATTTGTTGTTGGCAAAAGATATGCTTGATTTTTTTGTGTGTGCATTTAAAAAAATAAGTGTTTTGCATTGTATGTATATAGTTATTTTAATATGTTCCTGTACTTAAGATAATTTTGCACAATTGTGTTTTCATTTAATAATAATAATTGTATAATTACATTTTATATATTCTAACTGTTTTGAAATGTTCTATAATTTGTTTCTTTTTGTGTGCCATGTTCAAAATAAACGAGTTTCCAAGTAAGATCCGATTCCTTATTGGAAATGCAGCTATTATTACAGGAGAGTCTCCTGTAATAATAGCTGCATTTCCTGAGGAGACTGTTGCACAACATGACCATTTTGTTAGAAGTCTACACTGAAACTTAATTTAGAGCCGGAAAAATCGCGGGATCCGTGAATCCAGGTCAATGATCGAGAGAGACCAGTAGCCTACGAGGACTCAGAGCCGTAACATATAGCAGGCAGCAGATCCAGAGATCCAGCAGACTCGTCCCCATGCACGAATCTACAGCAGACTCAGCCCCTCCTCCGGCTCGCACGGCTCCCTCGACGAGTCGCAGCAGACTCAGAGATTTGCGGACTCACGGCTCACGGCTCACTCACGGCTCCCGCGAGTCCAACGACTCACGGCTCACTCACGGCTCACGGGACTCTCGCGGGAGCCGGAGGAGGGGCTGAATTTGCTGTTGATTCGTGCATGGCGACGAGTCTGCTGGATCTCTGGATACAACAACGTTGTAATGTGATTGTACACGTTATAAAGAGAGTAAAGAGTGACGCAATTTATAGTTTTAATTGTTACGTCACATCAGGTGTAGGACTCAAAGGACTCGGGTTAATCGAGAGGGAGACTCGTCACGACCGGCTCATTACTAGGATCCGGGTTAATGATCCGGATGAATCATGACTCGCCCATCTCTAGTCAGTTGTCATTTGCAGATGACCGCAACCACCCCTCTCGCCTCCAGTCTCCTCCAGGACAAAGCTAAACCTTCCTTCTTCAGACCGGTCTCACCTACTCAGCACCACCACCAGTGTCTAGACCCCGGGGATTTCATCGGAGTGGTGCTTTCCCTCCTGAATGATTATCTTGCAAACCGGGGCCTAATCGCCAAACACCATTACATTCTCCTGTTGTATTATCATGGCAATCATTTCATTCATATGACGTGTAAACAATAAATATGTAATTCTTACATCACGTCTCTCCGGTTTGAAATAATGTCTTTGACATTAGTGCTGCTATGCAGCCACCTGTGCCCTGTACCACGAAGCCAGTTCAACAGACCCTGGATATGCTTGAGTTATCTTAACTAACCCTAACAAACGCGATCTCGCTAAACGGTCCTACGGCGCTGGTTATCAACTCGGTAAATCAAGCCAGGGTTTCTCTCTCCAGCTGAGAACGCGTTCACGTGAAAGGGGCAGGGTTAGCTACATTTGACCAATCACAAACAGGGACAAGTGTACTGACAGCGCAACATCATACTTCATTAATGAAAAGTAAACTAATATTAGACAAATATGAACTTTAAACATCCATGATGATTTAAACATATAATCCAGGATACAAGCCACATAGTTGCACCTGCAAGGAGAATACAGAACAACTCGTTAAAAAATAAACTACCGAGTGTTTGAAAGCGTACAACAGTTTTATGATACTGCCCCATCTAAAACACGAGGGGATCTGACTTTATTACATTTGAGTTGAGTGTTTCGTCAACTTAATGTGTTGCTTAAAATAATACGTCTGCATACAGTATATGTGACAATGTAACTAACTGTTGCACGGCCAGATACGGCTCGAGAAGCTGACTCAGATAAGGAAATATTGTGATATCGATGTGAGATCGATGATCTGATGTCAGTGTGATATGAATGATAAGTGCGACACGTCGGCGTCTTCTCTGCATACGGCAGTTTAAACTGCATTTCCTTTTTCCTGTAATATGACTTGATAGATTTAAACTCCGCACACTGAGCTCTGATCGGTCAGCAGGCGGTGCTTTCACTAAGTTGATCTCTTTTCTATAGACGCCGGAGGCGGGCAACGTAAGATGAAAAAACAAGTTATTTAGCCTTCCCAAACCTGAGCCTCACGCGCCGCCTATGTGTAGGCCTACTGTATACATACAAAGGCCATTCAAGCGAGAGTTCTTCTGGAAATGTTCACATCAGGCACCTTCAAGTTAAACAATACTAAACAATTAACACAGTAGGCCTAAATTATGTGGATTAAACCACATTTATTTCGTTAAAAATAAACGAAATATGATTTTGTTTGAAAGATGAAATGTCATCAGGCACCTTCAAGTTAAACAATCAGGTGCACACTTTAATGTGCCCACCTCCGGACTCGGCTTGACTCGGTTTAAAGAATGCACAAATGTGTTTAATCGTTTGTCAGATATGTACTAAGTAGCCTAAATACATTTGTTCCTGCTCAAGATTAGATTCAACTTTATTGTTATTGCACATATTGCAGATACTGAGACAACGAAATGCAGTTTAGCTTCTAACCAGGGGTGCAACAAGCAGCGAAAAGTAATGTGCACAATACTACAGAAAACAATTAACACAGTAAATTATGTGGATTAAACCACATTTATTTCGTTAAAAAGAAACGAAATATGATTTTGTATGAATGATTAAATGTAGGGTGAATTGCCCTAATGTGGGACATTTTTGCATTTCAGACTTCGGGAATATATTGCGATATGAAGCCGATACAATAAATCAAAATCCAGTACCATTCCGAAATCCCCAGTAATATTAGACACTAATAATACAGTAAACTATTAACACTGTACATATTATTGTTTGCCCGTGGGATTAGGATGATCGGTAGTGAGACCCGTGCTGCATTTTCCTCCGGTCGGATGTGATATAAAAACAAAGCGATTATTTTTGTTGTTGTAAACTCACGTGGATTAAACTACATGTATTAGTGCATTAATTTCAACTCGCGAACATATGATACATTAAATCAGGGGTGGGGAACCTTTTTCCTCTCAAGGGCCATTTAAATGTTTTCAACATCCTCCGAGGGCCGTACAAATTATTGACCTCTGCTTAAAAAAACTAAAATCACAGCCCATTCATTTGGCCTTTCTTTCCTGCTGTGCAAAGAAAAAGCAACCTCTTAATCCAGATATCTGGCCATGACTCGCGTATGCGTGCACGGTTGTGCCAAAACAGAAAGATATGGACACAAGATGTGTGCAAATGTATTTTGTTTCCTATCCATGTGAACATGATTTAAGTGGGAGGGGACCTAACCTCCTCTAGGGGGGTCCGAGGGCATGCTCCCCGGGAAGATTTATTTTTAAATGTTGAAGTTAAAAGCATCAATCTGGTGCACTTTGAGAGCAACATGAGGTGACCTATGGATACATCTCTCAACACCCATATGAAACAGAACTGTAAACAGATTTTCTTTTTCTTTATGGATATTTTACAAATCACTCCCCTTTCAAACTGTAACAACTTTTTTTTACTGTCATATAGTATTTTATACCTGTTTACTTTATTCTCTTATTTTTTTATAACTATAATGATCATATAAACACTGGTTGTAGAAAAAGCTTCTTATATTTGTTAGCATAGCTAGCTAACCAGATGCTAATAACAACAAAGTTATTGTCTGTATGATCAGTATGACAGATCGCCACTGGGCTTACAACTAAAGACACAGCCACGCAAAAACTGCAGCATGTGTACGGCTCCTTATGGGTACTGCAACTCCCGGTCAGAACTACACCCCTGTCAGACGAGACATATACCACGTGATGACACGTTAGGCTTGTGTTGTGTTCAAGGACCCTGACCTTGGCCAGGAAAAACAGGCACTCACTTGTTTAATTATTTTGCGGTCTAGATTTCTTTAATTTTTTTCTTTTTTGCGTGTGTTTATAAATTACCTCGAGGGCCACACCAAATGGTCTCGCGGGCCGTATACGGCCCGGGGGCCGGAGGTTCCCCACCCCTGCATTAAATGATCGTGAGGATGATGATTGAAAATCGTTTGTTTGAGCCTGGATGCATTTCCTGATCTAAAAACATAGCGATGGTTTTGTACTTACGCCAACGTGAATTAAACATTATTTTGTTAAATAAAAACATGGGGATGTTTAGTAAATGATTACATGTCTCTTATTTAGCACAGAATATGATCCTATCCGTGACATATGGATCTTAACAAATATCCGCTATATCAGATACCTGTAGATCAGCTGTTTATTTCACATGAGTTCCAGTGTGGCAGCTTTTTAATCACGGCTCCCCCTGGTGGATCCATTATCCATTGCAGCTGGTTTCATTATAATTAAATGTATTTATCAAGGGGGCATTTCAAGTCCTGCGGGGGGGTTTTCCTTTTCAGCAGGGGTCCACCCCGTGCCGATCACGGACCCGCACGGGTAGGCGTCTGAAATGGAGCGCTCCATCTGTATTTAGCCTGCAATACAGAGTAGCAAGGTCAGGTGCAGACACTGGAAGAATACAAAGAGTTATTCATAAACAGGACATCACTCCGGCCTTGAGCTTTGGGTGAGCTCCGCTCCCACACACAGCTAGGAAGCAGCCTTATGAAGATTTCACTTTTTCTGTAGAAACGTTAGCGAAAACAAATACCGTATGATGGTGCCAGAGTAGGGAGGGACTTCCACAGGCCGGCCGAATGCTGATTGGAGGATCGTGTTGCCAAGAGACTCTATCTGAGTCTGTGCACCAACCAAAGAGAACCAAGTATAAACCACAGTATCTCTTCAGCTAGTCTTGACCAGGGTTGGGAGGGTTACTTTGTAAATGTAATCAGTTACTGATTACTGAATACATGCTCTGAACGTAATCCGAATACAGTTACGTGTGTAACGTAATCAGATTACTTTTGGATTACTTTCTTTTTCCATCACAGACAGATGGATATGTTTTGGTGTACAGGAGACACAAAAAGCAAAAGGAAACTGAACATGTTTTTACTGTTTTAAATGGCGTATCAAGAGCACAACTGAAACATAACATCTGAAACGATGTAACAACATAATAAACTTTTTGGGGATGCAGCTTGGGATGTGAGGAGTGAGGGACACGGCTTAGAACGGGCGTGTCGCCTTCTGCAGGACATGAATTAAAATGTCGAACTCGGACTTCATTTTAAGGAAATTTCGGGCCAGGGGTTTAGAGCTATATTTGTTCAAGCACCGGATTGGCAAAACAGGAGAGTGTGTGCACCAGTCTGCCTTGATCTATGTATTCATGTCTGTGACTCTCACAGTATCTGCTGCCCACAGCTGTTTTATAGAAGGAAAACCTCCTTCACTTCATGAAATCTCTGCAGCACCAGGAGGCAGTGGGAGGGTTAACTCAGCCTCTGAGAAGAGGAGCGCGCCGCGCAGTGCCTTTCACGCACCGCCTTCACTGTGTTTACCTTCAGAATCATTAGAAAGGCTAAAGAGCAGTGTGGCTGATGTGTTTTGACCACACACACCTCTACAAACACACGATTTAAACGCATACTTTTGTTCCTCCATGTTTCGTTGTTATTGTTTAACTTTTTGGTCCATCTGCGGCGGTAATAGGTTTTGTGCGCTGTGATGATTCGGCTGTACCTTTAGTAATGAATATTAAATGTTGTGAGGAAATCTTTCCACCAATAATTCCAATAAGTAATCCAAAATGTATTCACTTCAGGTAAACTTACGAAAGTAACTGATTACTCGTTTTTCAAATGTAACGCAAGCTGAATACAGTTACTTGATTTTTGTATTCTGATTACGTAACGCCGTTACATGTATTCCGTTACAACCCAACCCTGGTCTTGATCAATCATAAATGAACGGGCAACACATAAAAATGTATGCACTCACAAGGTTCGGGGCTCTTTCCGGAAATAGTGGTGACAGATTACAGCTTTGCTGCCTGTCATTTCTATGACGTGACGGAGTCCTTGGCCAAGTGAATATATATATTTTGCTCTCTCATAATAAATAGTTACATTTAGAAGTTGTCTGTCTTTCCTGGAATTTTGAACACAACAGTAAGTTGAATACTCAAATCTGATTGTAAATTCTTAACATGTGACACGTTGTTAATACAGTATGTTGTGGAAATATTTTCCAAGGCCCATAACTTTGACCCATCAGTTCAAACTGTCCTGACTGAGCACACGCACTTCGTAACCTTGGCTGCTGTGCTCTCAGTGTTCTGTCTCCCTGTTCCTGCCTGTTGGCGTCAGCTGATAGAGGTGTTATGATTCTATGTTCCTGCCTGTTGACGTCAGCTGATAGAGGTGTTATGATTTGATCTTGTTATGCAGCATGTTGATGATGCTCTCAGAACTAGCTAAATACATGGGTCTGAGGTAGAGTTCTTTAGAATTGACGTGGCAACCACCCGTGCAGTCTCACCATGACTGCTGTGATTTGTGATGTGAACTCTCCGGCCGAAACTCCAAATAAATCATCAGTGTTTGACATCAAAGCTCCTGCTCCACCGTGTCTCCTTCCTGAGTCGGTGACTCCCACTGCATTGCTACTAGGGCTGTGCATCTTCACTGGTCTCACGATTCGATTACGATTATCCTGTCAACGATTCGATTCAATTCGATATCCCGATGCATCACGATTCATACCAATGCGTTGCATCCTCAATTTTCTATATTACTGCACATGGCTTATTTTTCATCAATGCATACATGCAGTAAATACATATGAACTCTCTTTTTATTATTTAGAAAGTGCTTCAGAAATCAATAACATAAATGTCTTGACATTCATTTATAAACCAAAATAAATGAATTGTATAGGTCTAGCCTCCCTATATCTGTGTGTGAAGTTGTTCCATCCTCAAAAACAAAAAAATAATGCTTCTGCAGTCTAGCTGCAGCTTCTAGCAACGGTCTTCTGTTAAAAAAGGACACTGAATGTCCTGAATGTGGCATCACACACAGGACTTGAGTCTGAACACAGCAGACAACAGGAGTATTTACAATAGCATATACAAACAAAAATACTGCATGTGGGTGCACACTTACATTCTCTGTCTTACTGTTACATAAATCCCATGAATGTATGAGATTAAGTTAGCTTCATTATATCTCAGTGATTAAGTGAATAATAAAGTTTCTATCGGGTCACTATCAGCCTGTCACTCATTATTTTCAGGGAGGGGGCGGGGTTTGGAGGAACAGAGGAGACGGTGATCGCGGAAGCTTTTTTCCTCCTGCCTTCACAAACTTTACACACGTATATATATATATATCGTCTGAAAATTGCTAGAGGACATTCATACTTTGCAATCCAAGACTTAATTAAATCCACCAAAAACCTGACATCATTGTAACGCGATTATTTTTGAAAAACATAAATCCCTATGCCGCAGCGACACGGAGTGATTCAGAGCGGGTCCTTCTGCTGTTGGTTCTGGACTGGTGTTCTTGTGTTGGTGGATAAAGCAGACTGCTCCGTGTTTGGTGTTGCTGTGCCGCTGTCACGTCTGTTCCCTGATCTCTGCGTCACCGACCGATTTGATATTAAAGTGACAGAAAAAAAAAACGTTATAGTAAAGCCGCGGCCGGAAAATCAGGAAGCAACGTTACTACGCTATAACCGATTATCTTCCGTCACTGCATCGAGACCGAATCGTCCACGTCCGCATCGCAATGCACCATAGAAACGATTATTTTCAACACCCCTAATTGCTACACAGAAGTTTCCTCTACACAGTACACTCTAAAAACAAATGCCTTGGCTCAACAAAGAAAATCAACGCAACAGTTTGCATCGATGTTTATTGAGTTAAGACAACTTCTAATGAAATTGTCTTAAAGCAACAAAGTTATTTGAGTTAGGGGAGAAGGCTTTTCCTCTACAATCAGAGGTGTTTTTAATTACCACTTACTTAATAATTGGTAGCATAAACACAAGTTTTGAAGTTGATTACTCAAAAGATTAAGTTGTTCCGACTAGTTTTACCGCATGATTTAAAAGGAATTTTAATTTGTATTTACTTAATTACCCTCATTCGGGATACAAGTTTTTAAGTTGATTACTCCAAAATGTAAGCTGGTCCAACCTGTTTTACCGTATGATTTAAAAGGATTTTAAGTTGCATGTACTTAATTACCATCATTGTGAACACACGTTTTTAAGTTGACAACCATTTATAAATTAAGTTGCTCCAAATATATTGTTTTCAATAGTTTTTTTTCTTAGCTTTTTCATGTTTTTGCCTTTAAAGTTGTGCAGTTGTTTATTTCAACACATGATGTTTCAATCAGGAGAAAATTCATTTAGTTTGAACATTTATTGACACATGCCATATGATAAGGTGCATGAACACCTGAAATCACAGCTGACTGCAGGAGAGAGGAGAACCATTTTATAGTTTGGCTGCAGCACGTTGATTGGCTGCTGGAGAATGAGGTGAAATGTAATAGGTTAAAGAGAACGCCTGTGATGAGCTGATTATATGCAGCTGCGGAGCGAATGTATATACACCCAGTCTTCCTGAAAGAACTTGCGCTGAGCTTCATTTAAATCTTGAAAAAAAAGATAAATAACACAAATTTAAATTGCCCCACAAATAATAAATAAACACATTAGCCATATTACCATGGGACATGGGGACACAGCAAATACATGCTGCCATCACATCGAAGTTAGAGGCCTTTGCATATTTAAAACCAGTGCCAAATATGTGAAATCTGTAAAGTTTTTGTAAAACTACAGAAACAAACTCTCAATGGCCACCAATCTGCAGATCACACACATCCATTTGACAAAAGATGTAACAAAGATGTTTGCACTGCCGACAGTCATTATTTCAAACAGTATGAACACATTTAACGCAGAATGCTTGCTCATTCATTTGTTTCCCTCGACCACGATGGTTGCCATCGTATGGTCAGATCCTGGGGTGGACCGGTCACTGATGAAGGCGATATTCATGTCCTTTTGAAGCACATTAAATAACAGGTTAGCGCATAAGAGATAATGAATTAGGTAATTGCATTCTTTTTAAACTGTCACTCTTAGCGAATTCAGAGCCATTATTACCAGCTGCTAAAGCAACGCTGGTATTGTTTTCACCTATTGAGTCTGCATGTGTGTGTCGTCATGGCAATGTGGTCCTGAAGACACACAGAGGTGGTTTTGAGTACTTTGCCTAGTGTTTAAATGCATGTGGACAGATTTTGTCAATCACAACCGTGCAAGTTTTAGTGTATCTTCTCATCTTTTTAGCAGGTTCCATACAATATTTGAACTGGTTAAGTGAAGAGCAGAAGCCACTTTTCAAATGTTACACAATCCTTTTCCCATGCCATTGCTGCCAACACCTATCCATGCTGAACGTTGCTAAGATATTATTGATTGGAGTGTGGCTAAAAGTGCAATATGCTTCAAAATGTAGCTGACAGAGAGCAGTGCTTTTGTCCTGTGTCACTGTGCCCATGGATTTTATTTTATTTCAAGATTTTTAATTACGCTGTTAAACTCCTTGAAAAGGTCCTCTTCCTTTTCTCCAAGGTACACGACAAGGCAGCGGATGAATATAGTTCTCTGCGTACTTCAATTGTATTGTGCTATTTTTGAAAAAGGAAAAAAAGAGAAATGACCTAAATGAATATATTCTGAACTGCCAACAACTTGCATTTCAATGACAACTCTAAATAACGATCCTACCTCAATAAGCATGTCCTTGATCTGCTTCACCAAGATTCATTTTTAATAAAAAGCGATATCACAATAGTAACCAAAGTATTTTTACTCTCACAGTAGCCTCTACTTTGTATCCTCTCACAGAACTAATCACAGTTCAAAGGCTGCTAATTTTGGTCAAACAGCAATTTGCCTATACAGTGCAACTACAAGGCTATCTACTGTATTTGAATGACAAAAGATGACACTCACCTTAAAATGTCCTTTGTATATTTCTATTTGTCTTAACTGTGGGAACTTGTCCAGGCATGTTAAGTGGGAGTGGACTTGAAATCCTTAACTCAAGGTGTAGAACAATTAAGTTATCAAGCCAATTGCATTACTAACTACAACTTGAATTTTGTTTTAAGTCAATTAACGCAGAAATCAGAGTTCAAATTACACACAATATTAAGTTGATGTAATTACCAACATTATTACGTCAACACAACTTATAAATTAATGTTTGCAACTTAAAATGTTTATCTAAATCAATTAACTCACATTTCTATCTTGCAACCATGCATTTAATTAAGTGGAGGTGAAAGGTTGCCTGAATTCGTTTTTAGAGTGTAGTACAGACCACTGTCAAGGACTATAATGAAGGTTGCTAAGGAGGATGAAGAAAGAGAAAGGAAAAGAGGTTAAAAGACATAATGTTCATTATGGGGAAAAGAACACCTGATAGGCGGATCAGAGAACCCGAAGTGGAGGGATCTTGATGAGCCTGAAGGGTAAACACGCTCTTGAGGAAGAGTTTGATGTGATAAATAGGTGGGTTACACATTTAAATGTATGTTCAGAAAGATGTACGATGATTTCGATCTCCACTCATCAGTCATGCTCAGTCAGATCCTTATTTTCCTTTTAAAATGCAACCCACCCCCCCTCCACTCCACTGTGCTGTTTTGACAGTTTGTAATGAGGAGACGGGGCAGGCTGCGGCAAGAAGGCTTCTCCCAGGAGGGAACTCTTGTCCTTGGATGCAGATGGCACCCCGCCAAGGGCATATGATGTTCTTTTTTTAGTTGAACTCATATGTCTGCAGGCGCTGGGGTTACTGTCGTGTTTACATTTTTTTCATAATTTCCCTCCAGTTTGTTTCACTTGAGTGATTAAAAAGGTTACATTCACGTGATCCCAAGAAACACAGCACAATAGTGCTACAGCATTCATTTAAGAACATTCTATAGTCTGTTTAAACTGCTCACATTGTATCAATTAAAAGAAATGTTCAGTACAACAGTTTTAATATGAACAAATGATGGGCTGATAAAGACAAAAAAACATCATACAGAAAGTTTGGGATTGTTATGGGGACACGGCACGATCGATGATTGTATCTAGGGTCAAGATAAGATTCAATGATGGAGCCACATATCTGTAACTTTTAATGAAACAGCATACATTTATGGCAAATTATTTTGTGGATCCCCTGCCAGGGTCTGGACTCCTTTGAGTATTATTGGACTACTTATTCTTAATTTATATTAAGTAGTCCCCCCCCCCCACTTCCCTTGCGTCTGTCTCCATGTTGGTCATTGTCTGATTTCAAATAAAAATTGGTAATTCTTTTTTTTTCTTTTTCGCACAGATATCAAACAGACATTTTCAAGACATTACATGTAAAATACTGTGTTTTCCTAGTACAGTTGACAAATAAACATGTACCCCATTACCCCGCAATCTCATTCAGTCAAAACATACAAGGGGAGGGGGGGGATAAGGAAATAAAAATAAATAAAGGATGAATATTAAATAGTATTGCAAAGAAAAGGGGGGAGGGGGTGCTCTGCTGAGAATTAAGCATTGGGTTCTTCATCAGTAGTAGTAATGATACTTTTTCAATCACATTAGTATGCATAAAAAGTGGCAGGTGCTGTGACAGGTCACAACTTTCCCTACTTATGCTAATGACCCCTTTGTTCGAGGTGATATCACATATAGGTGTGATAACCTTTGATGTGAGGGTTGAGGTGTTATCACATGTAGGTGTGATACTCCCCGCTGTAGTAGACCCTTTGTTGTCAATCTAATCTAATTAACCTTTGATGTCTGTCCTTTGATGTGAGGGATGTTAATATAATTAGTGTTAATTAAGGTAGTCTTGTATGTAAGTGTGATATGTTTAAGGCGAGACACGGCAGGCAAAAACATCGTTTTTCAAGTACTGGTCAATTTTGAGATTTTGTGCTATTTTGATTCCATAACATGTTTTCTTTCAGGCTTTTGGAAGGAAAACGTACAAAATACACATTTAAGTGTTTATTTTACTATAGTTTGTCTATTTGCGTCTGTATATTTCTCCTAAATTCACCAAAAGTTAGCATTCTAACGTAACATAAAGTACCGCGACCGCTGTGTGCACCATGTCAACAGAGGTATCGCCGGAAAGCTGTGTCTCTCCTGCACAGTCTCATCGGATCCAAATATGGTCATTTCCTTTGTATCAGCAACCAATTGTGAAAGCACAAAGGGGTCTTAAACCAAGAAACAAAATCTCATTGGCTGGTGTCAATTTCTGACAACGTGATTCGTTCAGATGCGTCACGTGGTGTGCTAAAACACTTCCTGGTTAGCTTTCAGCTAGAAATTGAAATCTCAAAATGCCAAAAGAACGGCGAAAAAAACGTTCACAGAGAAGACTACAACAATTGTCACTTGCACGAAGCAAGGTTATAAAAAAAAAAAAATGACCCTGAACATGAAATACCTTCACGGAGTGCGTCGATGCGCAAGCTGTCATCCAAAGAACAGGAGGGTTTAGCTAGCGCCTCACTGCAATCTTTAAAGGTCGTTTTCTCAAAATGAGTTTTTTCTCCTACTCTGAGTTCGAAATTTCAACTTCAGTAGCACGTAGATACACCAAACCTTCCAGTTATATTCCTATCAATATTATGAAGGCTTTTACAGAAGGGTTTGTTCATATATAATTCATAGCCTGAATTATACAACATTGTATACCTAAAAACATGGCGAAAATGGATATTTTAGGGCTGTTGACAGTATTTTCTGGAGTGATAAAAAGAGATATCCAATATCCCTTCTGTAAAAGCCTTAGATACTAATATGACTACAAAATGAAACAAGAATTTTGAATCTGGCTATATCCAAAGTTCAGATTTCGATTCCTGAAATGTGTTAAAATATGTGCATATTTAATGAGATAATGGTTAATTTGCATATTTAAACATGCTATTTCAGAAAATGTGTAATACAAAAGACAATTGCCTTATTGTAAGTAATTAATTTGCATGCAGTTACCAAGGCAGGTGAAAAGGATCAAACAAAAAAACATATCACCTCACTACTTCCCCAGATAGTTACTTACGTCAAGTCAGTATTTCCCCCTGAAATGTTATGTTTAAATGCAGATTAGCTTTAAATCTATAGATGAATTCAGACATGGTAGTAAAACGAACACCATTTATGTGTTTCTTGGAAGTTTTCTTTCCATTAGAGTGAAAGAAAACATGGAAGCAAAATAGACCAAAATAACATGAAAAAACGATCTTTGTGCCTGTAATGTCCGTAAACAGTAACTCCATAATTTTGATTGTTGGCTGCTCATTTAATAACTATTAATTGTACTAGTTTGTTGTCTGCTCTTGTGCTTAGTGAATACTAAAGAAGACCATTGTCTCTGTGTGAACTGATTATTTTTGTAGAATTCTGCTGAGCATTAAACAATTGCGTGAGTGTGAGGTTATTAAAATAAATTGGTCAGTAATTCAGAGATGTGCAACTATATTTAACTTTTTGTTTTAAAATGTTGTTTTTATAAATGATTAGGGGAAGTGCCCTTTTTCTCACTTGAGCACCCGCCCCCCAAAATGTCTGTGCACGTCCCTGCTGCCCAGCCAAAAGAAAGTAACCACATCAAGGTTGTAACTGTTTGCAGTAAAGTCGTGGGGCGCTGAACTGTTCCTTTGAATCTTTTGAGTTTTGATACATGATATAATTACTTGTCTTTCAAATTTGAAGGAGGGTGAGCAAGCATCTTGAGGAACATTCATCATTAACTCCTCCAAAAAATATAGTTTATTTAATAATGAATGAATATGTGAATCATAACAGTGATTGACAGCTGATAGGAATAATATGATTGTTAATAGTATCATATTCATTCAGACAATGACATATTCATCTTAAGCCCTGAGCCTGTTTTTAAGGTTTCAGTCTCGAAAATGCTATGCCCAAAACAAATGACTATAACTTAACTTCTAAAAAGGGTTATATGAATAATTGCTTTTTTCAAAGCAAGGTTACATCTGTGAGTTGGATGTAGAAGTGTCAGAATCAATATAGATATTTCTCAGTCAGAGTAAATTCAGATGGAACATAGTAAAAAAAGGTAAATTCTTACCCCGCCTAAAAAAAAAACATTACTTATAGTGAAAACTACCCTTGAATGATGGGATAGTAGACTAATAGCTTTAGGAATCCAAAGTATAACATATAATAAGTACCCTGTATCAAGATTGAGGCAAAACAAGTTAAATTTGACCTTTTTAGAGAGGTTTAGCTAAAAGTAGTCCAGGCGTACTGACCTTTGGGCACATTTTGGCACATTTGGATACCATCAGTGCCATTTGACATTTTTCAGGTACCATACTGTAAACATAATTTTATTATCACTACAGGTAATCATTCCATCCAAATACAAGTGTTTTTAAAAATTAAAAAATTATTTTTAAATTACATTTGTTTTGTATGTAAATGGTGTGTGTGTGTGTGTGTACTTTGCCACAGCCCTTACATGTTTATCACCCGACTAACACTTATAGGAAGGTTTACTTACACAATAACAATTAGGAAACATAGGATACACTTGTCTCTTGTCTTGAGCAGATTTATTTAAAAAATAACACTAAAAAAACGACACTAAAACCGAAATAACACCACAAGCATTTTTTTTGTAAATACTGGCAAAAAAGAAAAAATGTACACAACCTGAATGTGTTTAGTATTTTTGAATTGAGGCACCAGGCACTTAGTGCAGTAGATAGGTCTTCACCGTTGTGTTGCCAGCATCAGAGCACCACCCGGGGTCACCCCTCATCTTGTGCAGCTCCTTGTGGAGAAGGAAGCTGTTCACCACTGCAATGTCCAGAAAATGGTAAAAAAAGGTCTTGTACCATTTCATGGTTTTGTGGTGAACACTGTAGTATCCAATCAAAGCATCGGACACATCCACGCAGCCCATGCTTCTGTTGTAGTCCATCACAGTGTCAGGAACGGTAACAACCTTAGTCTTCCACACACCAGCCCGTTTCACTTTCCTCCTGACAGTCTGTCCACTGAATCAGAAGATTCAGAGGGAGGCTGAGTTAGTACTGGTGCAGACGTCCAGCGGCGTAGCTTGGATGTTGATGGCTCTGGGGCAACTGTATGCTGATCTGATGCACGTCGTAGCTCGGATGAGGCAGATGTTGATGGCTGTGATCCAGAAGCCATTTAATACTTGTCTTCATCACTGTGAAAACAAATGTGGAAAAAACAATTACTTTGATTACTTCACTGGCTTATTCTTTCAAAAATGTAACTCAAATCAGAAATAATTCCTCCATTTAGCGTGTGTGAAATAACAGTATACACATGTGTGTATACTGTTATTTCACACACGCTATAGTATATATATATATATATATATATATGTATACTGTTATTTCACACACGCTATAGTATATAGATATATAGATATATATATAGACTGATATACAATACAGCTTTATTTATAAACTGCTATTAGTCAATGTCTGTAGAACTACAAAACAGCATCCATTTGGCGTGTGTGGAATAACAGTGTATATATATATATATATATACACTGGGTTGATATACAATACAGCTTTATTTATATACTGCCGTGTTATAGTCACGAAATACAATTAATCTATTTATACGTTCACCAACATGATGTTGCCATTGTTTTAGTTTCTCACGGAACGATAACGCTACAACAACAAAGCGGCGTCCATTTTGTATTTTGCGAGTGTGGAATTACTATAGATTACACCAAATACACAACTAATAGATACAAACAGAGAGAGTACATACCTTTCCTGAAGTTCCTAATCAGGGTTTCCTGCTGTTGTCTCTGTTCACTGTGTTGTCGCTTCGCTGTGTTCGTTGCTGCTGTGCTGGAGCGGTTGTGCGGGCTGCTTCTGCTACGTCTGTGCGTAAAGCAGCCGCTGCTGGCATTATTCATACTATGCAGGATCCTATCTCTGGAACCCATTGGTCGATTTGGGTGATTGACACCTTTTTTGAAACTTTGGAGCCAATAGAATCGAGGGGGAGTTAGTAAATCCCGCTTTACACTTACGTCAAGGAGAGAGAGGCTTGCGTAAACAGCACGTGAGAATGCCTAAACCCCGGACTGCAAAACTTTATACCTACGATGCGGCCATGAATGTAATGATGGATTATCAGGAACAATTCTAAAGTGACTAAGAGACATTGGATTAACCTTGAGCAGCGTTTTTATTCCCTTGAACACGACTTTTGATCACAAAACAGCAACGGTAAGACATAATTATTGTTATGCTTTAGAACACTGTTGTTGTTTTCTTGCTCTTTTCTGGCTGCTCGCTCAGTGAATTTGTGTCCTACAGTGATGATACTTATATCAAAATAATCTGTGGAGTATCAGCTTTCAGCTGATATGTAGTTTGTGCAGAACATATTAAGTTTTAAAGATCGTTTTTGCTAGTTAGCACCGGAAGTAGCATCAGCCTGTTTTCACTAAGGGCTAATGCTAACGCTTCTTGTGAGACTTGTGTTTTGTTTCGGTAAGAATGGCTCATATCATTAGGTTGCTGAGTTTTTTCCCGTTATCTGAGTATAAGACATTCATAGGTTTTTAAATATTAAGAAGCCCACAGACGCTGTCTCCTGCAGTGACGTGTTTTTCCGCCCGGTATCGGGGGGGCCGGGTTTAAGAGGTTAAGACCTATAACTAACCTTTGATGTTATTGTCCTGTCTAAATTAGATTAGTTTTAATATGATTAGTGTTAATTAAGGCAGTCTCTTTGAAGTTGTGTGAGATTGTGTGAGACTCTCTCCCCCCTACCCCATTCCTTTTGCTGTGATGCCAGAAGATAGAGGGGGTGGAGTTAGGTAAAAAATAAATCCGTTCAAACGAGATAAAAAGCCAGTCATTTCCACTCACTAAGTCACCTAATACCTTCAAAAAGAAAATGGCTAAGAGACGCATCGATATGGGTTTAATCAGCGAAACGCCTGTGACAACACCGGGAGCGCCAGTCAAGAAACAGATGCAGTATCTTTACCGGGTTCAGACCACTCCGTCTGAGGCTCTTCATAAAAAATGGAGTCTGGATGTGTGAGACTGTCTCCCCCCTTCCCCCTCACACCCATTCCTCTCCCCCTTCCTGTCACCCCCCTCATGTTGCTGTTATCCTATGCCAGAAGATAGGGGGGTCACCTAAAACTTTATTGTCCTCTCTAAATTAGATTTGGTTTAATATGATTTGCGTTAACTAAGGAGGTTCTTTTTAAGTTGTATGGCTTGTGAACTAATGTTTCATTATTTTATTAACTATAAGGAAGTCTCTTTTGAAGAGGGTAATACTAATTTAAAGATCTTAATCACCCCTTGATCTTGTCTTTTTTTATTGTTTAATTCCTCTTAAGCCCCACGGACCCGAGCTCGGGTCCGAAAATGCTATATATGTAGCAACAGTGCTATATCTGAAGTGTCATTCATGACACTATTAATATTCCATACCCATCTGACCGGAGGAAACTTGGCTAACTGACGATACGAAAAAAGAAAAAAAAAGTTTTTCGAAAAAGAAGTCTCACAAGAAGCCTCTAAATGAGCCCATGGCAAAAACGGGCAATTGCTATTTCTGCTCATAACTCACAAAAACGATCATTTATAATTCATACTTTCTGCACAAACAACACATCTTCTGAAAGCTGAGATTCCACAGATTCCATGGGTATACACCCCATCACTACAGGCACAACATTAACCGAGCTAGCAGCCAGAACATAGCAAGTAAACAATATCAGTTTTCAAATCCATGACAATAATTAGGTCTTACCTTGGCTGTTTTGTGATCAAAAGTTGTGTTCAAAGGAATAAAAACGCTGCTCAAGGTTAATCCAATGTCTCTTGTCACTTTAAAATGATTACTGATAATCAATCCTTTCATTCACGGCAGAAGAGTAGGTCCAACGATTAACAGTCAGTGGCTTCAGCTACAGGAGATGTAGTTTACGCATAGCTCCCCCCTCCGCAGGCGTAACATATTTACGTATTTTGATTCGATTGGCTCTAACGATTCAAAAAAGGTGTCAATCACCCAAATCGACCAATGGGTTCCAGAGATAGGATCTTGCGTAAGTATAGGCAGTATAGCTGGTTTACGCACACGCCCACTCTTTTTACGCAGCATAGTATAGCATAGCATAGCATGTCCCGCGGCGACAGGAGAGCAGAGAACGGCAGATCGATCAGCAGGATTTGTTTTCTTTGTCTTCATTGTAACAATGGTAGCTAGAAAGAAGACTTTTTTGTCCGTAGAGGATGCATTGGACATCGTATTTCAGGACTCTCCGTCGGAAGATAGTGATCTCGTCACACATAAAGGGGACAGTAATGACTGATTATGAACCTCCGTCACCGGAAAGGTATGTAATCTCTCTGTTTGTATCTATTACTTATTTATTTGGTGTAAGAGTATTCATCTATTTTTATCTTTTTGTTATTTATTTGGTGTAAGAGTGTATTCATCTATAGTAATTTCACACACGTGACAATAACACGACGGCATCCATCTTGTGATATAATGTTCTTTCACACACTCAACAACAAACAAAGAAGATGGATGCCGTTTCTTGTTCTTGTTGTTGACATACACATGTTGAATTTAACACGGTATTACATTACATTTCATTTAGCTAACGCTTTTATCCAAAGCGACTTACAATTATTGCTTATATTATATATATATATACACATGCATATAAATATGACAGACGGAATATTATTAAATATTGAAAATATTATATGAACCCTGTCTCACATAATTTACACAGTATACATTTTGAGTGATATAATGTTATTTCACACACTCAAAATTGATGTTCTGCTGTTGTTGTAGAGAAATTATTTCTGATTTGAGTTACATTTTTGAAAGTACAAGCCAGAGAATTAATCTATTTGTTTTTTTCACAGTGAGGAAGGCGATGATGATATGGCTTCTGGATGCCCGAGTATTATTGGGAAGATACCACCAAGGTCAGGAGGTACTGCAGGAGGTGCTCTGATGCTGGCAACAGAAGGGTGAAGACACCTGTGTACTGCAGGAAGTGTCAAGTCTCTGTGCTTCACTACCAAAAATAACTGTTACAGGCTTACTGGAGTAATACTTTACTTCAGGCTTTGTATAAAAAAAAAAAAATAATAATAAATCTGCTCCAGTTGGAGTCAAATGTTTCCTAATTTTTATTGTGCAAGTAACATGCATCTCATGCAAAGAGGGAACTTCCCACACACACACACCCACCCACACACACACTTAATTTTGTTTTACAATAAAAAAAAAAGTTTATGGAATGAATACCTATGGTGATAATTAAATGTTATACAATGATTTTTACAGTCTGTTACCTGAAAAAGGTTAAATGGCACTGATGGAACCAAATGTACCCAAATGTGCCCAAAGCTTAGTCCGCTTGGACTTTTTTTTGCTAAATCTCTCTAAAAAGGTCAATTCTCACTTGTTTTGCTTCAATCTTGATACAGGGTACTTATTATATGTTATACTTTGGATTCCTAAAGCTTTGAGGCTACTAACCCATCATTCAAGGGTGGTTTTCACTATAAGTAATGGGTTTTATTTGGGCAGAGACAAGAATTTACACTTTTTGACTATGTTCCATCTGGATTTACTCTGACACTGAAACATCTTTATTGATTCTGACACTTCTACATCCAACTCACAGATGTGACCTTGCTTTGATAAAATAAATTATTCATATAACCCTTTTAGAAGTTAAGTTATAGTCCTTTGTTTTGGGCATGTCATTTTCGAGCCTGAAACCTGAAAAACAGGCTTGGGGCTTAAGAGGTTTTAACTATAAGGAAGATTTACTGGTGTGTTTCGCTGGATGATGTAAATAGTCTAATGGCGCGTTTCCACTGCAGCGGGTAGCCCCGTTTAAGCGTCCTTAACCGCCCTCAAGCGGCCAGGCCGGTTTTTGGTGGCGTTTCCATATAGCCTAGTACCGGCCAGCGGGTTCTTTTTCCGGCCTCATAAAATCGTGGTTCCCTCAGACCAGGGCCAGGGCTAGGGCTGAACTAGTGACGTCAACACTCTCGATTGCTGATTGGTCAGAGAGAATCGGCGCGAGTTCATCCCTAGCGTCGCATATATATCTAGAAGCAAGCTTGCAGCATTTTTATAAACAGCATTTTGTAAACGGATGAGCTATAAAAATGGCTACGTCTAATAAGAAAAGCACACCGTGGTCGACCGAGGAGGTGACGACGTTCCTACATCTCATTGGGGATGATCAAATCCAGCGGGAGCTCGACGGAACAACTCGAAATGTGAACAAAAACAAAGCCGATCGCCCCGCCTACACTGCGTTGCTACCCCAGGTCCTAAACTGTAATGGGAATGCGCCACGGCCTGGGCCGGCCAGCGAGGCAGCCCGAGACCAGAGCGAGGACGCTTAGGGACGCTTAAACAGGGCTACCCCGCTGCAGTGGAAACGCGCCATAAGTGCCATGTTAGGGGGACATCACAGAGCTCAGGAGTCCACCCTTTGAGGCTTGAAGAGTGGACAAAGAGAGGTGTATTTACTGTGTGTTTCCCTGGATGATGTAAATAGTCCAAGTGCCATGTTAGGGACATTACGGAGCTCAGGAGTCAGCCCTTGTAGGCTTTGTTAACATTAATGCTTTTTGCTTTTGTTTTTGTTACTAAGATACTTCTTAGATACACTTTGAAGTGAGCAACACTTTACAACTGGTAGAATATGAAGTACTTTGTAAGGAATTTGGTGTCTTGGTGGAATATAAAGTACTTCGTAAGGAATTGGGTTTCTTTAGGGCTGTTTCAGTGAGACAATGCAGTTTTGATAATTTTAAGTTTCAAAGCTTTATGCCATATGCCCATTAGCTACAGCAGGGGTCGCCAACCTTTTTGATATGCAGTGCCATTAAAAAAAAAACTTGTTATCAGCTTGCCAACGATCGACAATTATCAACGGGGGGGATTGAGGAGCTTGACGCTCGTGAACTATCAGCAGGAGGGCGGGGGGAGCCTCGCTGCGGGGAAGCAGTGTGTGGACCTGTCAGCGCAACTTACATGATGCCGAATTTAACAAACACATTTAAATAATTGGTTTAAACCGCATAATAATAAGGACGATCGTCCGTTTTGTGATTCTCCAGAGCACACATGTTATGATATTAGGGTCACGCAGAGTGAGATGAGATCGCTGTCCCTTTAAGAGAGAGAGAGAACGGTGTGGCTTGTGCATGTGTGTTTGTGGATGGTAGAGCGACAGTGAGGGAACGTGTGTATGTTTCTGGAAGTGAAACGAGGCAGCAGAAAAACAGAGGTCTGTGATGTATTTTGTGAAACAGAAGAACAGCTAAATAAATGCAACGGCCTCCCAAGAAGAGCTCGCCTCTCTCCAGTCATTTAAGCTAAAGTGGGTTATTGAACCTGAAGCTTGTTGCTTCTGCCCTCCTCTACTACGGTCTGGGAGCCGACAGGAAAGTTCAACACACAGATGGCCAGTCCGCCCCTTTGTAGCATATTATTTCAATGAGAGATGAGCATGGCTTTCAACTAAATAAACAGCCACGCAAAAACTGCGGCATTTGTACAGCTCCTTATGGGTAGGCCTACTGCAATTTGTGAAGTGCTTTCCTCCGTGGTGAAACGATCAGCACTGCACCACGGAGGAAAGCGGCAGAAAGTCACCTGGAGTTAAAGAGAGCGGGGCTACGCTGCTGCATGGCTTCCTTCTGCAGGTAATGGGGAGACGCGCTCTTACCCCCTGATCCCACCGGAAGCGTCTGCACTGCGTTGCGCTGCGGCGTGCTGCGACCTCATCCTGCGTCATAACCATAGACTGTATATATAAATGGACGTATGGTCCATGACGTCACCCATAGGATTCTGCAGAGTTGCCGTGAAGCCCTTAGTAGGCGGAGTCGGCCACTAACGGCTCGACGGTGTCGTCAGAGTCTAACTCCCGCCTTCTCCAAATAAGGGCAAAGAGGCGGGACAGGGCGGGACCTGCTGCCAACGAGCGTGACGTTCGAGTCATAGCTCAGGCTAAGAAGCTAAGCTAACATGCTCTCAGTGTAAAACATGATTGATGAAAGTAGTAAATCGGTCAGATTTGACCCGAAGACAACAGGAGGGTTAATGCCATATTCACTTAGTAACGCATGAACAACTTTTACAAATATTTCTATATAGTCTGTGTTGGTAAATGTCATCTAGGTTGCACATTTCCTGCTGAAATACATGCATACCAAGTCACTGCGTGGCACTTTTATAGTTCCACTATATAAACGTTACATTCATAATCAAACGAGACAATCTGCAAGATAATTAGCTATTTGGTATTATTCTTAATGCTTGTCATTCACACGTTAATAAAAATAAAATAAGTACCGATACATAGCAGAATAATTGTGGCGGTGTTCAGCTTAATAAGCCTTGCTCAACATCATTTATTTAGCTAATACTACAGCGGGCTGCAGGCGAACCAAATCTGCGTTACGATGCATTCCTTGATCTCCAGTTATAACGCCGGACTCCGCCGCTGGCCGAAGCTAACGGAGCCCCAGGGTGCTAGCTACGGCCGCCGGGACGCGCTAGCGAGCTAGCACCCTGCAGCCCCGTTAGCTTCGGCGGCTTGTACTCCGGCGGCCCACCCCTTTTAACATTTGCTCCCGTTTAGCATTATGGGCGTCATAGCCATATAGTATTCAAGTCTTACCTAAGGCTGAATCATAAACTAAACTGTATATATGTATAAAGGGTTACGTCCTTAGCTGGCTAATAAGCTACATAACAGGCTAAGCTAACAAGCACACAAACACCTGCTAACGGGGTTAACATGTATAATATTATCATTTTACTCACCGAAAAAAGCTGAAAGTAGACTTCTTGGAAGATCTGTTAGTACATTCAAGCGCACAGCACGACATTTTAATTATCTGGTATTTGTAACAATATTCCCTAACAGGCACGATCACCACGAACACAGCTAAAGGATCAAGTACAGTAACTACAACTAACTAACGTTGTAGCCTCTATGGTTATAGCCTAGCAGATTGGACAAGTTGCTGTTAGCTGACAGTGAGGCACGTATCTGTCAATCAAAGTGACCACGCCCTAATGTATGCACAAACTTTAAGACCTAATATAAATATAAAGGGTCGCGTTAGAAAACAATTCACTCACAGATCCATAATCATGAAGGTGGAATCTAACTATATCGATAATAAAATGTATGGAGCCAGGTGTAGAAACATGTTTTTTTCTGCTGTAAAATCGGGCATTTTAACATGGGGGTCTATGGAAATTGCTCCTTTCTGCAGCCATCACCTATCGGCCAATATATGAACTGCAGTGTGTGGCACTTCCGTATTGGCTTCCCGGCTCTACCCCACAGTTTGCCGCTTGGTCATAACCCACCAGGCGCGTTTCAAAACGTTGCGGAAGCGGAGCGTCGTGTGTGCAGCCTCGCAGTTGTTGTTGATTTTGGAATATTTCCTGGACATTTGTACTTCTACAAGTAAGTAGGCTACGTAGTTAAATGGTTTATGTTTGTGTCTGTTTAAATCGTGTTTATTGTTGTTATTTCCTATTTTGTTGTGTTGTAGACACAGTTAATAATAATTGTAATATTCCAGTTATAAACGACATGAATCAAAGATGTGTTGCTGTATTTTAGTGGTAAAAAAATATGCATTCATCATCATAATTATTCTATATAATTTACAGTGCCTGTAAACCGGAGGAGAACGCTGGCATGTATTCTCCTACTTGAAAGACTACGGGGGGGTGGGGGGAGGAGAAGGAGCCGGTTTTAGGTGCACCCCCTCAACCAGCAAAGGAGACAACAAGGTGATTTTCATCACCTCGTGGCTGAGCTGAGGCTGGACAGCCAACGACATCACCAATATTTTCGGATGAGTGCAGAGCAGATGGATGAACTTCTGTGCCTCCTGGGCCCTGAACTGACCAGACAATCCACACATTTCAGAGCTGCCATAGAACCCAAGCAGAGACTGGCTGTTGCACTGAGGTAAGATGCACATTTCACAGACAATAAATCACTGACCACAAGTATAATAAACGTTTTAATTAGAAACATATCACCCAAAACATCATTTTAAACACCAACATCAAATCAACACAAAAAAGGAACTATTTACAGTAAAAACAATATGTATTACAAGTCTTCATATTGAGACCCATCCTGCCATGCAGAGCTACTGTTGGAGAACAGCTTTGTGAATGGCCCTGTTGATTGGGCTTGTGGGGGTTGGGGTGCAGTTGGCCGAAGGGCTACTGGCCTGGAGGTGTGAGTGGAGTGTTGTGACCATTGACTGTATATATAAATGGACGTAGGGTCCGTGACGTCACCCATAGGATTCTGCAGAGTTGCCGTGAAGCCCTTAGTAGGCGGAGTCGGCCACTAACGGCTCAACAGTGACGTCAGAGTTCAACTCCCGCCTTCTCCAGCCTGCTCCAAATAAGGGCAAAGAGGCGGAGCCGAGGCGCGACCTGCTGCGAGCTAGCTGAAGCTACCAAGCTAAGCTAACATGCTCCCCATCTGCACACTGCCGTGGCATTTTACGTTTCTAAGGTAAGCGGACATGAAACTATTCAGCAAAACTATAAATAATAATCTAAGTTATTGAGCTTTTAGCATAATACTTCAGAATCTTAAAACCCCTTAACGTTTGTATGCAATTGTGCTAAATTCAACACTGGAATCAAGCAAATATTAATATGTTTGCATGACATTAGTTATTTATATTTTGATATCACTTAACTATACGTTTAATACATTTAAGTCAAGCTAAGGTACATGTGATGGTAGATAGTTAGCGCTCTTACCTGTGAGGCCTCCTCCAAACAGCATAATAACCAGACTGTATCATTAAAACTAAGTACCAGTTCTAGATCCCTGACTTTAGACAAACAATTCAAAAAACAACATGTATTTAAAGACCAATCTTTATTTGAATGTGCCTCTTAACCTGAGATATTAGTTATACAGTAATAGTATTGACAATCTAAAAAAACTGAGCAACTCAACAGTCAACTTTATGTTTCTTATTGTCTAAAGCATTTATTATTTTCATTTTCCCAATCTCATATTCAGTGTGGACGGATTGAGACAGCGTGGTGTCCAGAGAGCAGCAGAGACTTCAGGGAGAAACCTCCGTGTGATGGACGTCCAGTCTGTTGGTTTGGAGAGGACTGAGGGTCTTTCCTCTGCGAGGAGGACCAGGGCTGATGAAGGAGCCCATGCTGGGCAAAGCTGATACCAACTGCACGCCTAGTCGGTCACTTTATTTGACTAAATATGTTTACTTATACATTTAATAGGTTTACACCTTCTGTCCATATGTGCTTTTTATTTAAAACATTTGATTAACTTTTGGTTCATATTTCAATAAATTGTATTTGTTCTCCTTTTGTCCATTATTCTTACTGAAAATGTTAGATTACACATTCACATCTGACTGAAGATTGGCCCCATTTATTTGTGACGTTGCAAAACAAGGTACATGTTGTGAAGCTAATAAAGTGAGGCAAATAGAAATAATCAGCTGATGGAGTGTAGATGTGGAAATAGCTGCATTCGATCAGCTGTTTTTACAATAAAAGTAGTTTCTTAGTGAATGTTCTGTACTGGTTTTAAAATCTCATAACATCAACTTTTAATGTTCTTCTTGACCCTCAGAGAAGGAGAAAATGTCCTGTCTTTCAGGCATGTCCTTTCCTAACAAAAATGACAGGAAACATAAAACATATTATTGCAGAACAAGTGTGTTATTTATGAAAGCGGTGTGTTTGTGTGTTTAGGGGCTGTAGATATAATTATTTTGTAATTGTAATGTAATTTTTTGTAACAGTGAGCTACAAAGACAATCAGATTATGAATGAACAGTATGAAGTTCATCAACATTGAAATATATGTTATTATCAAAATAATATTGAACTGTTTTCAAAACGTAGTGCAACTGTAGAAGCTTGCTCTGTTGTCTCACTGAAAGAATCACTTTTACCACGTTTTTTCAGACAATATTGAGAGATAAATAGTAGCAGTTCTCACTATGTGTTAAATATCTTTGCCTTCAATACATTAAATTAGAAAGCTGACAAAGTCATATTGCTAAATATCTAAATGTAACCTTTTGCATGGAAAAAACCCTCAACTTAACTGATGTGTAGGTGATCTAGTATTTAGTATTGTTTAATGGAATGTATATCAGTGCATTCAAGTCAATACTTCATTCATTTAAACCAATATCTTTCTTGATTCTTTGTACAGTATGAAAAAAAGAGTCTTTGTACCTGTGCTGAAGTTCACTGCTGTGAGGAGTCCAGTTCTGTCTCTCACTCTCTGGTCCAGCCTGTCTGCATCACCTGGACACCTTAAACAAACAGATATATATGTAAAGTACCATGTGTACAAACAATATAACTGATTCTCTTCTGTTGAACATGTTGGATTGTGTATTGTCCGAGTCAGGGTCCTTTTTATTTTACTGTAACTTTGGAAGTTGTGTTACCAATGCTTACTGTTTATTTGATACCCATTTGGTAATGCAATTAATAAAAACAACAAGGTTTGGGTTCGTTCTTCAGATGACTGTGACGTTAACGTGTAAGCTCAATAATGAACTCCAGCTCAACCAACCATATTGTAATATCTAAGTAATCATCTTGAAATATGACATTAATAATTGTAATATACACACATCTTATTGTGAGGTTGATTTCACATACACTACTTCAACATTAGCTTGTCTACATACTTGAGCATAGCCAATTTAAATTAACCTTAGATGCATACAGTTCTACCTACATAATAAAATATCTCTAAGAATGTAACCTTATTTTATCAACCTCAAACAGAAGCCGTTTGTTCAACAGTATTATCCCACTTAACGCTTAACACTTGTCTATTTCGTTTGTTTAGAGTCGGAGAGGTGCTGATAATTTATTCCGGTAAATTACTCTGACCTACTAATTGACCTTTCCGAAGTTATTGAGTCTATGTAAGGTTGCTGCTTGGCTCAGATCCACCAACGTCAGCAAGATCTCACCTCTATTAACTTCCCGAAGAACCTAGGTTCAATTAACTGCTGTTTCAATTCAGACAACTCTTTTTTAATCTGTTTAAGGGATCCCGAAGGATTTTGATATCAGTAAATGGAGTGTGCTCCTACCTAAGTGTGTGTGGCAGGGTGCAATCTTACCTTTGACGCAGGAGAGGAGAGCACAGGTGTCTTTTAAATTATCCCAGTCCAACAGGTGGGATTCAGTTTATTTGAATCCCACCTGAAAAATAGGTCCAAACTAATATAGGGTTTTTACCTTCTCTCTTTACAACATTATAATCATACTAAAAAAATATGGTGCTGTGATCATGTTCAAATATGAAACTTTAATTCACAGTCTTACATTTATTACCAAAATGTTTAATTTCAACTGCCCAATTCAGTTGTGACATTTTAAAATTCTCCCGATAGAATTTAGAGGTATTTCCTCATAAAAAGACCGGCGACAATAAAAAAAGGATTCAACTTTTCATTCACCAAATCAATTCACATCAGTTTCATACCTTTTTTCCGACACAGACGGCGGGTATAACATTAAAAAACCCATTCCTATCCGCCAAGATTTCGGAGGAAGATTCCTCACAGGTCGCGGGTTATAATATTCATACACTTTTTCCGACACAGACGGCGGATTAACATTCAAAAACCCATTCCTATCCGCCAAGATTTCGGAGGAAGATTCCTCACAGGTCGCGGGTTATAATATTCACAAACACATCTCTCATCAAATCATTCCACTCAGCCAACAACCAAGAAATTCGAGATATATTTACCCCGTCTGGGAGGACCTTACCGAGAGCTATTTACCCAGCTCTGAAGCACAAAGCCTACCAGGGGTTTCCCCCCCTCTCTCTCGCGCTCTCTCAAAAAACCAGTCTCTTTATGCTAAAAAAACTGGATCGAAACCCCAAAAAACAAACTCCTCCTCTACACCCAATTTGTGGAAAACTGCGCATGCCCTCTAATGTACAAGGCTGGACATGACTCGACATGTTCCATATCTTATGGCATAAGACACACCTTCCTATGTTAGTGTAAAAAGGACGTGACCCCTTTAGGCCTCTAATGTGTTTATCCTTAAGCTTGGAGCCCCCCTCCCTGTGGACTGCTGCCAGAGGAGAGGGAGAAAACGGCCTACTCTCTTCAGAGACACCCATAAATCATAGACCTTACACACTCAACCTAAACAAACCACTTTGTTATGTTTATACTGTAACTATAGAAAAACCTAAAATATGAAGTATTTTTCATTGTGGGTTATACAAAAATATAATTGATTATATTTGATTATAACTAACTTTCGTTTTAAGTATTAAACATACTATGAAAACTCACAACACATTTTAACCTTTATATATACAGTCTATGATTTTAACTTGGAGGCAACGATTAGCATCGTTAGCACCGATGTAGCTACCACTAGCTTACATGCTAACCCAAGCCTTACCATTAATTACGTAGCTGATTAAAATCATTAACACATAAATAAAGCACTCGAATTTCACTTACCGCATTCATGCACCGTCTGTTTTAACCGCAGAGCGAGTCACAATAGTCCGATATATAAGCATGAAGAACAAACAACCACGGCCGGCTACAAGTTGTGTTTCCTGGATGAGCTGAGCAGGCAGAGTCCCTGTAGCTAGCTTCACGGAGCAGCTAGCAGAGAGACAAGAAGCTAACAGCGGCAGGCACTTGACAGATCCGTCACTCAATGTGACCACGCCCTAATTTATGCACAAACTTTAAGACCTAATATAAATAAAAGGGTCGCGTTAGAAAACAATTCACTCACAGATCCATAATCATGAAGGTGGAATCTAACTATATCGATAATAAAATGTATGGAGCCAGGGGTAGAAACATGTTTTTTTCTGCTGTAAAATTGGGCATTTTAACATGGGGGTCTATGGAAATTGCTCCTTTCTGCAGCCATCGCCTATCGGCCAATATATGAACTGCAGTGTGTGGCACTTCCGTATTGGCTTCCCGGCTCTACCCCACAGTTTGCCGCTTGGTTGTGACGTGGGGGGATGGAAAATTGGCTGCCAATGTTCCTGTGGTTGTGTACTCTCTCTTTCAAGACTATGGAAGGTGTTTAAAATAGCTATTTTTGCCCGATGTTTCCTGTCTATGTCCAGCCTTTGTAGCATAGGCACCAGACTCAGAGCAAAGTAGTATGACTCTTCAAGTGGTGAGTCTGGCATATGTGGTGTGGCTGGAGGTTCCTGCAGTAGAGAAATGAGTTGCTCCCCAAGGTCTGTGCTCTGTGGCCTCCTCTTTGTGGAACGCTGGGCTGCCGCTGCTGGTGTGGATCCCTGGGGGCTACGGGACCTAGAGGGCCTCCTCTCTGCAGAGGTTGTGGGTACCAGAGGTGGTGGGGCTGTAGGTGGTGTGGGTGTAGGTGGTGTGGGTGTGCGTGGGCCTGAATATCCAGATGCTGCTCCTGGATGTAGATGATCTCTCTATCTCTTCTAATGGGGAAGGATTTCCCAAGCTGCTTGTAGAACTATATTAAAAGAAACAACAACATGAAATCAATTAAAATATTTTTTCCTGGGATTAATTTATGCAATATGAACATATTTATGTAATTTAAAATAAACTCTTTCATACCCTTTGCAATACATCATGACAAATTACAAAGTTACAAAATTATATAAATAAAAAATGTTGCATACATACCTCCTTTGCTGTATATATGGCAAAATGAAGGACATTATGTCTGAATACTTCCAGGCCTTCTGCGAGCCACCTGCAGATCCACTTGGGATGGACTTCTTCCGGGTTTTGACGAAAGCATCCCTCAGTGACTTCCATTTCGCCTTAACAATAGATTCCGATTAATAAAATGATATAACTTATTAATTCTTTGCTTGTTTTTCCCTTCACAGATACTTGGCTTCCGGGGACTCACTGGTCAGCCTAGTATTCAGCTATCGCCTAGGATGCACTACTGTGAGAGACGCTGTCCATTTTGTGTGTGCAGCCATTGCAAAAATTATGATGGAGAGGTTCCTACCCAGGCCAACAGAAGACACGTGGAAGGAGGTTGCACAAGGATTCTGGGAAAAATGGAATTTCCCAAATTGCTTGGGAGCAATAGACAGAAAGCCCATCGTCATCCAAGCACCACCACGGTCTGGGAGTCAGTACTTCAACTACAAGAAGACATTTTCCATAGTGCTTTTGGCACTTGTTGATGCTGACTACAGGTTCCGAGTGATTCAAGTGGGGGACTTCGGAAGAACAAGTGATGGTGGGGTGTATGCCGGATCGGATTTGGGGAAAGGACTGGAGGCCAGAACACTTCATGTTCCAACACCAGGCGCACCATCTATTTCAGATTAATGGAAGACCATGTCCAGGTACTGATACTTATATATATTATCATATGATATTATATAAAATATATATGTACTGTATTTTTAGCTAACAGTAATGTTAATATTAGCCTATAATACATGTTTAAAATGTTATTTCTCAGGTTGAGTATAGCTTGTGTATATATAAACATGTCTATAGAGATATATTTATACACAAACACAGAATATATGTATGTACTGTATTTTTAGCTAACAGTAATGTTATTAGCATAATACTGATACAAATGTTATTTCAGGTTGAGTATAGCTTGAGTATATATATATACATATATAAGTATATATACGTATATATTTGTGTGTGTATATATCAATAAACATATATATATATATATAAACATGTCAATAGATATATGTATAAACATAGAACAAAAATGCTCTTCACTTATTTAACCCTTTTTTCTCAACCTTTCCCTCTACCAGCCAAGGCCCCTGTATTGCAGGGTCAACCTCAGCGTCCCTGTCCTGGACAGGTTTTTTAATGACCAGGACACACGCCCTGATTTCAGGCTGAGCAGGGAGTCCCTGAAGGTGCTGATGGAACTCCTGGGTCAGGACAGGAGACATGGATGAGGGGCCATAAATTGAGACCATGGTGTTCCTGTTCTGGCTGGCATGTGGGACATCCTACAGGGTGGTCTCCAGAGTTTTTGGGATGCCTAGATCCACGGTACATCGGATTGTCCACAGAGTGATTGAGGAGGTGGTGGCCATTCGCCACCAGGTCATCCACCTCCCAAGGACAGCAGAAGACCTGGAGGCTGTGTCGCGTGGGTTCGCAGGGCTGGCCAGACACAGAGCCTTCAGAAAAGCTGCTGGAGCAATCGACGGCTGCCATGTCCGCATCGTGCCACCAAGCGGCCCTGATGGTCACTGCTATAGAAACAGAAAACTGTTCGGCTCCATTTTGCTGCAGGCTGTTTGTGACCATCAGGGCCGCTTCATCGACACGTACGTGGGCTGGCCTGGGTCAGTCCATGACTCTAGAGTGCTCCGCCACAGCCCACTCTATCGGCGGGCACTCTACCCTCCTCCAGGCTACTATATCCTCGCAGACGGGGGGTACCCCTGCCTCCAACATCCACTCCCCCTCATCACTCCCTACAAACGGCCGCTGCAAGGTGTGGGACCCCAGCGCTTCAACAACCATCACTCCCGGGCACGCTCCATCATCGAGCGTGCCTTCGGGGTGATGAAGACACGATTCTGGAGTATCTTCCTGCAAGCGCTGGAGGTGCACCACACCTTTGTTCCTCAAGTAAGTAATCACTCATTAGGACATTTTGATAATACTGAAGAGTAGATCTAACATGAGGTATAACATATATATATATATTTATATATTTCTGCCAATTTTTAAATTTCAGATCATAACAGCATGTGCCGTCCTCCACAACATCTGCATTGGGGCCGGCGACATCATGGCCCCAGAAGAGGACATTGTGGAGGATGTAGCGGAGGATGAGGGGGAGAATGTGTTGGAGGCAGTCAGTGGTGCTCCTTGGCGGGACCAACTGTCTGCGGAGGTGTCTGCCCTGGAGGAGGTTCCTGGTGACCACGATTATGTGTAAAGGTATGTAAAACAATTGACGAGCTGTGATAAAATAACCTTGTGCAATATTTATATACATCTTTTGTTCTTATCTGCTGCTGAAAACATCTTAGTGACATGGCAGCCGTCGATTGCGTCCGCCCTGCGAACCCTAGCCCTAATGGACAATCCGATGTACCGTGGAGAGAAGCATCCCCAACAGCTCTGGAGACCACCCTGCATGATGCCCCACCCACCGTCAGAGGACACCAGGGTCTTAATTGTGGCAGCCAGGTCTAGCAGCACCACCTTGGACTCCCTGCTCAGCCTGAATGTGTATATAGTTTAAATGTTGTTTTATTTGTATGTTGTTCCATCAAATAAATTATAAGTTTCATATTGCTCATTACATTTATTATTTATTTTTCAACTAATCTTTCCAGGAGAGAAAACAGCATGTTCATGTTCTCCCTGCTCTCCTCCCTCTGCTGCTTCATATCTTCCCTGATGAGGTCCATTAGCCCCTCCTTTTTTTGCTTTTTAGGCCGGGATGGCCCTGCCTCAACATGATCCTCGTCCTCATCCTCCTCTTGGTCGCCCACTGCTGAACTTGGCCGCGGAGTGTCCTCTTGAATAGAGGATATTAGGACAGGCGGGCAGATAGAGGGCCTCTGTCCTAATATCTCATCCATTAGGACAAACCACGGCCAAGTTGCAGCAGTGGGTTTCCCACCGACTCCCTCTCCTGACCCTGGGTATTTGCAATCCTAAAGGCAGAGTAAAACAATCATGGCATTACAAAAAAAAACACCAGCAGATAAACAAATGTCAGCAAATATGTTTATTAACTTGTAAAACTCACATACTTTATATCTTTTTTTTTTAAATTGTCCCACTTCTTCTTCGCTTGCAGGGGAGTTACACTTCCCTGCAGGCCCATATCTTCCAAAACCATCCTAATCACAGAGAGAATAGTACAACATCTAGTATTATGAATAAAACAATAACAATGTCACAACTAAGGATACACACTTAGGAAGAAATCTTCTCTTTCTTTTTTAATGGTGGCATGGAGACATCCCCAGTGCTTGAATTGGAATAAAAAAAGGTGCCAGTACTCTAAATCAGCAACTGTTTCAAGTACATTTTATGTATACAGCCCAAAAACAAGAATTTGGCTCAAAGGTCTTTATAATCTGTACAACATACGACTCCCTCTATCCTTATCCTCATATATTTGATTAAGTAATTAAAAAGATACTACTATAATATAATATTACTACTGGGTGGGAGTTGCAACTAAGCATAAACACAACAAATATGCGTACCTAGATGCGTCATGAGGTGCCGGTAAGCAGTAAGAACTAACGGTACGCAGATGGGTAAAAATCAGAAGTCCCGGTACTAGACAATACTAGTTGTCTTATTAGAATGGAGTGTATGAAATGAGGGATGATTCATAAAATAAGAACGATACAAACTGGATATTGTGCCTTACCTCCAAGCGATGTTTGCGGAGAATTTGGCCCCGGTGAAGAGGGCTTCGTTCTCCCCACGCATTTTGATAAATGCGGCAGTCTGCTCCTTGCTCCCTATCAAAACAAATTGTTGCATTATGATTTGTATAACAAAAGCAGTTAAATAAATAAATTAGCTTTATAATGAATCCCAACAATATGAAAACCATGGTTCTGGTTTAAAACATGTCAAAATATTTTCACTTCATATTATTTTATGTATGTAATATAAAGAAGACATCTCCAATCGCCCGTATCTTTAAATAAAACAGTTAAATCGGTTTACTGTCTCATGTCGTTTACTATTTGGGTGAGTTGAAACCCTATACTTACATTTAAAAATAAATCCGACTCCCGCCGAAGCTTCAACAGTTGTTGCCGGGACGTTAGAAGCCATTTTCTTTTTAAAAAACTCCTTCGTCACCGTCGCCCATTGCATCCTGGGATATGGTAGACCGCGGAGTGTACATCAGATGTATCCTCAAAATCTGGGAATAGAAGGCTGCATTTGTGGGCTGCATTCGGAGGAGTCTTGTCTTTTTTTTAAAATTGGGACAGCCCCCGTGACGTATGCGGTCTTCGAATGCATCCTCAGGAGGATGCGGCCGCTGAATTGGGACACAGCTAGTGTGTCTTGGCAGGACAGGATGGTGTGATTACTGGAACACACAAAAGTTACTACACTGACAAAATGATTGAAAGATGTGTTTTTTCATTCCAGAGAATTTGAAAAAGCAAAAAAGTATTAGTTGTTGTACTCTCAAAGATAGGTTATTGTTGCATTTGTAAAAAACTGTTCTTTATTTTTAATATCCTATGTTATTATGTATTTTTTTGATAATACATTTCATAATAAATAGTTTTGTCTGACAAATGACTGCCAAATTATTCTTGTCTGTCCTCACAATTTATCTGACTATAAATACAAGGTTATACTATGGGTAGTTGTTTTTTCAATGATGTAAACAAATATTACAAATCAAAATGTAGTAGCCCTATATTTGATGAATTACTGTACTATTGTACAATGGCACTTGTGAAATACAATTTCCTGTTTTACTACAATACACCTCAGAGGGAAATATTATTTCTTCATTTTATATTTTTCTGATAGCTATACTTTAAAATTAATACAAAATAAATTGAATATTAAAATATATTATCATTATAATGGGTTAAACAAAACTATTGATCCCTGGGCAAAATTCACAAGCTAAAGTATAGTTAAAAAAACAGTATATAACAATATATATGATGGGAATTTATGCATGTAGGTTTCTACAAAATGTTCTCAGACAGAAGGGTGTCGCTCTGACCATTGTCAGGCAATTATCATATGGATGTTGGGGGTTTTAATTAACATGATGCTTCCCCTTCTGTCTGCCCCATGTGTATTGACTTCAATCCTGTGTCTCATCTGTATGCATGATTGATTCTGTTAAATGCAATAACTCTTTATTAAATAACAACTTTCAAACACAATATAAATACAAAATCATATAATATATATACAATATATATATATATGTTTATATTTGGATATAAATATTTGGATTATTGGAAATAAGATCTTACTTTCTTGTGAAGTGCAAGTTTACTAATTTTTTTAATGACTTTCACAACATGTTAAACTACTGAATGGCTCTGTACTGTACATACAAGTATTCATTAACTTTAAAACATTAATATTTACCTTCCACTCCAATAACTCCACCGACTAAACACCAGACCTTGTCCTTTCTGACGTTGTCTTTGTAGTATTGATGGGTTATGTCATACAAAATAGTGTGTTTTTCCACTTCGATGATGAAACGCTCTTCGTCCATTTTGGGTGTCGTGTTGTGAAAGGGGGTCTGCAACACGAGTTTATTTGGGGGATGGGCCTGGGCCGGATGAACGTTCCACTTCCTGCCTGCGCCGCGCTGCGCCGCGTCAAAAATAGGATTCATCCTATATTTTAGAAATTCCTTGCGGCGAGGAGCTTCTGGGACGCTTCGAGCCGCGGCGCAGCGTGTCTGGTGGAATAGCACCCATTGACTAGAGTGGCCGCGATCGCTAAAAACGCCGCAGCGCAACGCAGACGCTCCTGGTGGGATTAGGGGGTTAGCGGGCGGTCTCGTTCAGGATCCGAAAATACAATTAAAATATTTTTGCACACTTATTCCACTTATTCCTAGTGTGCCACTGGTTACGGTGCCGCGTGACAATGCTGGCACGCGTGCCAGGGGTTGCCGACCCCTGAGCTACAGTGTATATATGTCAATGAAAAACATAGGTCACAGGCTCCTCCAACAGTGCAACATATATATATATAGAGCACATAAAATACTGCAATAGAATGTTTTGATATGACAGATTTGTGCGTAATTCTCTCACAAAGGAACTGTAAGATACACGTTTATGTATGCAAAAAGTTAAAACTAGAAAAATCAAATACTTTGTCTGAATAGATGTTATTTAAGAATGTGACTCTTAATGGCAGCTTTTGATTTAAGTAAGACAATCCAGTCGTTTTGTCGTTTTTGATGACTTTACTGATTTTTGCTTTTTTCTGCTACCAAGATACTTTTAGATACAAAGATATCTTTTAGATAGATTGTTGAATGGCAATCACTTTGTAACACATTTTATTTTCTTAAAGACTGTGACTCTAAAAGGCAAGGTTGTGATTTTAACACTTATTTACTGACACGAGGCAGATTTAGGCTTTTTTCTCTTGCCAAGATACTTTTAGACACACTTTTTTTTTTTTTAGCCAGTTGACAGCTTTTTGTTGTTACTTTGGGCAGTTGCCTGTGGGCATCCTTGATTTTAAGTAAAGACAGTTACCTAAACCTTATTGTTTGTCGTACTTTGGAGTCTCCATCCTGCTGGTGCCAGACTAGCCCTATGATAATGTATGTACAAACATTTACATCAGTTCGCCTTTGTTTGTGTTCTACTTTTTTTTTCATTGACTATTTTCTTTGCTAGTGGAATAAAGGATGATGAGGAGTTAAGGATCATTCTTCAGTAATCACACCAAACACACTACACTAAACACGGACCATACGAGTCAAACACAGTCTAATAGCTTAAGTCTAAAGTGTCCATGACACAAGAGCAAAAATGCGTGAGGCGTCTGATCGCAGCAGAGCCTCCTGAGTGATAGCTGTCCCCAGGCTTTGTAGTCATCTCCGGAAGGCGTGCGCCGGGACTGCACGGGGATTGGAGCGCGTCGGTTTTACCATAAGTTCTTAATACAATTGGTACTGTTGGATTCAGTATTTGTTAAGACTACTGCCAACAATAAAATGAAGTACTTTTACTGTATTTTTTCTGGGTAATACTCTCAAATTCCCCTCCTGAGAATAAAATCATGCCACTTCTGCTATATTTGATGAGGGATAAAATTATTTTTTGATTTAATACCCTGTCAAACTCCCCTCCAGAGACAAACCTCGTGATAAGTCAACAAGCTCTGTGATTGGATGAAACATAAATTCATACAAAAAAAGTGACGTAGATTTTACTCTCATCTATTATTCAAAACCATTCTATTTATTCTAACGTAAATTACATGCCAGTGTTTTATCTTTTTATGACTTATATTTGTATACTTTATTTGCTATGAGTTATATCTGAAGCTAATTATGTTTCTGAAGATGTGTAGTCAATTCCACCCTTCAATGTAGCATAAATGTGAACTCTCATTACAGAAACAATACCGGAAACAGACGTGGGAAAGATCCTCAGCTCGCTGATTGGATGTTTTTAAAGATATTACTGATTTTCTTTGAATATAGGAATGTAAATACTGAGTTGAGAGAATAGTCAGGGGATTTGGGTGATGGGAGACACATCTATGGAATCACAATTTCAATAGCTTACCATTAAATGACGGATATACCTTTCTGTCTGTGATGTTTTACAAATCAGATATTAACCTGTAGAAGTAAAACATGAGAAATAGTATAGCAATATCCCGTAAAATTATGTAAAAACATGAATAAAACTACACATCTTCAGATGTTATACATACATAAGTGTCCTACACTAATAATACAAAGTTATTATTAGTATGCTGTGTGTACCTTGTGTGCACCGCCTAGTGGTTAAAGCACGTTATTGAATTATTTTTGTTGAATAATGTTATTTTTGTTGAATAATGTTATTTGATGAAAAAAATATTAAGAGTACATACTTTCATAGGGGGAAAGTAGAAGGTCAATCATAGAAATATAGAATATAAAAAATCAAGAAGATACTGTAAGTGATCTCTACAATAAAACAGTTTAGTGCTGGATGTACAAAGATATTAATATGAGGATGTGCAAAACAGACAAACTAATTAACCTTTATTAACACATTAAAGAATACTTTAGGTCAAGGTCTTCTTTCAAATAAGAAAAAAGCTTTTGGGGTATCTATCTACAGATAAATATTAAGCCTGACAAAGTACTTAGCGTCTAAATACTATGTTGAAGCACTTATTTTAACTGATAGTATACACATTAATTATACTCTTATGTATGTAGATAGTATAAGAAATGTGCAGAATTTGACAGTTTAATGGTGGAGGTATACACACATATTGATAGATGTCTTATAATGCACTGTTGAGGAACCTGTGACCCAAGTGTTTCATTCATTGCATAACTACACCGTAGTTTATTGACATATGATATGTCAATAAACCTTTGAAAATCTTGAAATCTTGAAAGGGATGTGCAAAATAGCCATTATACAGTCTTTAATTAACTATTAGTAGAGAATAACGAGTAATTAATATACTTTATAGAGATCTGCAGATACATATTTAGTCTTCTCAAGCACCAACTATCAAATATCTCTCCTGATTGTTGGCACTTGACAATCACCTTCCCCGAATTGTACTTAAGTGTAACTAAAGTCTGCTTTAAGGGTTGTTTATATTTCACATCATTAATCAGAATCTGCAAAGTAACTCAAATAAATGTAGTGGAGTAAAAATACCAGGTTAACCTCTGAATTGTAGTGGAGTAGAATTACAAAGTAACAATGAGCTGTCATGTGGGTATATATTAATGCTGCCCATTATGGATACAAGCGATTTTCACCCATTTAGTAAATTACATGTTTTAAATTTGTACACACCAATTTGTTTCCCATCGCCTAAACCTCCAGGGCTATACACAGTTTAATACTGTCAACTTCTAATTTTGGGGAAAACGTCTTTTAAAACTACAATTCCCAGTAGAGACGTGCCATAGAGAACATGTTGCGAAACACAATATTTCTCGGGGGGCGTTCGAGTCCAGTTTTGAATAGTCTGCCGTGGTTCCGTTCCATTTCAAAGAGCTTGACGCTCGGCGTAACCTTGGCGCACTGCCACTCCAACATCCAATCCCAGAGATTACATGTCAATTGAGGCATCTCTGATGTACACACACTCTATGGTTCTCTCACACATCACCTACTGTTTAACTACCTGGTCACATGCCAGTATAACAACATTAAAACCATTGGAGTCATTGTACAAACAAACACTCAAAATACTGGACAAAAAAATCTGTTTTTTCGCATCACTGCCCAATACTCCAAAAATACAACTTGCTAAGCTGGCAAAACCTCATTAAACATGCAAATGCTTGCCTTTTTTACAAGATTGTCAACGGCCTTACCTCACCTCCTCTTAGACAGTTTATTAACATACGCACAACTGCAACTAGGGTAACAAGAGGTGCAGCGAGAGGAGATTGCATTATTCCACTCAGAAAAAGTTATTTCAGTCAGTCTTCATTTTCTGTTAAAGCTACTCAGCAATGGAACTCAATCCCACCTCCAATCAGAGACCAGACCACATTCACTTTATTTAAATCAAAATATGGTTAGTGAGGAATCAGCTCTGCCAACACTGACCCAATCTTCTGCTCCTTACAACCCACTGCCTGTGTTTTAACATGTTCTTTTGTTTTGTTTTATTTGTTTTGTTTTAATGTTCTGTATTTTAAATTGTTTTATTTAAGTATCCCAGTAATGTCTGTTGCATGTTTAAATGTATTGTATTTACTTGTTTAAAATGAAATGTGTTTTAGGTTGACTTTTAAAATCTGTCCAGGGACTACAGATGAAAAATAGCCTCTTGGCTAACTCTGGCACATTTACAGAAATGTTCATTAATGTGCACTGCACTGTCCCTGTTAAATAAATGAATAAATACAAAAAATAAAAAAATAGCTTGAATATTAATCACGGGGTTTGTCGCAAAGCGGACAGGCGTCGTCACAACAATAGCTGAGGATTGTGGGTAGTCTCTTTGGCGCTCCACATTTCAGAGAAAACAAGTTGTTTCTCAGAATTGAAGGGGAAAAACACAAAAGCATTGTACACAATTTAAACCTATCAATGTCGTTTAATTAACAAAGGTAATCTGGTGTTTTTGAGTTGATGAGTAGTGGAGATATCACTGTCAAATCAATCGACAGTAAGGAGAATACTTACTTCCGGGTGTACAATTCTCCGTTATCCAATGGGAATGGACGCTCACATTGCCTTTAAGAGCTGCCGACATAAATGGATGCGGTGCTTCCCTGAGCGTCAAATACCGCCACCGATGGGAATACATTGCAATCAGTTGAAAGCTCTTTGCATCCGTTTATGAAGCTGAAGGAGCCTCGGCGCGTCACAACTGGACGCCACGGGACCCTGACCAAGCGTTGCTCTTGGACGCTTAGGGAGTGAGAGTGTGTTGACCACTAGTACAATCAAGTACTTTTATCGTGTACTTTTTGAGTAATACCCTGTCAAACTCCCCTCCAGAGTACAATAATAATGAATGTATTCTGCTATAGACCTGGTACAGGGACAACCACTTGGAGCTTAATGCTCTCAAGACAGTGGAGACTGTTGTGGACTTTAGGAAGAACGCAGCCCCACCTGCCCCCATCACTCTGTGTGACCCCCAGTCACTGCTGTGAAGTCTTTCCGCTTCCTGGGCACCATCATCGCCCAGGAACTCAAGTGGGAACAGAACATCAGCTCCCTCGTCCAAAAAGCCCAGCAGAGGATGTTCTTCCTGAGGCAGCTGAAGAAATTCAACCTGCCACAGATGATGATGGTGAACTTCTACACCCCCATCATGGAGTCAATCCTCACCTCCTCCATCACCATCTGGTAGGTTGCAGCCACAGCCAAGGATAAGGGCAGGCTGCAGCATGTCATCAGCTCTGCCATCCCTCCACGACCTGCACGCCTCCAGGACCCTGAGGCGGGAAGATAGTGGCCGACCCCTCCCACACTGGACACAAACTGTTCACCCCCCTCCCCTCTGGCAGGAGGCTGCGCTCCATCAGGACCAGAACCTCTCTCCATCAGGACCAGTCAACGTCTTCAGCCTCCAGCACACTTTCCCTGTACAAGGCTCATTCCCCATGATCAAAAAACTGTATAGTTTGGGTACCAATGACCTCATATTATGTCTCTCATTAAAGTTACATCACCCATTATAACAATAGTCTTTCCTTTATTCTTTTCTCTTCTCTTGACTGAATTACAATAGTCCTGTCTTTAACAAAATGTAAAGTCCTTCGACTGCACCTTTTGAAGACTCCAAAACAGGCATTTGTACTGTCTGTGTTTGGAGAAATGACACAACAAATGGCCCAGATTTGTACTATAGAAACTTGAAATCTTGTAGTGCAGGACAAAATACTAATTTGCTTTGCCTTCCAGGTTATATAGGCTTTGTTTTACAATATTTATTCAAAGGTCACTTCTTATTTAAAATATAAAATTTCTGAGGATAAATACAAGCAATCATAATACTGCCTTCATCAAGAGTCATTGAAGCCCAATACGAATTGATCCTCCTAATAAAAGCTTTTCTTCTGTATTAATACAGTTGACACGTGTTTTCAAAATGAAATTAAGGGATTATCTGTAATGAACATTATAAAGATAAATCTTCATTCTGCAGTATTTTATTTCAAAAGTGTTCAGAAAGATTAAATCAATGATATATAAAGATCTTAAAATCAACATTATTATTAACTTCAAAGTAAATTTGAATAGCGTGCACAAATGGGTTAATTGCCATGCACCTGATGTTTGATACTGTTTACGTTCAATTTCAGCTATTTTGGGCTAAAATCTTATATTGACTAAACAATTTTTTATGATTTGCTTTGATTTAGTTTTTTGGAGAAATCATTGAAAAGGTCAAACTTGAAAAAATGTTGTATTTAAAATGTTTGCAAACAACATTATTTACTTTTGAACCGATGTTCATTTCTATTTCCTCGATACCTGGGAAATATATCCAGCCTTTAGTTAAACATGCACATTTTCTATACAACTATGTATAAGAATAACATGAACAAGTTAATGTAATAATCTCTTTTAATAACACAATCAAATCATCTTTAATTTTCCCATGACCTTCACTCCCAAAAATAATTTTGTTATGGTTTGCATTTTATACTTGTATCCAGTTTGGACAGATATGTTTGGGGAAAAAAAGCTCCTTTAAGCCCCTGTCACACTGTCCCGAAATTGACACCCGATGGACACACGAATATGGAATTGTGAATTTTCCACGAAGATGGCCCTGAACCACACACGAAGGCAACATTTACATTACATTTAAGACATACAACTGCAATGAAAGTACCAAAAACAATTATGTTATAGTACTATGATACTGTACTGATATCTTCAGACTTTGTTCTTTACTTTATCCGTCTTTATATGTAGAAAATATTACGTTTTCTCCGTAATGTTGTTTCCATAACAACAACTTCCTGTCAACTGTCCTTCAAAATAATATATTATATCCTCTTTAGTTTCACAGAACACAAATTGGGTTATTTACATAATATGTTTACATGATTTTGTTGTGCAATAAAACAACCAGATGAACACACGATAAAGGAAATGTTCAAATTCGGCTGTGATCGTAGCAACATCGGGCCATTCGTGAGGGCATCGTATTACCGCCGGTGGAGTTTCTCAGGCTCCGGCAGCAAAATCTTTGGCATGCCAAAAAATTGCCGAAGGACCTTGCGAAGGTTCATTTTCCTGTTGAATTTGTGTGTCAATTTTGCCCTTCGTAAGGCCATCGTGAGGGCATCTTGTTATCATCGGTGCCATCGGGCATTCGCCCCGATCAGAGTGAGGGCGAATGCACCGATGATAACACGAAGATGACACGATTTGACAAGATGCCCTCACGAGTGCCTTACGAAGTTGCCGCTCACGAAGTTGCTGCCGGAGCCTGGCGGTCATACGATGGCTTAGATGCCCTCACGAATGGCCCGATGTTGCTACGATCACAGCCGAATTTGAACATTTCCTTTATCGTGTGTCCATCGGGTGTTAATTTCGGGACAGTGTGACAGGGGCTTTAATGGCATAATGGGTGAATCTGGGTGAACCCTGCTAAGTCAGTAGTATTTTAGTTACATTTATTTTATACATTTAAGGAAAAAGCAAACTCAATAGTGGACCAACAATGTGACTATATCATGTATTCTTAAACCTCCTGTTATCCTGAAATTAACTTTAAACCCCAGCATTTTGAGCCTCAAGAACATTTATCATATTCAAAATATATGTTTCAGGTTGTTCATTCGAATACAACATTAAGCCCATGCCCCCCCACCAAACCCATTATACAGTACATCCAGAATTCCTATTATGTGAAGTTCGAAACATATATGTGACCTGCTCCATCGACATCAGTCGCATTGACCCGAAGACACATTTTGAGTTGTATACACTGTTGGAAAGAGGAGATTGCTAGCTTTCTAATGATATCAGGATTGTTTTTGTACTCCAAATATTAAGCAATATAGTTTGACCTTTACTTAGTTTACTCTGACTGTCTGACTGCTGGTGTTATTTTATCTTAACAAGAATCAAAACAACCAGAGGTATTTTATTTTAGCACAAAATAAAGCAATCCCTGATCCGAACACATGAAATAGTTTGATATTATGAATTGACTCGATTCATTACAGCAAGTTATTTCACTCATAGAATGATTATAAGGGGGTTATTGATTGAAATGTAAATCTGTAGGATGTTAGTTCTCCATTGTACAATCCTTTATGAAGCGATGAGAGTTGTCATGGATTTGTTTTCTGACAAATTCATTAAATGTTTAATTGTCTCAGCACACGTTGAGTAAGCAGCAAATGAAACAAGGGAGGTGCTGCCTTTAGTTACATCTTGTTAATCAAAGAAAGTTACTCCCATCTTGGATTGACCAAAAGAGATACTTTACTTATGCCTTTTAACAATAAATTACTATTCACCGAGTCATCATTTTGAGAAAAAGGCCTTCAAAGTTTCCTCTTCTCTGGAATCCATCGATCTGATTGATTATTAGCGGAACAAATGAGCTTGTTTGTGTATTTTTGCGTTTGTGTTTGTTTTCCGGGGAAACACTCAAACACCGGCTGTTGTTATGCCTACTGTGACGTTACGTTACTCCGTTCTCCGCTTGTAATTATGCCGTTACAAGCTTCAAAGTTGTATTTATCATCTGAATTTGCCGAGACAAGTTTAATATTCTGAAAGCCAAGACTTTGTTTATTTGAAATCAGATGAAAACAAACTGTAACGGACCCTGCCGTGTTATCTATGATTACTATATGCTTACATTCATATCATGTCAGCGGAGGGAGGGGGAGCAGCGCTGCGGAAGAGCAGAGTGGCAAGTGAGAGCTGTCGTCTTCCCTTTATAACAGGGGTGGGGAACCTCCATTTGGTACGGCCCTCGAGGTAATTTATAAACACGCGCAAAAAAGAAAAAAAATTAAGAAATCTAGACCGCAAAAAAATTAAACAAGCAAGTGCCTGTTTTTCCTGTTTTTTCAGGGTCCTTGAACACAACACAAACCTAACGTGTCATCACGTGGTATATGTCTCGTCTGACAGGGGTGCAGTTCTGACGGAGAGCACCAGATCGTCGCTCCGGCACTTCCAAAAATTGCAGTACTCATAAGGAGCCATACACATGCCGCAGTTTTTGCGTGGCTGTGTCTTTAGTTGTAAGCCCAGTGGCGATCTGTTCATCTGTCATACTGATCATACAATCAATAACTTTGTTGTTATTAGCATCTGGTTAGCTAGCTATGCTAACGAACATAAGAAGCTTTTTCTACAACCAGTGAGGTAAAGGCACATCTTTATATGATCATTATAGTTATACAAAAAACAAGAGAATAAAGTAAACAGGTAAAAAAAACAGTTGTTATTAATAAACAAGGATACAGTTTGAAAGGGGAGTGATTTGTAAAATATCCATAAAGAAAAAGTAAATCTGTTTATAGTTCTGTTTCATATGGGTGTTGAGAGATGTTTCCATAGATCTCTTAATGTTGCTCTCAAAGTGCACCAGATTGATGCTTTTAACTTCAACATTTAAACAAAAATCTTCCCGGGGGAGGTTTCCCCCCGGACCCCCCTAGAGGAGGTTAGGTACACTTAAATCATGTCCACATAGATAGGAAACTAAATACATTTGCCCACATCTTGTGTCCATATCTTTCTGTTTTGGTGGTCATGCCATAACCGTGCACGTGCATGCATGCGCGAGTCATGGTAAGATATCTGGATTAAGAGGTTGCTTTTTCTTTGCACAGCATGAAAGAAAGGCCAAATGAATGGGCTGTGATTTTATTATTTTTTTAAGCAGAGGTCAATGATTTGTACGGCCCTCGGAGGATGTTGAAAAAATTGAAATGGCCCTTGAGAGGAAAAAGGTTCCCCACCCCTGCTTTACAAGCTTCACAAATGTATTTATTGTGTGACTTTGGAAATAAAAGTTTCATATTCTGAAAGCCAAGACTTTGTTTATTTAAAATCAAACAGAACACCCGAACCCCCAACACATATCCACGTTTATTTTGAAATGAGCCTTTGCGACTTCCGACTGATTTCGATAGAGCGGGTCACATATAAATAAATAATAACAATAATAATAAATTAATGGTTTAGAAAGCTTATATGTTTGCCCCGCCCCCTGCGTTGTGTAAACGACCAATGTCCTTGCGGTAACATAGCGCGTCAATACCTGTCAATTTGTGCTTCCATGCACCTCATCTGTAATGGACGCTGTTAGAAATTAAAATCAATGTTTTGATAGCATAATGTACCTTAAACATACCGTCAGTTTAAATGCTGTTTTATACTGAAAAACCAGAAGTTCTTGTGCACAACCAGTTGTTAAGCTTTTATTCTGAAAATCCTTCATGACGACATCCGGGACTACCGCCCATTAGTATCATTAAAGTGGCTATTGACGCCGTTAACATGTATTACATATAAAGTTATGAAAGAGATAAGGAGGAGAAAAGGCATGTGGAAGTAAGCAATGAATGTAAAATGTCGAAATCCTCTGTTTAACGCGATATCGGACACAGACGAACGAGGGGGGGGGAAGTCCCTTACGTCACTACAGCTCACAGAGAGGAGGAGCGAACAGCGAGCAAGCGGGAAGGACGAATGCTTGTAAGCTCTCTTCTGCACGGCCAGCACCTGGGAGAGGAAGCTGCAGACTTTCTCTCCTGTCGAACAATATCCTGTTTGTGACTTTACCGCGCCTTTTTATTAATTAAAGTACCAAATTTGAACCTCCAGAGACTCCATTTAGTCTCCTTTTTAAGCTTCTCTTTCCTGGACGCTGAGAATAAGAACACAGTTAACAACGCACGTCGAGGGTACGTGTTACACTCCCTATTAGGCTAGGGGAACTAAAAGGAAGAAACACAACCGTATTGGTATAATTATAAGTGATTTATTTATAATAGCAGCGGTAAACAAAATGGCAGGCGTGCAGCCTGAACAAACAAAAGGGCCAAAAGGGCACAGGTTGACAAATAACCAAACAAAGGGAGGACTCTTAAATAGGAGTCTGTGTAAAAGAAATAACACTCACACTAAATAAAAACTAAACAAAACCTCACTTTAAAAGTGGTACAGACTAACACAGGGAATTTATCCAAAACACACAGGTAAACTAAAGGCAACAGTCACAAAACCCTAAGATACTCTAAACACCCTATTAAACTACTCTAATCTCTAACTAAGCTATAGGCACTACTAACACACAAGACTAGTCTAGTTAACCACTGGTTACACAGTTGCACACAAACGAGAGCAACAAGCGAGAGGCCTCCGCTCACACAGCAGAGCCTCCAGAGTGGTGATAGTCCGCTGCCTTTGTACTTCTCCCCAGCAGGTGTGCGCCGGCTGTGCGCTGCGATTGGAAGACGTCAATCCAATCCCCATCTTCAGAGACGGACCAGAGGATGGGCAGCTAATGATGTTGGGGCAACCACACAGCTCATTTGCATAATCACACACACGCACACAGCTGCAAACAATCCCAGCAGATTAAGGAGCAGACAAACAGCAACCGTAACAGTACGTATATATGTATTTCAACAGAAAAGTTGTTATATACATAATTGTGTTCGAAAATAAAACACAAATGTTTATATGAATTGTTTATTACACAAGAGAAAAAAAAGAGACATTAATCCTATCCTGTTTATTAAAATTGTGTGGTTGGTGCAATTTTTCGAATTTCACTTTGTTTTGAAAAGTGGACGTGAGACACCTTCACACACTAGTTTCCCTACTATTTGTCAGCAACACCTGTAGACAGAATTGACAGTTTCAGGTTACAGAGTATTGTTTTAGGATCCATTATATCACGTTGGGTAAAATCATGAGGATACCAATAACCTCCATCTTTTTTTTAAAGAGATTTGCGCTCTTCTCCACCCGACACACTGCAAACTCACATGTTGTTTAACAGATGACACGTTTGTAAATAAAAACCCTGCTGGGGGGTCTGGGGTGATACATTTTCTTTTCAAATTGTATTAACATGTCCAAATGTAAGAATCCCCATAAAAAGTGTCAACGGATAAACTGTTTTCTCAAGATGTATATGTATTATTTTTGAAAATAAAACAATGTTCTTGTTTATTACAATTAAAAAAAGTCTAAACTGAGTGAAAAGGCTAACTATAAATATAAGATTTTAACTTGTGTATTTTCAGTCTTTGTTTTCTCAACGTTTGGGAAGGTAAGTGTTTCTTATTTTTCACACAATTTCAAATTTCATATTTTTTTACAAAGAAATTACAGAACTTTGACATTTCAATTTCAGCCAAGAAAAAAATCAATAACAAAAGAAGTCCTTTTGGCTGTCACTGACGAGCTTCGAGCTACAACCAAAACGAAAGACAATGATGAAGGTGACGAGAAAGCCACTTTCTGGAGCGAGGTGTGTCAGGAGCTTGGAATTCCCGATTCCAAGAACAATAGGACACATCATGCCTATAATCATCATAAAAAGGTAAAGAAAGTTTTATATTTATATTTTTTATAAATATTACACTACCATGATTCTTATTTCTGCTTTGCTTTTACCTTCATCATCAGTCTGCCTGTGTGAACAACTTTAATTTGGATGTGCTATAATATTTTATATTATTTGATTAATAATTAAATATTTGGATTTAATTTGCTCCTTGTCATGTGCAGATGAGACACAAGACACAGATGGTGACCGCAGCACCTGCTAGCCCATCGACAGACAGTGACCACACGGCCTGCCCCATCGACAGTGACCACAGTGCCATCGACAGTGACCACACGGCCTGTCCCATCGACAGTGACCACAGTGCCATCGACAGTGACCACACAGCCTGCCCCATCGACAGTGACCACAGTGCCATCGACAGTGACCACAGTGCCATCGATAGTGACCACACAGCCTGCCCCATCGACAGTGACCACACAGCCTGCCCCATCGACAGTGACCACACGGCCTGCCCCATCGACAGTGACCACAGTGCCATCTACAGTGACCACACAGCCTGCCCCATCGACAGTGACCACAGTGCCATCGACAGTGACCACACGACCTGTCCCATTGACAGTGACCACAGTCCCATCAACAGTGACCACACGGCCTGCCCCATCGACAGTGACCACAGTGCCATCGACAGTGACCACACAACCTGTCCCATTGACAGTGACCACATTGCCATCGACAGTGACCACAGTGCCTGCCCCATCGACAGTGACCACAGTGCCATCGACAGTGACCACACGGCCTGCCCCATCAACAGTGACCACAGTGCCATCGACAGTGACCACACAGCCTGCCCCATCGACAGTGACCACAGTGCCATCGACAGTGACCACACGGCCTGTCCCATCGACAGTGACCACAGTGCCATCGACAGTGACCACACGGCCTGTCCCATCGACAGTGACCACAGTGCCATCAACAGTGACCACACGGCCTGCCCCATCGACAGTGACCACAGTGCCATCGACAGTGACCACATGGCCTGCCCCATCGACAGTGACCACAGTGCCATCGACAGTGACCACACGGCCTGCCCCATCGACAGTGGCCACAGTGCCATTGACAGTGACCACAGTGAAATAATACATTTATTTCAGGCAAAGAAAATGTTTGTTGTGAAAAGAAAACAACATTGGATAATGTGAAATGGCAGAATATGTAATGAAAGGTAATTTAAGAGTGCATTTACCCTGTCAATATTCCTTATTAACTGCAGACCCATCGTGTGGACATGGAGCGATGGAAACAAAGAAAGCAGAACAGGCGAGGAGTTTATGTGACACCCATAAACAAACTGAAGCACATATTCCATCACAGGTAATCCCATTTAGCATGGTTAACCCTTGTGTGGTGTTCGGGTCAAATTGACCCGATTTCCATTTTCAATGAATAAAAAAATATATAAGGATATTTTCGTTCAACCTGAAATTCAATGGCCGGGGCTTATTTATTGTGAAGGACATGTGGAATTGTTTTTATTTTTTTCCACTTATGAAAAAATGCCCACCCGCATTTATGTCCTTCATAAGAGGTTCAGGTCAATCTGACCCGGATACAATACCAGGACAGACAGACAGAGAAAAACACACAGAAACACACAAACTAAAGACACACACACACACACACACACACACACACACAATTGTATGCATAGAGAAGCTGTTTGATCCTGGTTTCCCTTGATCTTTACCCTTTGTAGTGTGTACACAAAACTATCCTAGAACATTATAAACATTTTAGATCTTCCAGAAATGTATAAACATTTTACATTTTCTCGCACTGTCCCCCCTCGCACCTGCACGCCGGAGGAGGGACTAAACAGAGACATAACCTCAGTGTAGTAACAGTGTAGTGCAGAACTACAATTATCTACCAAAGATATTCTGCTCAAAGAGCCTTGGAGCTAATAATGGATGAGAGTGAGTGGAATGCATTAGAAGAACACGGTGAAGTGGAACAGGAAGACATTTCTGAAGATGAGGATAATGTGGAGGTAAACTCAGAATTTGACAGCAAATTGGAAGATGAACTTGACTCATAGCCAGCTGCTGGAAGACCCCCACAGCCAGCCGCAAGAAGACCCCCACAGCCAGCTGTGAGGTCTGTGGACCCTCAAAGGACTCCAAGACACAGACTACATGCAGCAACTGCAACAAGTACATCTGTGCTATACACACGAAGAAGTTCTGTACATCATGTGTTTCCTAAAGGGACTTGCCCATTGACTCACATGATGTTCTGCAGCGTCACTTCATCAATATATTTTTCGGATATACTGTATTTTATGAATAGTGAACTGTTAATTGTTTTTATTTGCTTTGTGTTTATATGTTCTATGTCATTTGTTTCATTCCCTCTATATTTCACAGCCAAATACTTTTGGCTGTGTGGTTCTTGTGTTCCAATTGCTGATAAATTGCTTTATTTCCGTCAGGGCTTTGATTATTATATGACAGAATAAAAATAATAAACATTAATGAAAAAATGTTTCATTTACATTAGTCCTAGAAAAGCATGAGCAAAATGTAAACTTAGTTTTTATTACAGTGTTTTTTAACATAAATTACATTTGTATCACAAAAAACGATGGACACTTCCATTGTTAAATTTGATCTAGCAAAGAGTATTTTAAAAAACTAATCATATAGTTCATTTATATTGTTGGGGAATGAGTTAAAGACAATATATATAAGGAATTGTGCATGTTGAATTCAATTCTGTATTTTTTTTAAACCCTGAAATATGTCCCGGGTCAATTTGACCCGAACATTACCAAAGGGTGCGAAATGTGAACATAACACAAAGCCAGGAAGCATTTGAAACACATACATCTAAACCAGCTTGGAATCTACAGCTTAATGTTGCATTTTCTATTAGTATAATAATAATACATTTGATTTCTATAGCGCTTTTCTTGAACCCAAAGACGCTTTACATTTGGGAGGGAGGGTAGACAAACAAAACAAAAACAATAGTATAGGTAATGATAGAATAACTGAAGATTCAAATTGTGTGATGAAGTGATTAACTATGACGTGCACTTAACAACACATATTGGACAATGTGAAAGGCAATGTTGATGTTTCGTCTTCTATACAGGATCCAAAAGACAAGGCAAGACAAGGTCAATCTTCATCCACATCAGAAATGATGGAGCATGCTGAGGATGACACAAAGGGAGTGGATGCTTCATCAGAGGTAAGAAACTGTAAGGACACATCATCAGGGAGTTCATCCGAGGGACCAGATAAAAATAGTAAAATAATTGATTAACTAAAAAGTTAAAATGCAGATTTGAATGTAAGGAACGTTATAAAATAATACATTTCAATTTACAATGTGTATCTCATGCTCTGTTAACAATCTAGACCAGTGATTCTCAAATGGGGGTACGTTGGGGTACTGCAGGGGGTACGTGAGATTAAAAAAATTAAATTAAAAAAAGGTTAATTAAAAAAATACCATGCATGATTACAAAAATAATCTCAGTACAATAAGTTACATAGAAAACACAATTGTATATAAAATATTCCTAGAACCACCAAGGGGGTCCTCATATAAACATGTCAAATGTGTATGTATTTTATAGTTTTTCACAATATATAATTTTGTTCATTGGTTTGTTAAACATATGACTTAAATTGAAAAACTCCTTGGAAAAATCTGTTTTATAAAAACGTTGTTATGTTGTTTTTTTTCATGCATGAAGATGAAAATATCCTTAGTTTGTTGTGCATGCACGAAGGAGTTAATAAATCACACACTGAGGGAACATCACTACATTGTAATCATTTATATAGGCTTTTTCGATCAAAAACGTTCGGGTCGGTCAGGGGGTACTTGGCTGAGAAAATGTTTCAAAGGGGGTACATTACTTAAAAGAGTTTGAGAAGCACTGATCTAGACAATCTAGACATACAAATGATATAGTATTTTTTTTATGACCCCCAGCTGACCGCGTTGTGGGAAAAAAAGGACACTGAGGTGTAAGAGGCAACAGTTTTACCATCCGTCACTCTGACATACGGACCCTTAGACCACACCAGTGGCTTACAGGCAAGGTATTTCAAGCATATTATAGGACAGAACCAGTGCTCATACCAAGTCTCTTCACTACACATTAATCCAATATTCATGTAACGCTAGCTTCATGGCACACCACTGAAGTCTTGTTAGCACCCAAAGCCTAAAATGTATTAAACTGTTTTTAAAAGTGAATCTTAAAAGGCATCCACAGTTGAATATTTAACTTTTATTGTACACTAGAAGAAGTAGTCAAATGTGGTCATTCACTGTTATAATTTTCAGATTTTATCAACAAAGCTTGACACCTGTCAACTACATTATTATTTAATATAATTGTATTTCTTATTAATGTCTGCTTGTCGACATTCTCTCCAGATCATCGAGTGACTTTTCCATATACATGCACATAAATGTAAACTGGGGACAAGGATGTATATTCTCAACCACTACACAGCTGGTGTGATCCTCTTTGGGAAAAGAGAAGAGGTCAGGAAGCACACTTTGTCCAAGGTAACTTGTGTTTCTATTGAGGATAACTACAAAGGTTTTCCTTATGTCTTTGTCTAAATATAAACATACTCTATCAAGCTATTTGACACTACTGTATAAAGAAAATAAATACAGCCTGATGGGAAATGGAAGTTGTTTTGTTCTAATGTATTACAGATACACTTTGACAGCTACATTGTGTCCTTTGTACATGTAGAGTAGACTGTATGTACACTGGACATGTCTGGTTAGTAGTGTCTATATCATATCATTGTATATTTCTTGATCAGCCAAGTTTTTGGAGATGTCGTGTTTATTTCAAAAATATATATTTCTTTTTCTGTGTCCACAGTACATCAATGCTGAAGAAAGCACAGTGTATTTGGCAGATCCTGCACGCAACGAACAAAACTCAGACAATGCTGCCAAAAAAATCAGGTACTAACTGCATACAATTTCACCTATTTTTCAAAAATATTTATTTCATTATATTCCCTCATATATTATGTTTATATGTATTGTTATATTTATGTGGGAATAGATGGATCAGCTATATTGCCACAACCAGCCCTTTTGTTTTTTTATTTTATGTGCTACTACACCAGAATATATAATGTGTGAAAAATGTGTGCATGTTTGACTTTGGTCCATACCGATTATACCATATCACCCAATCCACTGAATAAACAACCTGTCCTTAGAGTGAACAATTGTCAATTCAGTTTGATATCAGACTAGGTATCTGCATGTTACATCTTAAAATATACATTTGGGAAACATGCATTAACATCACTTCAAATTGTGTTACTCGACTGCTGAGACACAGTCTGACAAGGATTTATTTTATTATGCGAGTATTGTATTTATACAGTATACATTGTACGTTAATAATATATCTTATCTCACGCAGTGATTACTTAAAAATGAGGAGGACCTGCTGCAGACAGACTGGGTAGACATAAAATGGAAAGGAGGAGTAATGAAACACCCAGTACAGCAGGATGGCAATAGCTGTGGGGTAGTTGTCTGCATGGTAAGTGTAATATTTTTTTTCATATATGCTTTTTGCCAATACAACATTCTTTCAGCTTTTTGGATTAAGTCTGTTTTACTGCCTTTCCCAAAAACACATTTGGGGTAGTTGGATAGTTATTTTCAGAACATAAAATGGTGTATCACTTTAAGATGGCAAAGGAGGTCATGGAAGTGTTTCCTAAAACACCAACAATGGCCTTTGGGACCACAAAAAAGGAGATGGCGCATCAAAGAAAAGTGTTGGCCATGGAAATACTGACAGCATCAGGTGCGTGCTACATTTTCAAAATGTCAATTCAATTGTGATATTGTTGTACTTGAGATGTAACATTAGCATTTTTTTTCCATCAGTGTTTGACAAAGAAGTCAACTGTGCCATGTGCGCTGGCATAAAACCACCCGGCTCAGTGCCACATCACACCATTTCAATCAGGAGAGACGTTGATGTATGAAATACATATTTATTACCGGGACATATAATATGAAAGTAATAATGATTGCCAGAATTATAACAGGTAAATGGAATGGTGTTTGGCAATTAGGCCCCAGTTTGCAGGATAATCATTCAGGAGGGGGAAGAACCGCTCCGATGAAACCCCCCGGGGTCTAGACACTGGTGGTGGTGATAAGTAGGCGGGACCGGTCTGAAGGGAGAAGGTTTAGCTTGGCCCTGTAGGAGACGGGAGGCGAGAGGGGTGGAGGAGGGTTGCGTATTGTCACCTGAAATGACAGCTGACAAGAGGGAAGAGCAGATTTAAAGGGATTAGCGGGTGCAACGATAGGCTTGTGAGAATGGAGAGAGGAGTGATTGGTTAGCTGGGGAGTGACGCCCCCGATCACTTAATGAGGGAGGAGAGAGTATTGAAATGACATGTAATATGAATGAAGAGCTTGGTCTTCCTGATTGAACTTGCGCTGAGCTTCATTTCAATCAGGAGAGACGTTGATGTATGAAATTAAATACATATTTATTACCGGGACACATAATATGAAAGTAATAATGATTGCCAGAATTATAACAGGTAAATGGAATGGTGTTTGGCGATTAGGCCCCAGTTTGCAGGATAATCATTCAGGAGGGGGAAGAACCGCTCCGATGAAACCCCCCAAAAGAAGTGAAGTATAATATACTGAGATGTAATGAGTTTCTTACCTTGCGGGCTGACTGCGGTGATCTATGGATGAAATGAGAAATTAACACGTGGATCAAGCAAGCTGCCGGAATCACTGCCGGGCTTACTAGTACATCGTAAGATGCTGACTGCCGAAATCAGTGCCGGGCTTATATGAAAACGACCCGAGGGTCGCCTGCCTGGCTACGCAGGGCTCGACTACGCCGACACGATGGTCGAACGGCGTGACGATGCAGGGATCTCCATTACACACAGACACCAGTGGCGGCTGGTGGAAAATATTTTTGGTGGGGCTATTGATATAGTGAGTAAAAACAACCCCTTAAATTAGGACTTCTGGTGATATAATGGCGCGTTTCCAGTGCAGCGCGGAGCTCGCTTTAATGCTGCGTTCAGACCGGACGCGATGCGAATATTCGCTTCGCTCTAAACGCTCCTATCGCATCGCTCTAGTCGCTCGAGTTTCACCGCGGCTGCCAGCTGTGTTTACTCGCATCATTCAAACAAGACGCGCTGGCTCGGGAGCTACAACTACAACAAAATGAACATATTTTACCGTGCTTAAATTGTAATACACGTTTCTAAATGATGCCGACGTAACAACATACTGATACCGGTTAGTAAAAACCATGAATTAATGCTTTGACAAGTCTGCAGACAGACGGCAGGCGAAAAACCTTTTAGAATGCTTGTTTTCTGAATGGAGCTTGGCTAAGCTAACGTTATATATGTTCCGACCGTCCACACTCACAACAACGGCCTATACAGACATAAATAAACCAGCGACTGTATTCTCCATGACATAGACAGTCTGTGGTTTGTACTTGTTTAACTTTTGTCTAGTTTCTGAACAGATCGTATCTGTCCCCGGCTGTTTGAAGAGCAAGCATGGGAAACAAAAGATAGCATTTACCTGTTTGCATCGTTTGCATCCAGCTAGCCTCGTTGATACGTTTTGTCTTTTTCACGAGCTTGCTGTGATATATACAAATCGGGTTGGTCCGGTCCAAGGTCTTTAAGTATCAATTTATCTCCCAAACTTCTCCTTTGGAAAGGATTGGAGAGTAGCTCTTGCACGGAATTGGGTGTGGACCGAGATCCGGCGACTCCACCTGCACACCATTCTAAATACTGCGTCACCTTGGTCACTCACAAGTCTAAAAAACAACTCACGTCACGTAAGCAACGTGGGTGCCAACGTGAGCGCCCTCGTGACCAAAATATTTGACGGCGCTGATTGGCTGAAATTATGTTTCGGCGGCACAGTTTACTATTGAGACTTTTGCAACGTGCTTGTTGCTGCTGTTTGTCTCGGGGGCTCCGCCCGGTAATGATAAACTAATGCCATGGGCAAGGCCAGGCAGGAAACATGTGACTTATCAGTAACTTTAGACATCGTAACACAATTTTAAACGATATTTTATCCCGCGGGAGGCAAATGCATGGCCCGCGCTGATCTACTGGCATTCACTTATTATAACATAAAATAAAATGTCCGCGGTTTCAAGATCAAGATGAGAGACACGTATACATGCTGACGTGCTATGAAACCACCACCAGTTATATGCATAAATCCTAGAGTTAAGGGTTTGAGAGATCTTTGGATAGCCAGCACACTAGTGTTGTCACGATACCAACATTTTGGTTTCGATACCGATACCAAGTCAAGAATTGCAATTCCGATTATTTTTCGATACTTTTCTTAAAAAACAGGAAACAGTCTTAAATGTAATTATTGTGCTTTATTTCACACCAGAACCAGAACCACATTGGTAAGTTAGCTAAAAAGATAGCCATATTAGACAGTTATTGCCATTAATTGCCTCGGCAAACTACGAAAACGTTCATTTGTCACAAAATACAGGCATGAAAATCACTCACCTTTCGGCGAAATTCGCCGTTTTGAATCCAAAATAGGTCGTTTGTGTGATTCATGTAGATCTGCAATAAAAATATTTTTGGGGTATGGGGGGGTCTGGGACCCGGAGTAATCTGCGGCCGCGAGCTGTTATGTGCCGTCATGACACGCATGGTGTTCTTTTTTTATATATTATAATGCAGCGCGAGCTGTGTGCTCGAGTCTTCCTGCCTGTCGGCTCTGCTGCTCCGCGATGATGATCTAGCTTCAGCAGCCACATTACCTACGGGTGCGTTCGTTAATATTAACTGTGCGGTCCGGAGTCACTGTGGTACAGACTGGACCGCTGGTGAACAGCTGTTAGAATGGGCCGTTCAGGTGTTCAGAGCAGAGCTCCCTGTCGGAGCGCAGAGCGTGATGTGCACTGAAAAGTTTTTCTGTCGCAATATTATCGTTGAGCTAGCTAGCTAGCATACATTGTCACTATCTGCTAACGTTAGCTTTAGCCTTCGTTTTCTAATAGTTTTTTTTTCATAGGCTATAAACGGAGGTGGTATAAGTATAGATCTTGTACTTGAGTAAAAGTAGAAGCACTCCGATCTTGTACTAGAGTAAAAGCAGAAATACTCAGATATTGTACTTGAGTAAAAGTAGAAGTACTCAGGTCTTGTACTTGAGTAAAAGTAGAAGTATCAGAGTGTAGGAATACTAAGTTACAGTAAAAGTACTGCATTCAAAATGTTCCTCAAGTAAAAGTAGAAAAGTATTCTCATCAAAATATAGTGAAAGTAACGACAGTAAAAGTAGTCGTTGTGCAGATTGGTCCATTTCAGAATAATATATATGATATGTTTTATAATGATTGATCATGAAAGTGTTCTCAAAGCTGGTAAAGGTGCAGCTAGTTTGAATGACTTTGTATACTGCAGGGTAGCTTGTGGATTTACTCCAGGTGGAACTAAAGTCTGATTCAACACTTGATTAGATTTCACATCATTCATCCACATCTGTAAAGTAACTAAAAGGTATTAATTAGGGCTGTCAGTCGATTAATCGCATGATTGTCCATAGTTAATCGCGATTAATCGCAAATTAATCGCACATTTTTGATCTGTTCTAAATGTACCTTAGAGGAATATTTTTCAAGTTTTTAATACTCTTATCAACATATGAGTGGACAAATATGCTTTATGCTAATGTTTATTATCATTTGAACAATGACAAATATTCTCATGAATATTAAACACAACAACCTCTGAACATTACAAATATTCGCCTCAATTCAACCTGGAAACCTCTCTCATTCAATAATACAATACAAATTGTGTGTGTGTGTGTGTGTGATGGATCGTTGGAGCTATGTGCAACTCAAGGCATATGCTCGAACGGGAGCTGCCTGGACGCTGCAATCATGTTGCGCGCACTATCCGTGCTGAGTGTGCTGACTTTTCGTACAATGTCCCACTGTCTGGCTTCCTGCATAAAGTTAAGTGCTCGGCGCAGTTGTGTCGAAATGTCGCTCCTCTGTTTTCATTTAAACAGCTCCGTATATCCGTTAGCGCAGCTAGCTAGCACCAGATGCTAACAACAACAATGCACGTACGGTCTCTCTCTCGCTCGCTCGGGCCACACATACACACACCCTCCCGGTCCTCCCAGTAGCCAGTCGGTGCCTGCCGGTGAGCGTGGAAGTGTGGTCTGCCACAAGCGGACGGTAGGAGCGGGGCTGTCATTATCAGCTTGTAGAAGGTATTTTAAACTCGATGCGCTCTGAAACTACGGGGCGGCCGAGGGAAAAAAATACACATGCGTTAATCGCGTTATTAACGCGTTAACTTGACAGCCCTAGTATTAATACATGTAGTGGAGTCAAAGTACACCATTTACCTCTGAACTGTAGAGGAGAAGAAGAACAAAGTAGCAAAACATTGAAATAAATAAAGTACAAGTATCTCAAAATTGTACCCAAGTAGGCTATATTACTTGAGTTTATGCATTTAGTTACTTTACACCAGATGCCATAAAGATAGAAAGACTAAGCCTTGCACAGAGGCATGACAATAGATTTTCAAAATGCTCAACAGTGCTGCCAAAATTATAAACTGACTGCTACACAATTAAAATAAATGCTTTTATATATTTCTATTAGATGTGACTCTTTAGCGTTTCTGTTATTATTAACACTGCTGCTTTAGTTGTTTTGACTGCTAAAATCCTCTGTTATTCCTCATTTTAAAGCCGATATTCCGTGGGGTCGGGGGGCTCGGGTCCTTGTCACCTTTTTCATACCTGATGAGTTTGCATCCCTGATAATACTTAGTAAGGAGTAGTGCTGGGGGGAAACGATTATTTTGAAAACGATTAATCGGGCGATTATTTGATCGATTAGTCGACTAATCTAACGATTATTTTTCTGTTGTTCAATTCATAAAAAACGTAATGTAAAACATTTTTTTTTCACGATACTGTGTCTCAGGGGATCTTAATATTTAAGAACCTATTAATGTGTTATACCAGATTAACAGAAATAATCTCAGCTAATTGACGATATAAACCATGTTTACCAAAACAAAACACAAGTCTCATAAGAAGCATCTAAATGACCCCTGAGCGAAAAATGCTAACGGACATTGGCACAGAACTCAAGATAAAAGTATCATTATTACTTATCGTAGCTGCACATACAATATATCCGATTAAAGCTGAGACTCCACAGATTATGTAGGTATATAGTATCATCACTGAGTGATCCGGACTCGAGACAGGGGAAGCAAATACAGTCATCACAACACGTACCTTCACAGAGCTTCTAGGGAGATCGTCTCACCGCCGTAGCTGTCAATCTGATCAAAAGACGTGTTCAATGGCATTAAAATGAGAAAAAACGCGGCTGAATCGGTTAATCCATAGGTTTTTAACGTCTATGTATAAAAAAATGATTGAATTTATAATCCATAATTCCATTTTATGTAAAAATCGGAGAGCAAATGCTAGCTGCTGCTTCTGCTAGGCTATGCAGCAGTCTCAGTGAGATATAAATATCTTTGCGTTTTGGACTAACTTTAAAATATTCCCATGCTTTTGAAGACCTAGGGCGAGATGTTTTCGTTTGGGGGCTTCGTGCGCAATCCTGTGAGGAGGAGGTGGTAGCCGTTTCAATCTCCATTGTGTGTGAAGTGCGATTGCGAACTGCTTGTTGCTTTGGGTGACCCACGTGTGTGTAGCGACGCGTCGACGTGGAAATATGTCGTCGACGATATTTTGAAGTCGACGCGTCGCTACAGCACTAGTAAGGAGGCCATAATATTTTTGACTCATGGCTGAAGTTAAGTTTCTCCAGCTCTCCCCCGGTTGGCAAAAAAAAATGCATCTCAAAATGCATCAGATTGATGCTTTAAAATATGGAATATTCAAAATGTTCTTCCGGGGGAGCATGCCCCCGGACCCCCCTAGAGGGATAATATCCTTCTCACCCCTGTCCCGTTTTCATGCCTGAAAATAAATGACACTGGTTTGACTTAGATTTGAGGGCATGGGCTTGAGCATGATGTAATTATGTTATCTCTCACATTCGCTAACCTGTCTGTCTTTAAATTCTTTAAACAGCTCTGGATGCCGGTCGGCGAGGTGCTTAGCCAAGTCTGATGTGTTGGCTCCCTTGGTTTGCAGGGATCTAAAACATGTCTGACAGACCAACCCAGTCTCACGGCATTTCGTGTTCACCAACACGATTTTTAATCTATTGATTCGTGTTCACCAACACGATTTGCCCATTTTTTCGTGTTGCACAGCACGATTTTTTTCGTGTTGCACAGCACGATTTTAAAAGCAATGTATTTCTACTGCCTGCAGCACGTCTTTTTCTCCGGTCGGGTCGAGGAAGACCAGAAGCTGTGTGGTTCATAAAAACATGTTTTACTCAATATCAAGCCACAATTATTGCTTTTATTTTAAATCGTATAATTTCGGACTTTTGTTGCCGTCTGTGAGGAAAAGAAATGGGGCTCAGAGCCTCAGAATACTGAAATCTGTATTTTTAAAATATTTTTTTCCTTCTAATTTGTTATTCTTTTCAAAATAACACACTGTTATTTACTCACCAATAACACACAATTATCCTTGCTTTTACAGTATTTATTGGTTTAATTCCATAATCTCGGGCTTTTTTGGCGTCCGTCAGGAACTGAATTTCAAAATAAAATAACCGGAAACAGACGTAGGCCTATAAGGGACAGTTCGAGCATCATCGACTTGGCGCTGTCATCGAGGTGAGGATGGCCGAAGACACTACACTACCCATAATCCCCAGCTATCGTTTAGGACTACAGTCCCCGTGATTAAACTTCAAATCGGGATTGGATGTTGGATTGGCAGTGCGTCAAGGTTACGGAATCGAAGCTGGATCGAACGCCCCCCCCAAAAAAAATGTTCTATGGGGCGTCTCTATTGGGAACGTTTTCGTTTTTCCAACAATTAGAAGTTGCCAGTATTAAACACAAATTATTAAACAATTGAAATGAACCGATTAAACATCTCTCTGACACAGTTTAAACGCATTTCAAGTGGAAGAATTGTTCGTGTCTCCTCTTCGTGTCCCGGGAAGCCGGAAGCTGTTTTATTTTCAAAAAATAAAAATAAAAAAATATTTTTTTTAACCATAACGGGTACTTTACACAACATTGATTCAAACTTATCCTTGTTTTAATCCTTGTTTTATTTATGTTAAATTGTTGTTGTCGGTTAATTTTCCATTTTATTTATTTTGGTTTAAGATATCATTAGTCTTTTTTTATTATTATCATGCTAGATGTTTAAACTTTTCTGTATTTTATAAGGCAATATATACTTTTTTGTTTTTGTCCGTAGGCTACTTAGGTTATTAAAGAGTTATCGTGTCAAAATATAGGAAATGTATTAATATTTTATTGTATAATCGGTACAGGAAATTACATAATTCAGAGAACCACCTATTAGCCAAAGACCGCTGCTACCGGCATTACAATCCATCCTCTGACAAAGTAAGTTGTGTCACTAAAGTCTGATGCATGTTTTGCTTAGATTTAATAATTGGGGCTTTTTTTTAAGCCTTCACTCGTATGGTTCATCATACATAATGAACTGTTCGAAGTCTGAGAAATGCTTTCGCCATAATCAGCAAAGCAACATTAATGTGAAATAATTCTTGCGGGCGGCTAGCTAGCTAGCTCACGTTCAACATAAGCTTAAACTAGTTTAGCTAGGCTACATTTATATCAGCTTATAAGTGGTGTGTGAAAAATATTTGTCTTAATTACGGCTGCATACGTCGGTGTTAAAGTGTGAGTTATATGTTATCTTAATCGCTTTTGTTTTACACATGACAGTACTAACGCTGGCCGACATTTTAATATATGTTTGGGGGGAGGGGCATAGTCCATGTTGCGGAAGTTTATGAAGAGTATTATGCAGAAGATGTGATGCAGCATATTTTTGGTATATTCATTTTAATCTCACCAATATATAAGAGGTGTATTGCATCCTGTTATCCCTAATATATGTGTGGGTATATACATTCCTGTGTATTAATAGTTGAAGGAACAAAATACATTTTTCCTCTTAAATATAGAGAGGTTTTTTATAGATTCCTGAAACAATGTTCCCTTTTTCTTTAAAGTAGATTAGCGCAATAGTCTTTTTCTTTCACTTGTACCCTTTTCATCAAAAGGGTGCTTTGGGCTATTTTTGAGGGGTAAAATGCAGAATTACCTGTGAGTTCTGTTTTGAGTGAAAAGATTACCCTTTTGAGTGTTTTTCTTGGTTAACCATTAGATATAGTGGCTAAATTCGTTCTAAGTTAATTATGCGCATCCTGCAGGCCTTGAGAATTTAGTCACACAGTTAAGAGAGACAATGGTCCTTTTAGACTAAGGGTGAGCTTACTTCGGGTGAATAAAAGTTCAGAGATGATTGGGGGGGGTATGAAGACAGTTAGGCTTGTTGGTGAGCTAGTTCTGAGGATGTCATGGGATAATGACTGTTATATTCCCAACAAGTATGGCTTTCATAAAGAAACACATGACTTGGGTGATAAGATGTGTTTTGTTGTAAAATGGGCCTGTTTGGTTTTCTGCTGGCCAGCGCTGGGTCACTGTGACAAAGCATATTTTGCGTCTGCCAATGAGGGGACCTGAAAAGATGACCAGCTGACCTCACCCCTTCCTTCTGTCTTCTGGTATATATTCTGTTGATTCCTGAGTTCGGCCTCTCTTCACATGCTGTCAGGACCGGAAGGATCTCCGCAGCACGCGAACCAGGGCAGAAGTGGCCGGCTACTTCTTAAAACATTACAATATGATTTTAGTATATTGTATTATATGGTGTTGTAATGTATTATAGTGCATTGCATTATTACCTTTGATAATTAAAAGAGATTGTTTAAACTGGTATCTGGGTGTTCTCTGTCTGATTTCCTTCCTGTTATGATTTTAAGCAGGACTCGTCAAAACGACACGCGGAGCCGAGTGGGGTTGTAAAAACCTCAAAACTCCAACAAGTTCCCCCCTCATTTACCCGGATTTATTTAATCCAGTTAAACAACCTCCTCCTTACTCTCCCCCTGTCCCAGACGCACCCCCCATGTCTAATCTACAGATTCCACTAACAAAAGGGTGCTATGGATCAGACCAAGAACAAGCAAGTGATAAGGGGGGTAACTTTACAATCATGGGAAATGTTTCACTGACTCCTTTAAGGAATAGTCCTATTAAAAGAGGCAAGCGCAGCCCCACAGAGGCAGAATTACTCACCATTGTAGAACGCCAAGAGGAGAAGGAGAGAGAGGATAGAGTACGATTTGACTATGACAGAAGGCAGTATGAGAAGAGAAGAAAGGAAGAGGAGAGAAGAAGTGATAAGAGAGACGAGGGGAGTGGAGACAGTCAAGACAGAGCAGAAGACAGCTCCTCTGAGGGAGAAATATCAGGTGACGATCCTTTTAGAAGTAGAAAAGCCCAGACCCGCTATAAACCAAAAAGCAGGGGAGGAGCATCTGGAGATGATTGTGATACGTTGTACTCTGAAGCAGAGCACACAGGGTATAGAGATAGCTATCAGGCCACTGCTCAGCAAGGGCAAGCAGAACAGACACAGGAAAAATGCAGAACAAATAGGACAAAGGTTAAGAGCATATCTCTGGAAGGAACAATCACTGATTTGACTGATGTACAGGTTATTGGACTCCCCCGGGGGAGGTTAAGATCCCATCACACCTCGGACAACCCCACATCTCACGCCTTTTTGGCCCCAGTATTACAGGCTCCTTTAGTGATTCTCCCCAGTGGGAATATCACTTATCACCCATTCACACTAGGAGACATACATGCACTGGTTGACAAAATGCCGCTACCTACTGAGGGAGGGAGACAGTGGATGAGAAAGTTTGCGGATATGTCAGTAGGACAAACAATCTGCCTTGGAGATTTCAGGAGGATATTAGCACAACAAACTTCTAGCTATGAGGTAGAGAGAGTTGAGGGAAGATCTGGTACAGGAAGAATGAGCGATGACAAGCCTATCTCTTCCAACGACATACACAGCTTGCTTAGCAAGGCAATGAGAGAACATTTCCCACAGACAGGAGGAGGCTACGGTTCATTGTCTTTCACATTCATACCTGGAGAGGCCGCAGCAACCATGTTGCTCAGGTCACGCCAACAATACACAGTAGCTACTGACTATAGTCCAGAAAATAATGACCAACATGTGCAGATGTTCCGTAAAGCGATACTGGCAGCTGTACCTGCCGACATTAAAGCTCTCATGGAGGACAACCCAGAAGCAGATCACCTAAACACGCAGACATGGGAGCGTCATTTGGCCCATCATATAGGCAAATTTAACAAACAACTCACAAAGAATAAAACCGAGGAAGAAGAGTTGAGAGTGCAACTACTCCGTACTCAGCTGGAAATAGCCCGTAAAACAGTTCAAAATGAGAAAAAGAGTGCCAAACAGCTGATTGTTCATCCCGTGGCGCCAGCAGAGCAGGCACCGCGGCCGCAAAACCCACAAGGGGGTTTTCCCAACCAAGGTCCGTCCTATAACCAGCCCCAATATGGCTACAATAATGGTTTTCAGCAAAAGAGGGGCGGGTTCAGAGGCAGAGCCAGAGGTAGAGGAGGGTTTGGAACAGCTCCAGGAGAGAACCAAGATCAGCAGCAGGTGTGTTTCAGCTGTGGACAAACCGACCACTGGTACAGGCAATGCCCACAGGGACCCCCGCCACAGAGAGGGCGGGGACAAGGGGGACAGAGAGGGCATGGACAATGGTACACACAAGACATGCAGTATTTCCAGAAACCCCATGAGGCAGCCCCACAAGCCCAACACCAAGGCCAGGGTCACGTTGCACCCAATGCGATGGCCGCCCCCTATGGCCAGTTTGTGCAGTACGAACAAGACTATTACCCACCACAATGAGGTCGCCCAGGGAACCCAGAATGTACGGGCCTGGCGGATCCTTACATGGACATGACTGTAAAAAAACTCGAACCTACCATTCCTTGTTGACTCAGGAGCTAGATATTCAACTATCAACTCCCCCGTGTTCAACACGTCCATTTCAAGTAATAAAGTCTCAGTCATAGGGTTTTAGATAGAGCAAGTACCGCTCTCTACGCCATTAACCACCAAAATAGCAGGCCAGATATTTTTCCATCAGTACATTCTGGCACCTCAAAGTCCGGCTAACCTCATGGGACGGGATGTTCTTATCAAAGCTAATGCCTCCATCCTCTGTTCCCCCGATGGACTGATAATATCGTTTCCAGACGGCACTCGCCTCAATTGTTCAATATCCACCATAAAGTCAGGTTCTCAAATGATGTTGGCCCAATCCACTGAAGCAGAAGCAACCCAGTATGCCACTATATACTGGGGGTTGCTCGACCGGCCCCAAGACAACACACCAGGACTATTTTCCATTTTTCAACAATGGAAGCCGTGGATTAACCTCCTCAGGCCTTATGGTTCCCCTCCAGACCCTCCCCATCCGACGCTAAATTATGATAGAAAAGACGACCAAAGTTATGCATATGGTTATGACAAAGAGCTGGCTCTGTCCATTTGGGACGTAACCACAACCAATTTATTTGTGGGACAAGCGGGGGTGGCTGCATCTGTTGAACTCACTGATGAACAACTCTATTGGTACCGTATGTCAGCTGAAGCTGCACCACACATTTCATTAGCTATCAGCCATGGCCGTCGTGGCCGTCGTGAAATTCCCACCCTGGTACCCACACCACAAACCCATACACTGATCTACACCATCATAAAACCAACGGCACTTTTAAGAGCCAAACTCAACCTATCTCTCTGTCTATCTACCTAGCTTTCTTATAGTTATTGTCTCTATCTTTTTCTATCATTCATTATCTATTTCTTCATCTATCCATCTCAATCTTACAATCTGTCTCACTATCTCTGTCTGTCTCATACAGCAGCTGTTTGTTTGCATATCTGTTGTGTCTGTCTGTCTGGCTGGCTGGCTGTCTGTCTGGCTGGCTGGCTGTGTTGCAATGGCAACAAAACACAACCCAGACCCCAATAATCCCACATCCACAGAAGGGAAACGCATGGCTCTTGAGCTGAAGCATGAACACATGCTAGCTGAAGCTAAGGTTGGTGTTTTAACCCATATGACCTCATTCATTTCCTACTTGAATTTGGCACTATCTGTTATCCAAACAATGCTGAACAGGCCAAGAGTAACTGGATTTTGGATCAATGTATAGGGCCTTTGCAAAACGGTTCATCATTACAACATGGGGGGCAGAGGCTTACTAAATAAAGCTTGTTCAACTTGTTTTACTTCATCAGTTGGATATGGTAGGAAAAACTTGAAGCAAAAATGTTCTTCAAGTGAATGAATTTCCTTTTTATTTGTCCACTGTCATATGGTATCAGTTTATCAGCAACATCAACCTTACATGAGTTGTTACTTGGTCACAGAAAGCAGCTGAGGAGAGGAAACGGGCACACTCTGTAGGAGACACTTTACAGTCCCCTAAAAGGGGCTGTGTAGGACGTGGCAAGCCGAGAGGGAGGCGTGGAGGGCGACACCAAGGCTCAGCTACAGGTTGAAATCCCAATTATTTTACATTTTTATGAATTTACTAAGTAAATGGTTGGAAAATTGAATGAAAACACAGTAATTGCTTGTTGAGGGTCTACAATAATTCAAATATATAAACGCATAGTGACACTACAGTCGGAGACATTCCCACTGTGGTGTCATAAGAACTATGCTTTATTTAATTTCACAAGCTTTTAAACAATAGGTAGATAATACAAATCATCAGTTATCTGTTGTTAACCCTCTGTGTGATGTTTTACAGTCACATCCCCCCCGACTGAGGGCTTCCAGTCTTCCAGTGTGGAGGTTCTGCGTACTGAACCTTCAGCACAACACGAATTTGGTAAATCACAAAAATGGCTTTAAGTTTAAAACTAAAATAAATTGTGTTAGTGAGAGAAAATAACCTTATACACAACTGACAGTTCAGGACTTGAACGAAGAATGTAATTCAGTAAAGATATTGGCCAGTTCCATACTGAGCAAAGAAATGATCCTTGATTTTTAGTGTTCATCTTAAATATAGTCATTTACAGTTAAAGTTTCCCATTCTGTTCACAGAAAAGAATATGGAGAGACTCTCTGACATTCTTTCCTCATGTCCTTCTCCTGAGCCTCAAAAAAGCTCTGCCTCATCCTGGCCTTTTCGGCAGCAGAAAGCCTCAGAGCGCTGGAAAGAAGCAAGACCACACCACCTACAATGCCTTCTAGAAAAAGAGGCTGTTGGTCATCCCCTGTGTGGCCTCTGCCACGAGCCGGCTGTTATTAGGTGAGATAACATTTACCTTTATTTAAATTACTTTACCTAATTGTAATTTTTCAGTATTAATGCTCAGTGCCCTGCTATTTCAGCTAACATGCATGACTTTTGGGACGTTAGAAAACTGGATACCTAGAGAAAACCCACATGAAAATGAAAGTAATTCTAGGATATTAGAATAATTTTGTATTTCCTCCCAAGGTGTAGAGAGTGTCTCCCCGAGGAGTGGTTCTGTGGAGACTGTGATGTACTTCATCACAAGAAACAGCCACTCCACAACAGGGACAGTTTAATAAATAGATTTTTTAAACCAATTAGTCCAACAACGTGTGTTGTTAGAGTGGAAGGTGGATATGACACCCATGACCAAGGTATGCTCTCTCAAACATGCATTTTGATGTTCACATGTCTCTTCAGCCAGCATATAATGGTAATTAGTGCTTTTCTTTTTTTTTGACAGCTTGCATATTGCCAACTGTGAAGGCATCCAACTGCTCCTGTAAAGGCAAAAACTTCACTGTGGTACCAGGCAAACCAGTGATTTTAATTACCATCAATGGTAAACAAATATATATTTGGATTTCTATTGAATTGTTGTTATATGTTTACTGTTGTGGGCTGAGGCATTGTGCTTCCAATTGGAGTAAAACCTTCATGTAATATCTGTTAATCTTTGACTATTTGTAGATGGAACTGTTGTAAAGTGTGTCTTAATTATGTTTATTTACTTGTTCCAAGGGCGTTATGACTTGCATCTGCCACTATATGTCTGTCAAACTTGCCAGCAGCAGTGGACCCCTGACTTGAAAGTCCTCCTTAAAAGTGGATACTGGCCAGCTTTGGTCAGTATTTCCACACTTTACACCTTGGACCTCCTGAGCTCCTTTGAAGAGCTCAAGGTCATCTCTCTGGGATTCTCCAGACAGGCCTTTGCAAAGCTGCTGGAGCATCGCACAAAGTGTGGAGGAAGAGTAAGTGTAAATATTCTTTACCATATTATACATTATAACATTTCTGTAAATAGACAAAATCACAGCAATATATGTAATTATCTTCCAGTCTGGACCTGTCAACGGAGATGCACTGCAGCGCAGCTTTCTGGAGTTCTGCTATGCCACGTATGAGGAAGACCAGCTCTGCTGTGGTGCTCCTTTCATCTGCCCTGCCTGCACGCCGGAGATGTTGGCTGTTTCTGCCGATGGAAACAGGAAGCTATATCGCTTTCGGCGAAGTGGAAGGTGCATTGTTGTTATTTAACTTTTTTGATTACTGTTTATATTTCATGGTTATATTTGCTAATCTTTTTTTTCTCAGTTCTGATGGCAGTGCCTTTTTTAATGGGCTCTTTGTAGCAGAAGACAGCGCGGTGGCTGCATTTGTCGACAAAATACAGAGATCACTGAAAAATGCAAGTTTTTATTCGTAATTTTACCTTATAGGTATATCACAAAAATAGCCATGTATATCTGACCCTGACTTTCTTCAAATTCAGCTACTTCTCCTTACCAGCTACTCCAAAATCAGATAATTAGAACAAATGGTGTAGATCGTGATTCCATTGCTTTTAACTGATTTGTCATGATCTAATGTAATGTAGACCCAGGGAAGAGGCACATGTGGGGACTCCCAGTGGACAGCAGCGAGGGAGACGTCAAGGAGGGCTTCTAAGCTGGATGAAGGGATGGAGGTGGCTGTATGTCGCCATGGGTTTCTTTTGAAGGCCTTAAATATGTACAGGGGGGAGATATTTGCCTACCCCCTGTATCTTCAAAAGGAACTCATGCCAGCCAAAGCAAAGTTCTTCGCCATGGATGTGGCTTGCAAGTACTGGCCGTACATGGAGAAAGCTGCAAGTGTCCTTCCTGCTCTCCAGGAGCTGACCACCATGAAGCCATTCCTCAGTGTAATGCATGCTCGAGCCCATGATACCAAATGCGAGGTATGTGAAATGTTGTATCACGTACATTTATATTTTTTATATTTATAATACTGAAGTAGTAAATATCTAAGCTATACTGTTTAGTATAGTAGTATGTAGCCTCTTTGCACAACAATTCCAGCAACCTTTTACCATCTGATTATATGGAGTGGGAAAAACCAGGAGGGAGCAGGGATGACCGCCGGAGAAGAGGTGGAGCAGGTCAACAGCTACCTGTCCCGTTGTGCCCTGACAACAAAATACATGTCCAAAGCAGGTGAGTGGAAGGTCTTGCCCTATTATTGCATACTTTTTTAGATGACACATCATAACCTCATTATTGCTTTCAAAAGCACGACTGGACATGCTCACAGTGCATGCTATGGGATGGAACAGGAAAAAAGGTGACTCCCTCCATCAGGCACTTTCCACAAGATATGTGAAGGTGAGTGTCACAATCTTAAGGAGAACCCAAATGCAGCACTCGAGAAACCAAGGAGAATTGGTAATAAACTTTATTGGAGATTCCACTGGATCTGAGGAATTCCAACCGAGCAGTTTAACGCACCGGAGGACAGCGGGCAGAAGGTGAGTCAGGGACAGGCAGAGAGTCAGGGAGTAAGCGAGGCGGTCAGCGGGGATACAGGCAGGGTCGGATAACAGGCCAGACAGGATAGTCAAGGGACAGGCAGGATCAGGGAACAGGCAGAGCAGGCAGATCGAGGACAGGCAGGGTCGGAACCGGGTAGGCAATCTAGTTTCAAACGCGGGAAAGACAAGCATGAGGCAAAGTACAATCTGGCAAAGAGTGTGTGTAAGGTGCGGGTTTAAATACTGGCAGAAGCTAATGGGTGCAGAAGAGAAAGAGAGTGAGCTAATGAGTGGGTGTGGAAAACAGGTGAGACAGGTGAATGGAAAACTACTGGTGAATGATGGAGCAGACTATGACAGTGAGCCTCCTATTAAAGGTGTTGTTGTGTCCTTTGTCATTTGCACATGGCTTGTTGTTAATCATAGCAAGTTTTAATCTTGATAAATGTCCATCGTCTACTGTTTATCAGACTAGTAAGAGGCTCCTGGAAGAGACTGCAAGTCTTGAGGAACTCAAGACGGAGCTACATTGTGTCTCAGATGACATGGTGTCGACGTGGATTTCCGACGTGAAGGAATGGGCATCTGGTAAGCACAACGAGATAACACCAGCTACATATCATTGTCCATGACTGTTAGAATTGACAGATTTGATCCTAAAGAGCAGCCAATGATATAAGGCTGATTTGTCATGCCACGTAATGGGACCCTCACTGGATTTCAGTAGACGGGGACATAATCTTCAAGCAATAGCAAGCCAACTATGTGTCCATGTTTATCTCTGATATGTTCCAGTTTCCATAGTTGTACCATCAATTTGTGTTAAAAGGTGTTAAATATGTTGCACAACTTTGTTTCTCAAAACCGTTACGTGTTGTGTAACAGTACATTTTACTGCCAATATTATTTCTACAGGAACATCGGGTACTTCTGAAGACATCCTTCAAACAGCACTGCAGCAAAGCATTGAGGGGCTTTACCTAAGTGTGAGGCAGCGGAAGCAATCCCTTTACCGACAGAATGGTATACAATATAATGTTTTAGGTTGCAGATTCAACCTACTGAATTATATATATTTTTTGCACTTGCAAATATAGTTTGTCACATATCCCTATCCCTCTACCTCATGTATTTTTCAGACAGCAGCAAGCTCCGCCATCGACTTCGAAGGAAGCTTGCAGACGACAAAAAGCGCCTTAACCAGGAGATACTGAAGTACAACCAGCTGGTACACGTTGCTGCGGTGGAGCATTCCCTCTCTGGAGGGAGCATCATGTCCGCGCTGTGGCCATGGGAAGTTCATGGCATGGGTCAGTTTTCAGATATTTCATAATAATTAATTTGAAGTTCTGTTATATGAAGGTATACCTTGCTGAGTTATGCACATATCATGTAGAGTGTTAGAACGTTCATTTAGTTTAAGGGTATATCTTAAGTTTTCTTATTGTGTATACATTTGATTATTTTGAAAGTACATGTTTGGAGTTCTAAACGTATTGTTGTGCTATAATGAAAATGTGAGTCATGTGTATATACATAACTGTGATTGGATTTTAGCTAACTTTACAGCCAAGAAAAATATACTGGATCAAGTGATGCTTACACAGAGACTGCAAGAGGAGAAAGGCATCCTATTGTTGGAGATGGCGCAGCATTGCACATGGTTGCAGAACATGGCAGTTGCTCTAAAAAATAAGGTGGCTGAGGAAGGTAAGTTGAAAGCAAAACTTAACCTACCTTGTAAAGTATGAGTTTTAAAGGAAAAAAAGTCAGCCCAAATCATTCTTGGTCACAGAAATTGGATGGAGTATAATGGCCTTTGCCCATTCGACCCGGCCATTTTACATAATGATGTCCCATGACAGTGACAATCATCTTTATATGTACATGGGAGAGAATATACTCCATTGAAGTGCTCTGGTCTCGTGAAGCAATCTTACTTTATAGTATGTCCATATAACAATATTTTGTGTATTTTCAGATGTAGACAAGGGGAATGGAGGACTTGGGTGCACCCTAAGAAGGAAGCATGCTGAGGCGTCGGAGAGGTTGCAGGTGGTACTGCAGCAGTACAAGACTGCTTTAGGTCCTGATGCTTCTTTCCTTCAACATGAAGAGGAAAGTCAAAGTGGCCTAAGCAGTCCAGACACCAGTGAGGATGAAGAAGGAAACATAATTTAGGTAATTTACTTATGAATTAATGTACAGTATCTTTGTTGATTTAGCCTCAACCTAGACATGTTGCTGTTACTTTTGTATTGATTAATGCTTAACATACATTGTGTATTCAAAAACCTCAAATTTGGTTTCTGATCTGCCCCTCTTTTTTGTTTCTCTGTATTTCCCCAGATTGCTGCTGCTCTCAAGCACGAATATCCGCCAAGACTTATGTGCTATCAGAAATGTAAATACTTTACTGACTTTATATTTAGAGATTGTATTCATACTCCTCAATGGAAAATCACACTTGAATATGTTGACCATATGACTTTTCCCTATGCCGCAGCATCAGGCCAAATATTTCACTTGTACACAACTTAAATTGTATTGAACAAAATGCTCAGCGTCCCTGGAATGCATCCTGAGCAATGAACCATTCACTTTTGATCCTTTTTGAAACACTAGAATGTAAATTCCTAAATGCCCAAGTATATCTTGCTGGTTACCATACAACTTGGTGAGCACATTATTGTCCAAGAGCAGGACGTCTTTCCCTTTTTTCCCAGAACGGGATGCCTATGCATCATTATTATTTTCGATCTCTTATAGGATTTACCTGTCATTAACTTTATATGACTGCACCTGTTACACCGCAGGCCAATAACAGCTTTCTTTTGCGTTCCTTGCTTTAATTGCTTTGTCAGTTATATTTCCTTTTTGATCTCCAGCTATTAACCTGATTGATTGAAGTACTTAAATCAACATGTACAATGCACAGTCTTTTAGGATGTATAATTAGGGACATTGAGATAAACATCAAATAGTTTATTTGGTGAATCACCTCATTGTTGTTCTCAAAACCAAATAATACATTGTTATATTTGATTTACACATAGAATGTACATGTTTAATATCCATGGTTAAATCATAAAAAAATGGTTGTGTTGTATGATTTCTTAATACTGTATGTTATAACCGTTTGCATAACTTGATTTTATGTTCTGTTGTCCATGCTTTTCATGTTAGACTAACCCCAACGCTCTAGAATCAAGACATACACCCTTATGGTGGCCTTTTACTTGTATTGTGGTGAAACACATAAGTAAATCATTGCCAGAGAGGACCATTTTATTGTTTTAAAAACAATGTTATTGATGTGGTTGATTGATGAATAAATATTAAGCATACTTCTGTAGTACTTTTTGTTGTTTACATCACACTGCATTATAATGTGTTTGGAAATAAATTCATTTAGAAGTAACAATATGGGTTAGCACTTGAATATTTTTGTAAAGAGATTATCCTCACCCGGAACACTGGTTGTTGGTTTAAGATAAGATAGAACTTTATTGATCCCAATTTGGGAAATCTTTGCGTTGCAGCAGCATTAAAACACATGGCATTATACAATACAAATAAAAAGACAAGAAATAAAGAAGAAAATATACATGTTGAATTTACAAATGAGCAATAACAAGATATAAAGCAAGGTATTATATTTACATAAGTATGTGACAGATGGAATATTAAATATTACCCTGAATATGTCAAATGTACAGTGAAGAGAGAAACTATGGAGCAGAGAGTTCTCTTCCAACCAGAGGTGATTTGTTGTACAGCAACACGTTCTCACTCCCAACCCGTAATTTGTATACCCTTATTGTTTTTACTTCTTTATTGTAATTCAATAATGTAGGACTTTTGTTGCCATCAGTTATGGGGAGAGTAGGGGCTCAGAAAACTGAAATCTGTATTGTTTCATCGTTTTTTCCTTCTAATTTTGTATTATTTTCTAAACCACACACTGTTATTTACTCAACAATAACACATAATTATCCTTGTGTGTATTTATTTGTTTGATTAATAAACACAAGTTGGAGTCCGTCAGGACCGAGGGTCGGAGCAGCTCATTTGCTTTAGAGAATTTGACACCCGGAAGTAAGTATTCTCTCCGCTTCGCTTGACAAACCCATGAACAAACCCCGTGATAGTCCTCAAGCTCTGATTGGATGTTTGAGTGTGCGCCGAGGGTTACGCCGAGCATCGAACAGCACTTTGAAATTGAACCACGGCAGGCTGTCCAAACCTGGAATTGAACGGGTCCACCCCGTCCCCCACCCATCCCCCACCCCGTCCCCAGAACTACACATGCTGGCTATTGTGTGTTTCACAACATGTTCTCTATCTATGGCACGTCTCTGCTTTGAATTGTAGTTTTAAAAGACGTTTTCATATTTCCCATAATAAGAAGTTTCCAGTATTAAACTGTGTACATCCCTGGAGGTTTAGGGGATAGGAAACACTCACATTTAAAACATATAATTAATAAATGGGGTGAAAATTGCTTGTGCAGCATTAATACCCACATGACAGCTAAGGTCAGAAGAGCGTTATTTAACAGCTGGTCTTATGTCTGTGACCCCTCCTGTTGTAAATTGACAAGCCTGAAACATGCACTTGTCACGGTTCAGAGGCACATTTCGTATGGCAGTAGCCATTGATCTTAAGATAAGATATTGATCCCAAGTTGTGTAACAGTTGTAAATATGCAGTGGTGTTTATTTGTAAATCATTTAGTATAATCACACAAATTCTGTGTTTTATATTTAATAATTCTGTGTTCTTTATTTATTGAATGTTCAATACCTGACAAGGCCAGAGATGAACAACTTGGGTTGCAGGTTCCTCAACAGTGCATTACAAGACATCTATCAATATGTGTGTATACCTCTACCATTAAACTGTCGTATTCTGCACATTTCTTATACTATCTACATACATCTTATAAGAGTATAATACATATGTATAATATCAGTTAAAATAAGTGCTTAAACATATAGTTAACATTGCAGGAAAGCAATATATTAGTACTTTGTCAGGCTTAATATTTATACCCCCAAAGCTTTTTTCTTATTCAACATAAGACCTTAACCTAAAGTATTCTTTAATGTTTAAATAAAGCCTTATTAGATTGTCTGTCTGTGTCTCCTATTAATATCTAATAATAAAAATAATACATTTCAATAACGTGCTTTAACCACCAGGTGTCCCTTTCTATCAGCTTTGCACCGTTATGGTGTAAATATACCAATATAGCGATTGGATCAAATATAAAAGTCAGCCGAATTAGTATTGATACTGCAAGGAGACTTATATTGTGAAGAGAAACTAACATGTCCGTGCGGCACAATACCCATAGATCCGTGGGTGAATAATGTCAATCACCACATCCCTTCACATTTTAATTTACATTAAAGTATTTCGTGAGGCATTTTAAAATGTTTTTCAATATAATTAGGGTTGTAGTAAAGTTGTGCGATTGCGTTGCCTGGCAACGCAATCGTACAACGGCACGTCCATTAATTCCACAACCACACACATGGATTAACATCGATTTAATACATTAATGTAGCCTTTGTTTCTGCTAAAAGAGGTGTCAACCAGCTGGGGCAACAAGAAAATCGGCGAAATCGAGTGTGACTATTACAAAATAAATAATTATTATATTAATATTGACAATAACATATATCTGTCTGTCCAGCTGCAGGTGGAGAGGATGGGTGGGGTTACCCATGATGGAACCAGAATAAGGTTTGTTGGTTTACAGGCCTTTCATCGTAGTGGAAAATATTGTCATATGCAATATTTTTGGATAGTTTCACCATTGAAATGCGTTTGATAACACTAGGTGCTCTAGTGCCAAAGTTGTGGCCCTAAAAAACATCAACTATTCATTTGTATGGCATCCAGAGCTTCCACATTTTAGGGAATATGTTTTTTGATTTAAAATATCATCAATGTCATAAGCAATGGTTACATTAAAACCCTCCTATTGTATTCGTTTCCCCCCCCCCCCTTACTTTGGTGTTCGCGGTCAAATTTGACCGGTCCTGTTTTAACTGAGCTATTACATTAACACAAAAACCATTGATCATCACCAAATTTCATTCATTTCATCAACATTGTATGTTGAGTTGGCACCTCAGCTCAAAACATACAAAACACAGAAGAATAGAAAGTTAACCCATTGAAATGATATGAGAGCAGCGCAACAAACTACAATTCCCATTAGATACGCACCCAAAAATCGCTACGGAGTACACAGAGCTGACATATTTGTAGTTCTTCCGGCGTGTGTGCGTGGACTCGTTCGACTTGTCTTGCGTTGACGGCCGTATAGGCTCCATTCCCTTTCAGAAATTCGTCAATCGGGCGCGATCCGAAACCAAACCCTGTGTTTAAAAAAATATACAATACAAATTTGCACTTTTGCCTTCTTAGCAACGGCAGTATCGTTTGTCTAGTACTTCCGGGCGGCGATCTGAGTTCGGGTACCGTATCTGTGACGTGACAAAGGGTCGCCGTGACAACGTGGTGATGAGATGTGGATAACTTTCCAGATAAAGACCATCCTGACACTCGAGTTGTGGTTTTCAATAAGTGAAAAAGAAAATTCAAAGTAATCACTACCATTTTAATATCTCAAGCATTTAAATATGTCCCCAAAAGCTTTCAAATGTAGTAGCAAAACCACAGTGATCCAGATCAGGATCATTTTAATTAGGCCTATAATTAAATGATATAATAATACATTTTATTTTTATAGCGCTTTTCTGAAACCCAAAGACGCTTTATATGCAAGCCTACCTCCAAAGCGTTATACTTCGGAAGTTAAACAAATTAGATAAGGCAGTGGATGGCAAAGTACCAGATTTCACACATGAATATGCTTAATATAGGTTATGGTGTTCCTATCACTGACAATGAAATCATGTAGTATTTCAACTGTAATTTCCTAAAAAGTTAAATGCATTTTGGTGGAGGTTTTCATCTTATTTCTAATAGAAACATATTAAATGTGACTCAAATGGAGCATATAAACAAGAGAATAAACGTGCAAAAACAAAACTGGAGTTCAAATAACAGATTTTATTTTTATGTATTATCCCGGAGAATTCTTCGGCTGCCAGGAATGAGCCCACTCCTTGCCACTGAAAACAGAATGGAATAATGTTAGTTACAGTTCCTGGTTTCGTCTTTCTGAAAAGCATAAACCATGTGTGAAGCAAACATCTTATAACTCAATTTATATAAGTAAATGTTTCATTTTCCATTTATTAACGACCACCACCATTTAGAAAAAGTGAACATAGAAATTAAAACAAATTTTAAAACAAACAATAAAAACAATGAAGTTAAACAATCATTTGTTCCTACACTACTTCAGCTGCAATAACAGCAATAACAGCAGTGAAATATATAAGAGGACTGGTGGTAGATCTGGATGTTTTGCATTTGTTAAATATCATGTGTTTGTTCTCCAACATGGGACTACATCAGATGACATGAAGCCAAGTAACTGGAAGATATATACCATACTGGACAGGGCTCCCACTCCACCAACATTTCTGCTTTTCCCTATCAAGAGAAGAAAACAAATCTCTAATTAATAATAATTATAAAGCACATCATCATCATCATAAAGCACACCCTATGCATTACTTTTATTCCTGTCTAACCTTTCTCATTCTTTCTTTTATTACACTCCTGATGGGGAAAGTTTCTAGGCGAGTGTGGTAGGAGCAATCTGTGAACACCAAAGCAGGTTCCACATACAGTATTAGTCATATTAGAAATAAAATAAATACAACTATGAACACTTAAGTAGCAACCACACTTGCATGATGAAAAGTGACCACACTATTAACATTGGTCAAATATTACTGTATACATCATTGAAATGGAACCAAGCTGCTCTCAGTCCTAACATGGGATGCTTGTTTGAATGGCCATACCACTGCTGAGCCTGAGATGACCAAAGAAAATACAGACAATTAAAGCCCTTTGGATTTTTGGATAATGATTTTTGGATAATGTATCAGTTATAGTTATTAGTCACAATATAGCATTAACTCACTGAAGAAGCATCAATCACTGCGTTAACATGCACTTTGCTAAAGTACATGTCGATAGATTTATTAGAATACCAATCAATTCGACTCATGCAAATGTTTATAATCAGTCAAAATACTTAATACTGTTAACATACCTGACTTTTTCTTTTTGCCTCTAGGACCAAGTACTGTGTCCCTCACGGACCCTGTCCTGACAGCTGTGGGTTGAAGAAGAAATATTACTATATACATACAGTATACCAAGTTAAGCTTAAACTCAAGTTTCAAAATACATCCAACAAATGCAGCATCACATGATGCAATAGGTGTTAGGTACAGATATTTTTTTGTTATTGCGATTTAATTGAGGGTGATCTATGAAGTCTAGGTGTTTTGTTTTTTCTTGCCTATATAATTGACTCCATACATTATGTGTAAGGAATAGTTTGATAAATATTAACATGTTGTGCTGTAACGTTAAATGAATTTAACTTTGATTCAAAAACCTAAGTTTATTCCCCGTATGTTCATTATGGGACAGTGTCATATTTAAATGCAGTTCTTGAGTATAAAGTTTAAATATGCTGCATGACGTTGTTGCATGACTTGCTTCGAAGTTTACCCCTATGGTCAGGGATTGCTTTAGGTAGACCACAATATTAATGATATCAACCTCTCGTACAATATATGGACATGAGCCAAATCATTTTGATGTAATCGACCTACTGCCCAACGCTACAATGTAAGACCCTTTCTGTGTGTAAACAAAATGACATAGGAGTTTTATTTTGTGATTTATCAAATGTATAGTAAGCCTGCTGTTGCTTTGCATTTTTGTGTGTAAAAGGTATAACCATATAGTAACCACATGTCTGTTCAGGAATGAAGGACTGTATTTTTCTAAACATTTAATATTTATTTATATCCGAGTACCTAAGGATATACACATACCCAAGTATCCCATTTTCCTTTCATATTTATTAAGTTGTAGGTGAAATTGTTATTTAGATTAAGCTATTGTTGTTATTATTATTTACCTATTGGAACAATCATTATTCCCAAAAATGCAAGAAGTGCAATTAGGTGTTTAGAGATATTGTAGAAGCATGACTTGTCAAGAAGTTACCTCAGGGTTTCCCACACATAGACTATACTTGGGCGGGCCGCCCAGGTATATTAACGGCCGCCCAAGTATATTTCGCGACCCATTTATTTATTTTTTTTATAAGTTTTTTTTGTATTTTTTTTTTTTTATTCGTCCGTGACCACGACGCCATCTGCGATCGATTAACTTGTGGACAATGATCCCTCGCTCCCTTGCTCTGATCTCGCCTCGTTAAGTGGCCTGCCTCACACAGGGTGACTGGCTGTCTACATGATGTGGCCTGCCAACATGGCCACTGTCATAGAGATCATAAATCAAAGCCCTTGATTGGTCTCTGTGTGTCATTCAAGCTCGGGATAACCTCAGCTCAGGTGAGGTAAAGGACTCTCTGAGTGTTTAGATAGTTAACTTAGTTTAAGTTTTGCTTATCTTTCTTACAGTGCAGACGCTTTTCTGCTTGCTCTGGCCTCTGCTTACTTTGTATGCTGATTTTCCTATTCTTATTCTCTGAAAACTTCGAGCAGCGGCTCCTGGACATTAACTTATCACTGGGACAGTTCATCTTCGTAAATAGACGGAGGGTTTCAGCCATATTTCAACATTTTTACGACGACGTCAGTCTTACAATAGCGTGGCCTAGCAACAGCTAAAGCCTGGTAGGCTACTGCTATTTAGCTAGTTGGTAGCAAAATGCCTCCGTTCTCTACAGATGACTTCCAGAAACTTATACAGAAGATGGCTGTGTTGGAAATGAAAATGCAACGGTTGGAAGTTAACGTGGAAATGAATGGACTATGTCGTGGGAATGACACGACTTTACCAGTGTTGCAAAATAATGGAGAAGGGTATGCTAACTCACAGCTAGTTAGCAGCTACAAGGATTCCAAGGAACAGGAGGGCTGTGTACCGGGTAATAAATCTACAAGTGGTAGTCCTCCCTGGAACTCTCTGGGTGCAAAGCCTAAGAGTAAATCATTTCCATGGGATTTGGGAGGACGGATAACAGGCAGAGCCCAGAGCTCCGAAATCTGTGATGCGACCGGCTGGCCTGCATTGTTATCACCCAGGAAGAGCGCCTCTTCAACCCCTATTCATTAGGGGTGTAACGGTACACGTACCGAAATTATTCGGTACGGGCCCTTCGGTTCGGTACAGGTGTGTACCGAAGTGTACCGAACGAATATAACGTTAAACGTAAAAAATTGAGAACGTGAACAACTTATTGGAAGTAATCTCAGGTGCTGCGTCGCAGCATTCAGAGTAATTTGCTCACATTGGGTTCAACGCGTCATAGAGCGAGCAAGTCATTTCATTGGATGAGAGGCATACTATGAGAGCTGGTCAGAGGGATGCGTTCAAATGTAGTCAGTAATTTGAGGAACTGTCGAAAATTAATGGCGAACGCAGATAAAGTTGAGCTCGAAAATCCTCCAGCATCATTGAAGTCTCCGGTTTGGGAACATTTTGGTTTCGCAGTTACGTACAAGGATGAAGGACAAAGACAGGTGGACCGAACCAAAGCTGTTTGTCGGCATTGTTCAACTAAAATTGGTTACGCGGCTGGCAATACATCAAACTTGCACACTCTTGAAAAGGCATCACCCGAACGTGAATATCACCGGTACCAAAAGACTGAAGTGCAAACCCAACTCCCACTAGCATTTAAGCCTCCACCACTCGCAGAGAGTTCAGACCGAGCCAAAGCTATTACAAACGCCAAATATCCTTATGTTGCCATGTTAGCAAAGCGCTACCTGGCTGTATCTGCTACCTCTGTCCCTAGCGAGAGGGTGTTCTCCACAGCAGGAGACATTGTTAGTGCCAGCAGATCTGCCCTTTCGGCAAGCAATGTGGACAAGTTAATCTTTCTTTAAAAAAACATGAAAATACAATGACAAGCAAGTCATAATGTCAAGCTGGCTGCTTAGGAACTAGTACAGTACAGTACAAATACAGATTATTTCAGTTCATCGAAAAGCTGCACCTTAATGTTTATTTTATTATATTTTGTATTTATTTGAGTGAATATTCACAGTTTAATAATAATTAAAAACCCAAAACTAATAGTTTATGTTTTGTGAGTACTAGTAGCCTACAGTAAAGTTCAAATACAGATTATTTCAGTTCATCGAAATGCTGCACCTTAATGTTTATTTTATTATATTTTGTATTTATTTGAGTGAATACATTATTCACAGTTTAATAATAATAAAAAAATATATATATATATATGTTTTGTTTTGTGAAAAAAAATTCTGCTGTACAAAAAACGTACCGAACCGAACCGTGACCAAAAAACCGAGGTACGTACCGAACCGAAATGTTTGTGAACCGTTACACCCCTACTATTCATACTAGGAAACAGCAGTGGACAGCTGCTAGAGGGACAATTACAAACAATCCTCCTAAACCACCAAGTGTGCCAATCCAGAACAGATACGCTCCGCTGACCGAGAACCGGAGATCTGATGACCTGGATAACCTGTCCTCTTCACGCAGCAGGGTAAGGACCAATAGCTACTCTAAAAGTAAAAGGCTAGAGGGAAAGCTAACGACTGGGCCTGAAACTCTGATTGTGGGTGACTCTGCTGTAAGAGATGTAAAAGGTCTGTGTAATAAGAACAACACCAAAGTACTCTGTTTTCCCAAGGATGTGGTCTCTGACTTGGCTGAGAAGATCCTGCATATTGGGGCTGAACATCCGACTGTGAAGAATGTGGTACTGCACATTGGAACAAACAGTCAGAAGTGCTGAAAGAAGACTTTAAATGTTTGTTGGAAACTGCCAGCTCTCTAAATGCAGAGGTGTTCATCAGTGGCCCTCTACCGCCAGTCAGAAGAGGAGTGGAGAGATTCAGCAGATTGTTTGCACTGAACACCTGGCTTTCAACGGCCTGTACTGACCATTCTGTTCATTTTATTGACAATTTTAACTTTTTCTGGGATCGCAGACATCTTTTCAAGGCAAATGGAGTTTGCCTGAACAAGTCAGGAGTGAAATTGTTTATCTCTAACATATTCAACTGCCTGCGTCATCAATCTGTTCCCTCTGCCAAGGACAAGCGGCAAGAGGAATCAAAACAGGAGAAAGACACAACACATCACGCAGAAAACCCTGAAGAATTATCACTGCACCCGCCTGAGGAATGTTCTGATTATGGGAGACCTATGAGACAACTGCCCGTCACCCCCCCCCCCCCCCCCCCCTGTCAACGCCTTTGAGGATACTCCGTTCACCCTTTCACCCTCGCCCACCCTCCTGGAGATCGATGAACACACAAAGGAGATACAGAGGGTTGGCACCGATTCCTTCCTGGAGTTCAAAGACCAAACGAAGGCGATACGCAGGACTAGCACCATGTCCTTTACCCCCGCTCCTCAACGACGCCCACCAAAATCACCGCGGAGACGCGCACCATCTCCCCCGTCCTCATCACCGCGCCTACGTCGACCACCTCCCCTCCCTTCGAGGGGGCATCTGCAGTCTCCGAAGCCTGATAAGGATGTGTGTGTACAAAACACAACAAACTCTTACTGATATGTGATGGGTCCAGGCTCAAGGGCGTATGGCACTCTCAACTCTTTCCAGGACATGTCGGGCCCTGCCTGCCAGTAGCTTTGCCGATATCTGTGTTGATAGGTAATAGATTAAGAGCGGTGAATCATAGAAACAGGAAGCGCTCAAATGTTTGTGTGAGTGTATCTAATTTAGCAATGATTCCATGTCAGCCACAGCTTGTTACAAAAAACATGACTGATAGTGTGTTTAACAAACTTAAACTAGCTTTATTAAATGTCAGGTCTTTGGCAGGAAAAACATTTTTAATCAATGATTTTATCACTGAGCACAATCTCGATTTTATGTTTTTAACAGAAACTTGGATTGAACAAAATAACAGTGCAGCTGTTCTTATCGAATCAACCCCTCCCAACTTTAGTTTTATGAGTCAGGAAAGAATGCATAAGAAAGGGGGTGGAGTTGCTATTCTGTTCAATGATTCCCTTCAATGCAGGAAGACAGCGTATGGAAACTTTGATTCTTTTGAATATGTGGCCCTTCGGCTGAAATGCTCCTCTCGAGCTCTGTTCCTAAATATCTATAGACCACCCAAATACTGTGCAAGCTTTTTTGATGACTTTACTGAACTGCTGTCTATAGTGTGTATTGACTTTGACCGTCTAGTCATTGTTGGTGATTTTAACATCCATGTTGACAACCCCCAGGACAGAGGGGCTAAAGAACTGTTTTGTGTTCTTGATTGCTATGGACTGACTCAGCATGTGACGGAGCCCACGCACAATAAGGGGCACACTCTGGACTTAATTATCTCAAAGGGTGTGAATATCTCTAAGGTTGTGGTGACTGATGTTGCACTCTCTGACCATTCCTGTGTTTTCTTTGAGAGCTCTATTTCTGTTCACAAAAATGTTCAAAAAGAGGTAACCACAAAGCGATATTTAACTGAAAATACTAGGGAAATGTTTACTAAGAATTTCTCTTCCACACTTGCCCCTGCCAACATCTCAGTAAATGAGCTAGTAGATCATTTTAATTCAAAAATTAAAAATGTTATAGATGCCATTGCTCCAACTAGGTTAAAGGAAGTGTCTGTCAAGAAAATATCTCCATGGAGAAAGGCCATGACCGTGAGAACAGAGAAAAGAGAATGTCGAAAAGCTGAACGCAGGTGGCGAAAAACAAATCTCCAGGTTCACTTTGAAATCTATAAAGAGAGACTTGGCCTTTATAATTTGGAATTGAAGAACGCACGACAATCGTTCTTCTCTGACATCATTACCAAAAACAAAAACAACGCACGTGCCCTGTTTGCTACCGTCGACAGACTAACTAACCCCCCAGTGTCAGTAGCCTCTGAATTTCTATCCACCAGGGCGTGCAATGATTTTGCCTCCTTTTTCACTGACAAAATTCAGAAAATCAGACAAGCAGTCAGTGCCTCTGCATCAGGAACAGCAAATGTGTTGTCCCTATCTCCACTTAACATCAATTCAGACATCATGACACAATTCCATCAGATTAATGATAAAAACCTAGAGGACATTATTCAACTTCTGAAATCCTCCTCTTGCTTCCTTGATATTATTCCAACAGGATTTTTCAAAGATGTTTTGCCTTGCATGGCCTCAGATCTACTTCATATAGTAAACAAATCTCTTCACTCAGGTATTTTTCCACAGGCCCTGAAAACTGCAGTCATTAAACCGCTCTTAAAAAAGAATAATCTAGATGCTTCAGTAATGAACAATTACAGGCCCATATCAAACCTGCCATTTCTAGGTAAAATCATTGAAAAAGTTGTTTTTCAACAGTTGAGTAATTTCTTGCATTTAAATAACTGTTTTGATGTGTTCCAGTCAGGCTTTCGTCCAAACCACAGCACTGAGACTGCTCTTGTAAAGGTCTTTAATGACATCCACTTAAACACAGACAGTGGCAGAACTTCAGTGTTAGTATTATTAGATCTCAGTGCTGCGTTTGACACTGTTGACCACAACATATTACTAGACCGACTGGAAAACTGGGTGGGACTTTCGGAAACAGTTCTGAATTGGTTTGAATCCTACTTAAAGGACAGAAACAACTTTGTTTCTATAGGTAAATACACATCTGAGTTGACAAATATGACATGTGGGGTTCCTCAAGGCTCCATCTTGGGGCCTCTTCTCTTTAACATCTACATGCTACCACTGGCTCAGATAATGAAGAACAACAAAATAAGTTACCATAGCTATGCAGATGACACACAAATGTACGTGACAATTTCACCAGGAGACTATGCTCCAATTCAAACACTGAGTAAGTGCATTGAACAAATCAATGACTGGATGTGTCAGAACTTTCTCCAATTAAACAAAGATAAAACTGAGGTAATGGTTTTTGGAGCCAAGTCAGAACGTATAAAAGTTAGCACTGAGCTTCAGTGTGCAATGTTCAAAACAACAGATAAAGCCAGAAATCTAGGTGTAGTCATGGACTCTGACCTGAGTTTCAACAGTCACATTAAAACTGTTACTAAATCAGCCTACTATCACCTAAAGAATATATCTAGGATTAAAAGACTAATGTCACAGCAGGATTTGGAAAAACTTGTCCATGCTTTTATCTTCAGTAGACTCGACTACTGCAATGGTGTCTTCACAGGTCTCACTAAAAAATCTATTAGAAAGCTGCAGCTAATTCAGAACGCTGCTGCTCGAGTCCTCACTAACACTAAGAAAGTGGATCACATCACTCCAGTTCTGAAGTCTTTACACTGGCTTCCTGTGTGTCAAAGAATAGATTTCAAAATACTGCTGCTGGTTTATAAAGCACTGAATGGTTTAGGCCCAAAATACATTTCTGACCTCCTGCTAAATTATGAACCATCCAGATCTCTCAGGTCTTCAGGGACTGGTCAGCTTTCTTTCCCCAGAGTCAGAACTAAACATGGTAAAGCAGCGTTCAGTTATTATGCTCCAAATATCTGGAACAAACTCCCAGAAACCTGCAGGTCCGCTGCAACTCTGACTACTTTTAAATCCAGGCTGAATACTTTTCTTTTTGTCGCTGCTTTTAATTGAACTATTCATATCTTAGACTGCACTGTAACTTTTATCCATGTACTTTTTTCTTTTAATGTTTAATTGACTGCCATGTATTTTTTTCTTTTAATGTTTATTTTATTAGCTTTTCTTTTTAATGACTGATTTTAAATGCCATTTTCTTAATCTCTTTCATTTTTGTAAAGCACTTTGAATTGCCTTGTGTTGAAAAGTGCTATATAAATAAACTTGCCTTGCCTTGCCTTGCCTAAGTTCTCAGTGGGTCTCAAACAGTGTGGTCACCATTTATGTAAACACATATTTCCATTTGAGAGGGTAGTGATTGATCTAATGGATAGTGAGGTGGGCTGAAGATCGGAAGGCTGTGAGTTCAAATCCCGCCAGGAACACCATCACTAGTGTGCCCTTGAGTGCCATCTTTACGCAAAATGATTATACAAAATGATTATACAAAATGATAACTTTTTTTTTTTTTTTGCGCCCCCCCCCCCCCCGCTGCCACCACCACCCGCCCAAGTATATTTCAGATCTGTGGGAAACACTGTACCTACAATAACTTTTTAGGAAAATATCGGAAAACACTCTTGACTTTGATAAATGTAAAAGCTGCAAATCTCAGAGAACAAATGTCACTGTGTGTGCTGTGTGCTCTGCATGTGTGACCATTAAAGAGGGTTTCAGTGTTGCCAACTTGGCGGTTTTCTCGTTAAATTTGGCGGCTTTCCAAACCCTCCGGCTACTTATTTGTGTCAAAAGCGACTAACGACTAATCTAACGATTTATAATTGTGAGGATTTGCAGTATCTCCCTCCTTCTTCTCTTCTTTGTTTTATGTTTGTTATGTTCGTTCTGTCTGTCTGTGTGTCTGTCTCCCGGGCTGGGTGTGGCTGACCCACTTCTGATTCCCTCCAACTCACCTCCGCAGCTGCTGCTCATCATCCTGATTACACTACTCACCTTCACCTGCTTATATGCCCGGTCCTCTCATCCAGTATTCACCAGTTCGTCGTTTCACCTCGCTGGTAATTCGACTTGGTACATGTAGTTTATGGTAAAACTAACTCTCTGTGTTCCTGCCAAATCTAACCCTTGTGTTCTCCGTCAGAATCCATCTGCCTACTCCTCTGCCTGCCACATCCAGCCACGTTCCTCTCGTCTGAGTATCTCCGTGCTTCCACGCACACCAGCTCCAACCTGTCAACTATCGCCAGCTCTGGATCCCCGGCTTCCCTCGCCAGTGTACCTTCGTGCTTCCACGCACACCAGCTCCTTCCTGTCAACTCTCACCAGCTCTGGTTCCCCGGCTCTCCTCGCCAGAGTATCTCCGTGCATATCCGCACCACCTCAGTTGACAAACCCTGGCTTTGGGTTTATTGGATATTAACTCCCTCGTCTGACTCTATATAGGTTTTTGGTTAATAAACCTTTTTCTACCTCAAAAGCTCTGATTCATCGTCCTGTGTTCAGCATTGTGAGTTCACTCCTGTAACTACCGGTGAGCTTAACAGTACGAACTGGTCACTATGAGCTCCGCTGACGCCGGATCGGATCCCGCCTCAGTCAAGCACGCCATTTCCCATCAGGGAAATCTTCTGGGCCATCATGAGCAGATGATTCGAGCCTTAGTGGAGAGCAATCAGTCCATGGCTCTAAACGTCTCAACCCTTGCTGCTCAGGTCTCAGCTTTGACGTCTTCTGCTACATTTCCTGCCTCCTCCTATCCACCTGTGGATTCCACTCCATGCCGGGACTTCCCCATTACCGATCCTGAGCCTTTCCACGGAGAGGTGGAGAAATGCAGAGGATTTATTTTTCAATGCAATAAGGTATTTCGCCAGCGCCCCGTGTCTTTTTCCTCTGATGGAACTAAGATTAACTATATGTTGAGTTTGCTTCGTGGAAGAGCTTTAACCTGGGCCGAAGCATTGAGTTCTTCTGTGGATTACTATACACTTTCCTTTGGAGTTTTTTCGGATAATTTTTCCTCTGTTTTTGATCATCCTGAACACTCTGGCTCAGCTGCTAGTCGTCTGTTGAATCTGCAACAAGGAACTCGAACCGTTGCAGATTATTCTATCGAGTTTCGCACACTGGCGGCAGAAGCCCGATGGGACGAGGCGGCTTTAAGGGCTGTGTTTGTTAGGGGATTGAGGGATCAACTGAAGGATGAGCTGGCTGCAAGAGAGGAGCCTGCTGACCTCCAATCCTTAATCTCCTGGGTTTCTCGTCTCGACAGCCGGCTGCGGGAGCGCCGTGCGGAGCGCACTCAGCGTCCTCCTTTTGCTTTGCCTTATCAGCCAAACAGTTCACCCAGGTTTGCTCCCTCTGTGTCCGGACCATCTGGCTTCTCCTCACCAACCCGCGTGCCCACTTCTGCTATGGTGGAACCTATGCAGTTGGGACGCACTGGGAGGAGCGCCTTCGATGTATGAGGTGTGGAGAATGCCTGTACTGTGGAAGGGGTGGCCATATACTCTCTGGCTGTCCTGTCCGCCCAAACGCAAGGGCTCGTCAGTAAAGTTGGGGGTCCTGACGAGTTCGCAACCTACACCTATTGTAGCCCCAATTTTGAGCCGTTTTTTGATTCCTGCTAGACTTGGTTTCAACGCTCAGACATTGCCCCTTTCTGCTCTCGTTGACTCTGGTGCTGAGGATAGCTTTGTGGACTGTGAACTAGCCAAACAGCTGGGGTTACATTTGGAAACTCTAACGGAACCTTTGACAGCATATGCTTTAAATGGGAAAATCATTTCTAAGGTTACACAGCAGACACAACCCGTAACCTTGTTTATTTCTGGTAATCACAGAGAGGAGATTCAACTGAAGGTTATTTCCTCACCAGCAACCCCTTTGGTTCTTGGATACCCATGGCTTCGCACCCACAATCCACATATTGATTGGGCCGGAGGAAGAATCATGGAATGGAGCCAGTCGTGCCACCTTCACTGTTTACAGTCTGCTGTGCCTCCCGTCCCTGTCGAACCTAAGTATGCTCCTTGTGTCTCTGCTGAAGTTGACTTGTCTGGTGTTCCTGAAGTTTATCACAGCCTGAGTGGGGTCTTCAACAAGAAGAAAGCTCTCTCTCTCCCTCCTCATCGTCCCTATGATTGTCCCATAAATCTGCTGCCTGGAGCTCCTTTACCCACCAGCAGGCTTTATAATCTGTCTCGGCCTGAAAGAGAGTCCATGGAGAGATACATCGGTGACTCCCTTGCTTCTGGGATAATTCGTCCTTCTTCCTCTCCTCTGGGTGCTGGGTTTTTCTTCGTGGACAAAAAGGATAAGTCTCTCCGACCCTGTATTGACTTTCGTGGGCTAAATAACATTACAGTAAAAAACAAGTACCCACTTCCCCTGATAAACTCAGCATTTGAACCTCTCCAAGGTGCCACCATCTTCTCCAAGCTCGACCTCAGGAATGCCTACCACCTTGTTCGAATTCGCCAAGGAGATGAGTGGAAGACAGCTTTCAATACCCCCCTTGGTCACTTAGAATATCTTGTCATGCCCTTTGGACTCTCTAATGCCCCCGCTGTTTTCCAGGCCCTGGTTAATGATGTCCTACGAGACTTCCTTAACCGATTCGTGTTTGTTTACATTGACGACATCTTGATTTTTTTCCACGAGTCTGGAGGAACATCAGGACCACGTCAGTCAGGTGCTGCAAAGGCTGCTTGAGAACAAGCTGTTCGTCAAGGCTGAGAAGTGCGAGTTTCACCAGGAGCGGGTCAGCTTCCTGGGATATATCATCAGGAAGGGCAATCAATCAATCAATCAATGTTTATTTATATAGCCCAATATCACAAATGTTACATTTGTCTCAGTGGACTTTACACTTTGTACAAAATATCAGTATGACAATACGACACCCTCTGTCCTTAGACCCTCACATCGTACAAGGAAAAACTTCCGGAGAAAACCCACAGTTTAAAGGGAAAAATGGGAGAAACCTCAGGGAGAGCAACAGAGGAGGGATCCCTCTCCCAGGACGGACAGACGTGCAATAGATGCCGTGTGTAAATTGAAAAGATAATACATTTGCAACATAGGTAGTCCAAATGTTTGGAAATGCATGTGTGTATAATAGGAAGATGAATCCACGAGGATATCCATCCAGGACCTATGATCCAGGACCACAGCCACGACTCAAGATCCAGGGCTCGCGATCCAGGACAGAGGAGCGCAGGATCATCCATGACTCCGGATCCCGGCGTATATAGACACCAAAAAGAAAGACATTTGGGGAAGCTGGGTTAATCGGAACATGAGAGTACACAGGTATAGACAGAGAGAAGGAAGAAGTAAGATGTCCCCCGACAAACTAAGCCTATATCAGCAAAACTAAGGGCTGGATCTAATCAGCCCTAACTATAAGCTTTATCAAAAAGGAAGGTCTTAAGCGCACTCTTAAAAACGGATAGGGTGTCTGCCGCCCGAACACAAACTGGAAGCTGATTCCACAAATGTGGAGCTTGATAAGAAAAGGCTCTGGCTCCCATTGTACTTTTAGAGACTCTAGGAACAACCAACAACCCTGCATTCTTGGAACGCAATGCCCTAGTAGGACAGTAGGGTATAATGAGTTCTTTAAGGTAAGATGGCGCCTGCCCATTAAGGGCTTTGTAGGCGAGAAGAAGAATTTTAAATTCTATCCTGTGTTCTATAGGGAGCCAGTGTAAGGCAGCCAGAACAGGAGTAATGTGGTCCCTTTTCCTAACTCTGGTTAGTACACGAGCCGCAGCATTTTGAATCAGCTGAAGCGACTTGACTGACTTCTTGGTACACCATGATAATAAAGAGTTACAATAATCCAGCCTTGAAGTAACAAATGCATGGACTAGTTTCTCTGCATCGTTTTGAGGCAAGATATGCCTGATTTTTGCAATGTTACGTAGATGGAAGTAGGCGGTCCTTGAAATTGATTTTATGTGGGCGTTAAAGGATAAATCCTGATCAAATATAACACCAAGATTCCTTACAGTCTCACTGGAGGCCAAATGAATGCCATCCATAGTTAGTATATCCTTAGATAATTTGTTTCGTAGATTCTTCGGGCCAAGTACAATAACTTCAGTTTTGGTCGTGTTTAACATCAAAAAGTTTAAGGTCATCCACGTTTTTAAGTCCTTAAGGCAGTCTTGAATTTTATTTAGATGATTAATTTCATCAGGCTTGATTGATAAATATAGTTGAGTATCATCCGCATAACAATGAAAGTTTACAGAATGATTCCTTATAATATTGCCTAACGGAAGCATATATAATGTGAACAAAATAGGTCCGAGCACTGAGCCCTGTGGCACTCCATGGCTAACTTTGGTTTGCGTGGAAGATTCATCATTGACACGTACAAACTGAGAGCGTTCAGATAGATAGGACCTAAACCAGTCTAAAGCAGTTCCCTGTATGCCAACTAAGTGCTCTAGTCTTTGCAATAAGATATCATGGTCGATAGTATCAAATGCAGCACTGAGATCGAGCAAAACAAGAATAGAGACACGTCCCTTGTCAGAGGCTATTAGAATGTCATTTGTGACTTTAACCAGAGCTGTCTCTGTGCTATGATGTGTTCTAAAGCCAGACTGAAAAGCTTCAAATAAATCATTGTTTTTTAAGTAATCACACAACTGTTTTGCGACCGCTTTCTCAAGAATTTTTGAGAGGAACGGAAGATTAGAAATAGGTCTATAGTTGGCTAAAACCTCTGGATCGAGGTTGTGCTTTTTAAGAAGCGGTTTTATCACTGCTACTTTGAATGATTGTGGAACATAGCCTGATAATAAAGACATATTCATAATATTTAATAAATAAGTGCTAATTAATGGAAAAACTTCCTTCAACAGCTTAGTTGGAATTGGGTCTAACATGCACGTTGATGGTTTAGAAGAGAGAATCATTGAATTTTATTGTTCAAGGTTTATGGCTGAAAAGCATTCTAGTTTACTATCTAGTGTAATATTAGAACTTACGTTTCCGGGAGCTGTTGATAACACTATACTGGTCAAAGGCAAGAGGTCATTAATTTTGTTTCTAAGAGTAACAATTTTATCGTTAAAAAAGCACATAAAATCATTACTACTGAGTGCTATGGGAATAGAAGGCTCAATCGAGCTGTGGCTTTCTGTCAGCCTGGCTACAGTGCTGAAAATAAATCTTGCATTATTCTTATTCTCATCTATTAATGAAGAGTAGTAGGCTGCTCTCGCTTTACGCAATGCTTTCTTATATTCATTGAGAGTAATATGCCAAATTAAACGAGATTCTTCAAGTTTAGTAGAACGCCATATCCTTTCAAGTTGTCTCGACTTTTGCTTTATTTTGCGGGTTTCGGCATTATGCCATGGAGCTAATCTATGTTGTTTTATTTTCTTCTTTTTCAAAGGAGCAACAGAGTCTAATTTTATTCGCAGCGCATCTGTAGCACTATCAACAACATGATCAATTTGGGGTGGTGTACATTTTGTATAAGTTTCCTCCCTTACATGCAGACATGCTATCGAGTTAAGTATTGGTGGAATCTCTTCCTTACATTTGGCTATAGCACTAACAGATAGGTTTCTGCTGCAGGAGCTTTTGACTAATGCTTTGTAGTCTCGTAACAGTACTTCAAAAGTTACTAAGAAATGGTCGGATAAAGCAGGATTATGCGGTTCGACTAATAGTTGCTCAATTTCAATACCATAAGTCAGAACAAGGTCGAGAGTGTGATTATAGCAGTGGGTTGGTTTATTTACACTCTGACAAAAACCAACAGAATCTAATATAGAGTTAAATGCAACAGTAAGGCTATTTTTATCATCGTCAACATGAATATTAAAGTCACCTACGATAATTACTTTATCTGTTTTAAGAACCAAAGTTGATAAAAACTCAGAGAATTCAGATAAGAATTCTGAATAAGGACCTGGTGCACGGTACACTGTAACAAATAAGATTGGCTGCAAAGTTTTCCAGGTCGGATGCGTAAGACTAAGAACGAGACTTTCAAAGGAGGTATAATTTAATTTTGGTTTAGTATTGATAAGTAAACTTGAGTCAAAGATGGCTGCAACTCCACCTCCTCGGCCCGTGCCTCGGGCAATATGAGTATTGATATGGCTGGGTGGAGTGTTCTCATTTATGCTGACATATTCTTCATGTCTCAACCAAGTTTCAGTGAGACAGCATATATCAATATTATAATCTGATATTAAATCATTTACCAATATTGCTTTAGATGCTAGAGATCTTATGTTTAAGAGACCACATTTAATATTCCTGTTTTGTTGCACTGTAGTAGTTGTTACATTTACTTTGATTAGGTTATTATGTATGACACCTCTATTAGGTTTTACCTTAACTTGTCCTTGGGCAGACACACACACCGCTAATATTGGGTATTTTATTGGGTTCGGGATTCCTATGGATGACTGCCTAGGAGAGAGCGCAGAGAAGCGTGTAAGACTGCGACTCCGCCTCCTGGTCTCAACTCCAGTTTGTCATGGATTAAGTCCACAAAGCCCTGAAATGTTTGCCGAAATGAGATCGGCACCTTCCAAAGTAGGATGAATGCCGTCTCTCCCAGAAGGCTGTCCAATTATTTACGAAGCCCACATTGTTTGCTGGGCACCACCAAGACAACCAGCGCTGAAATGATGACATGCGGCTATACATGTCATCATTGATCAGATTGGGGAGGGGACCAGAGAAGATTACGGTGTCTGACATTGTTTTAGCATAACTACACACCGACTCCACATTAAGTTTGGTGCATTCTGATCGGCGTATACGAACATCATTACCACCGACGTGAATAACAATCCTACTGTATTTACGTTTATTTTTAGCCAGCAGTTTAAGATGCGCCTCAACGTCGCCCGCTCTGGCCCCCGGAATGCATGTGACTGTGGAGGCTTCGGTCTCTAATTTCACGTGTCTCATAATAGAGCTACCAATAACCAGAGTTGGCTTCTCAGCGGGTGTCTCGCTGAGTGGGGAATATCTGTTAGATACGTGAACGGGTTGGTGGGGACCTGCGGGTTTCGCGTTATGCCCCTTCTGAACAGTCACCCAGTCTCCCTGCTGCTCGGGAGTTGCCGGGGAACGGCTAATAGGAGCTACCTTTTGCCGGTCCGCACCGGCTAACATGGGCTTTACTGTAGCTGAGTTTCTTTCTAAGATGCGGAGTCGGGCTTCTATGGCTATGATTCCCGCCTCCAACCTAACAACTATACTACATTTAACACATGTATCGGTACCAGTAAAGGAGGTAGGGAAGTAACCAAAAATGAGACAGTTAGAGCAGGAAATAGCACCCGAGGGTGGGGAAAGAGCCATGGCTAGCTATCAAGCTAAAGTAGCTACCGTTAGCAAACCCGAAAAGAGTGTAGGCAACTGTGGAGTTACAGTCGCTAAGAGAAGGAGAGTTGTGAGAGCTTAAGTTATAGTAACGTGTGATTACAACGTCAGGCAGTTGCCGTGATCAAGAGTTTTAAAACGATCGATTAAGTTAAGATAATAAGCTATCAGCAACAGAACGGGCACACGGGATACCCGGAGATGACAACAACCGGAAGTTACAACATGCTTACCGCAATAGTGGTCCGTGTAGCACCTCTCTTATATTATATAGCTTCATTATTGGCGAAGTATATTACTTTGTTCCACGCTAAAACATTGCACAGGAAGCATGTGAATCTATGTCATGTATTCATCTATTTGTCACGATCTGTCTATGTTTTACTTTGTCTGTCTCTGTTTACTGTTGAGTTGGCAAGTTGGAGGCTGATCCAGTAAAGATCCTAGCGGTCTCCGAGTGGCCAGTCCCCACTACTAGGAAGGAGCTGCAGAGGTTCCTGGGTTTTGCTAACTTCTATCGCCGGTTAATCAGGAACTATAGCAAGGTAGCAGCTCCACTCTCCAGTCTCACTTCTGTCAAGATCAAGTTTACCTGGACTACTGATGCTAACAAGGCATTTCTTCTCCTCAAATCCTTGTTCACATCTGCCCCCATACTCATCCAGCCAGACTCAAGCAAGCAGTTTGTGGTGGAGGTAGATGCATCTGACATCGGGGTTGGCGCTGTTCTGTCTCAGACGGCAGGGCCAGACAATAAGCTTCACCCATGTGCTTTCTTCTCTCGCCGTCTTTCCCCAGCTGAGAGAAATTATGATGTGGGCAACAGAGAGCTGCTGGCGGTGAAGATGGCATTGGAGGAGTGGCGACACTGGCTCGAGGGCAGCGAGCAGCCATTCCTTGTTTGGACTGACCACAAGAACCTGGAGTACATTCAGTCTGCTAAACGACTAAACTCCCGACAGGCCCGGTGGGCCCTCTTCTTTGGTCGTTTCAACTTCTCTCTTACTTATCGTCCTGGTTCCAAGAATACTAAACCCGACGCCCTGTCCAGGTCGTTTTCGTCTGAGGGACCAGTCACGTCTTTTGACTCTATTCTTCCCCTGAGCTGTGTTGTGGGTGGCCTCACCTGGGAAATCAGTAACTCCATCCAGGAGGCGTTATTGGAGCAACCGGACCCTGGTTGTGGTCCGCCAAACCGTCAGTTTCTCCCCAACTCTGTCCGTTCTCAAGTCCTGCAGTGGGTCAAACAGCTCCCTTTTCGCTAATCATCCTGGTGCCAACCGCACACTCTCTTCTCCGGAGACATTTCTGGTGGCCAACAGTTGACAAGGACACTTAAGGAGTTTGTTTCAGCCTGCACTACATGTGCTAGGAGCAAGGCCTCTCATCAGAGACCTGCAGGATTGCTCCAGCCCCTTCATATCCCAAGTCGACCTTGGTCTCATATTGCACTAGATTTTGTCACCGGCCTACCTCCCTCACAAGGAAACACAACTATTCTAACAGTTGTAGACCGTTTCTCCAAATGTGCCCATTTTGTAGCTCTGCCCAAGCTTCCCTCAGCCCTGGAGACCGGTCAACTTCTCACCCAGCATGTTTTCCGCCTGCATGGAATCCCGGCTGACATCGTCTCCGACCGTGGACCTCAGTTCATCTCTCTGGTTTGGAAGAATTTCTGTCATTCACTTGGTGCATCTGTCAGTCTAACTTCTGGTTATCATCCCCAGTCAAACGGTCAAACTGAAAGGGCCAATCAAGACCTGGAAGCTACTCTCCGCTGTGTTGCCAATCGCAATCAATCTACCTGGAGCTCCCTTCTACCCTGGGTGGAGTATTCCTTTAATTCACTCACGTCATCTGCAACTGCTCTCTCTCCTTTTGAAGTCTCCTTAGGGTACCAACCTCCCCTGTTTCCTGAGGAGGAGAGTGAGTTGGCAGTTCCTTCTGTCCAGCATCACATTCAACGGTGCCGTAAGATTTGGAGGAACACTCGCTCAGAACTCCTCCGGACTTCTACCAGGAATCAACGGTCAGCTAACCGTCACAGACATGCCGCTCCCCATTACACCCCTGGACAATCAGTTTGGTTGTCTTCCAAAAATATCTCACTCCTCACCGAGTCAAAGAAACTGTCCCCTCGGTTCCTTGGGCCTTTCCTCATTGAGCGCATTATTAACCCCTCTGCTGTCCGCTTGAGACTCCCCAGATCCATGAAGGTTCATCCAACCTTTCATGTTTCCCAGATCAAGCCAGTCCACACTAGTGACCTGTGCCCTCCAACCATTCCCCCTCCTCCCCCCCGAGTCATCGATGATCATCCTGCCTACACCGTGCGTCGGCTTATGGATGTCAGACGCCGGAGCAGGGGCTTTCAGTACTTGGTTGATTGGGAGGGTTACAACCTGGAGGAACGTTGCTGGGTGCCTCGGTCACGCATCATGGACCCTGTCATGGTGAGGGAGTTCCACAGAGCACACCCTGACAAGCCTGGTGGTCGCCAGGAGGCTCCCGTGGAGGGGGGGGGGGGGGGTACTGTGAGGATTTGCAGTATCTCCCTCCTTCTTCTCTTCTTTGTTTTATGTTTGTTATGTTCGTTCTGTCTGTCTGTGTGTCTGTCTCCCGGGCTGGGTGTGGCTGACCCACTTCTGATTCCCTCCAACTCACCTCCGCAGCTGCTGCTCATCATCCTGATTACACTACTCACCTTCACCTGCTTATATGCCCGGTCCTCTCATCCAGTATTCACCAGTTCGTCGTTTCACCTCGCTGGTAATTCGACTTGGTACATGTAGTTTATGGTAAAACTAACTCTCTGTGTTCCTGCCAAATCTAATCCTTGTGTTCTCCGTCAGAATCCATCTGCCTACTCCTCTGCCTGCCACATCCAGCTACGTTCCTCTCGTCTGAGTATCTCCGTGCTTCCACGCACACCAGCTCCAACCTGTCAACTATCGCCAGCTCTGGATCCCCGGCTTCCCTCGCCAGTGTACCTTCGTGCTTCCACGCACACCAGCTCCTTCCTGTCAACTCTCACCAGCTCTGGTTCCCCGGCTCTCCTCGCCAGAGTATCTCCGTGCATATCCGCACCACCTCAGTTGACAAACCCTGGCTTTGGGTTTATTGGATATTAACTCCCTCGTCTGACTCTATATAGGTTTTTGGTTAATAAACCTTTTTCTACCTCAAAAGCTCTGATTCATCGTCCTGTGTTCAGCATTGTGAGTTCACTCCTGTAACTACCGGTGAGCTTAACAATAATGGTGTTATTAGCGACTTTTCTGGTGTTTGGAGACTCACGTATTGTTCTGCAGTTAACGAGCCGCGGGTGCTGCCGTGAGCCCAGCCTCCCTCCCATAGTACTCACAGGCGCTCAGACTGACAGTTGCCTGGCCGCAGCAGAGCTGCTCTGCAGTCAGAGCAGAAAGGAGACAACCACACTCCCCCGCGTCGAGACTGCAAATGAATTGCGCATGCGCCAACTGCCAAGCCGTCCTGGTTTTGAGCGGGATTTAAATGTAAAATGTAAATGTTTCTTCACTCACTTTCACACTATAATAAATAACTGCCTTTGCTTTGCTTTGACTCACACAGCCTCAGTCACTCAATCACCTCGTCCACTGTGTGTGTGCCTCTCTGTGACAAGCTAAACATCTCTGTGACAAGCTAAACATCATGCTGCTTTCCTGGAGAAGTCCAGAATTTGATCCTTGAAGGGTTGGGAACGTTTTTTGTACTCCCCTCTACCATGCTCTCTCCTACAGCCGCCATTACATGATATGCAAATTAGGCGATGACATCATTTAGCGACTTCTGGCGACTTTCCGGACAGCCAATAGCTACTTTCCTTACTATGGAGTTGGCAACACTGGGTGCACTGCTTCACGGGGGGGGGGGTCTTCAGCACCTCCACCTGCACGGTGCTTGTCTCTGGCACCTGGCTCTCTGAAGTCCCTGCCTCCTGCCAGTTGTTTTCTGGTTCAGATGGGTCACAGGGTGTGAGGTTCAGCGTGACTCTCTTCCTCAGGATTTTCCGCAACCCCCTGGCCAGTGGAGTCCTGTGTCTGTCCAGTGGTGTAGTGGGGATTTTTTTACTGGGGGGATGCTATTTTAATTAGGTCATCCCAAACAATGCCACACAAGTGCGCATGCGCGCAGTGCACTCACAAAACGGGCAGACAGGTCCACAGAAACTACCGGTATGCTTAGTCCGACTTTAGTTACTGCAAAAAGCAGACGGCGCTGCGCTCAACACACACACAGACTCAAAACCATGGACACACTGGCACATAAGTTACATAAACAATTTATAGGCCTAAATTGCATAAGCTACAGTATTGCAACTAAGCAGACAGTGCTGCTTCTCTCTCTACAGATGAAGCACTCCAGATCAGACTCAGGTGGTTGTGTCCCAGTCAAAAGCCCAGCGGATGCCAGCGGCTGGGGGTGTTGCCAAATTGCTAGGGGGCGTTGCCCAATTTCCCCATTTGTTCAATTACAGGATTTAACCATGAGATGGCGCTTCATTCACAAAATACACAAAGACAACTGTTTGCAAAGTTTGCAGCTCTGCAGTTGTGTTGGCTGAATACTGTAGCATTTAATCACTTATTTGTTACTGTATGGTTTTCACAGCTACTATATTGAAAAAACATCAATATTTTAGATCAAATAAAGTATATAGTTTGCTTTATGCAGTATATTTCTTGTAATATTGTTGGGGTGTTTTTACACAGTACAGTAGATTGAAGTAAATCAACTTATACATTAAGATAAGATAAGATGGACCTTTATTAATCCCGTGGGGAAATTCAGTAGTTCAAACAGCAACAGGGTGAGAGTGAAAAACAGGACAGCACAGATTCGCACAGATTAATAAAATCAAAAATAAGATGAGCTATACAAATAATAATAATGAGAAACTATGAAATAAGAAATGAATAAAACTAAAATATAATTATCATATCATGTATTATAATGTATTGTATTATTAAGTAATATCATACATTAACCCCATTATAGCAGATGCCACATTGAATGGATGAACACATTTATGCATCAATAATTACAACAGAGTATTTCTAAATACAAGTTGTAAAAATACTTATATGTATTTAATATTAACCCTTTGGAGTCAACCGTCACGCCGGCGTGATCAGATCACATGACCTGTGCCGCATAATAACAACAGTCCGGACAACATTGCTGTGTGTTTCTGTCGAAAGTACTGGCTTGGAACTATATCCCAGTCTTTGTTTCATGCAAAAAGACCCAGTAAACACGGAGAGACGATGATATAAAGTTAATACATTTCAAAAGTATGAAAAATGGAAGCACATATTTGAATATATTCGCCGCATTTGATCATTTTACGAAACGGAAAATACTGGAAACTGTAGATCCTGCTCAACAGGATGTATATGTGTATTTCTGTCGAAAGTACTGGGTTGAAACTATATGCCAGTCTTTGTTTCATGCAAAAAGACCCAATAAACAGACAAAAATAAACACGGACATACGATGATATAAAGTTAATACAGATATATTTCAGAAGTATGAATAATGGAAGCACATATTTTAATATCTTCGCCGTATTTGATAATTTTACGAAACGGAAAATACTGGAAACTATAGATTCTGCTCAACAGGATGTATTTACCAGGGAGGGGGTGAGGTAATCAGGTAAACGGAGTGATACGAAACGAGACGAAAAGAGACGAAGAGGGACGGCGGGAACCGAAGAGAGATGGCGGGAATTGAGAGAGACGAAGATGTACGAAGACAGGCGGCGGGAGACGAAGAGAGACGGCGGGAGACTGGATTGAAGTAAAGTGACAGACAAACATTGAGAATTTAGATATAGTTAGATAGATTTAGAGTTTTTAAGATTCAACTATGATGAAGAGAACTCTGAACGTGAGTCAAGCTTTAAGCTTGTTTTTTGACATGGAGGAGGAGGAACCTGTGATGTTGCCCTCTGTGTCGTATTGACAGAAACCGCTTTGAAGCGTGGCACAGATAAAGACAGAAAAAAATGATTTTTGTACATAATGTGTATATATATATATATTTGTATTATATTTATAATAACACTTTTGCCTTATCAGAATGAAATCCCATGCTACCTCAATCAAACTTTCACATTATCATAGTGACATCCCATGTATATATTTCCAGCTTTTAAATGGTTTCGTTGTGTATGTTTGTGTTACATATGAAAAATAATATCATTTTCAAAATCTGTTTTTACGTTTTTTTTGTGTGATTTTGTGTCCAAAATGTTCATATAGTAGAAGATCACTGCTCTAAACAAAATCAAAAATCCTACATCCAAACGAAATAAATATAATTAATTATGATGAATACGTTAGGTCTTGTTCATTGTTTTTCACTTTTATTAAATGTTTGATATTTTCGGTGGAAATGGAGGACTATCGGACATTCAAAATGTAGCATATTTTCACTCTTACACACATATATTCTCCTTTTACATACATACATTTTCACTCTCACACACATATTCTCCTTTTACATACATACATTTTCACTCTCACACACGTATATATACTCACACATTCATACATTTTGCTCTCATATTATCATATTTCAATGCACACATTCATATATTGTCACTCACACATTCATGCATTTTGTTCTCATATTCATATAATGTAATGCTCATATTTATACATTTTGCTCTCATGCGAAATCTACTAAAACAAAGTATGTCATGGTAGTGGTCAGCTGTTAAACACAAAAGTGTATCTTAAGGGCTGTAAATATAATAAGCCTGTTGTCAATTTTAGACACAGGCTTATTATATTTACAGCCCTTAATAACATTCATTTTCTGGACTCAATGTGTGTCTTGGCAGTTTTCTTTGTTCCAAGCAAACGAGTGCTTTTTGTTTTGAAATCACTTCCGCGAGTGTCGCGGGCCTCCCCCCTCGCTCCTCTGACCATCAGACCATTTAGTAAGGTAACAAGCAAAAGGGCAAAAACGCCTCTCAGACACTCTTCCGTTTACTTTTTTAATAAAGAAAAACAAATGGTCCGTAGATACACGGACTCATATAGCCTATGTATGTATACTGTAAGGAGAATGTATGTGCGTGAGAGGACCAGTATGAATTACGGGATAGAAATATGCAAACACAAACCTACAGACTGGGAGATGGGAGATCACAGGAGTGGGGGGGGGGGAGCCTTGGGAGAATTCCTCCACACATTCCGATGGCCAATTCATTTTAAACAAAGAGTTCGCAACACAGGACAGCATAGGCAACATGGGGGGTGGGGGCTGGTGAACGGTCTGGTCAATGTTTGTAAACACAATCCCCAGGATGTGTCCTAATCAGGAGCCGGGTAAATGAGAGACTGAGGAGCCCCCGAAAAACAGATCCCGAAATAGCTCGTCCTGGTTTCCGCAGCAGATAGGCCTACAGTATGGTGTCTGTTATGTCAGTTATTTTAAATAAAACGTTGAAAACTGAACTTGAAAATGGTTTCCTCTTTTTATTTTATGTATCATTTTCGGGCCGGGGAGACGTGTGTGATTAAAAATTAATTTGCAGAAATGTAAAGTGATCTAACTAAGTTCTATTCATATTCTTGACGGGAAGTGCAGTGTACATGGGTGGCCATATGCATTTGAAAAGCAATATAAATCACACAGTTATTATACAATAGGCTATAAAAGCACCATCGATAACCATTACCTTTATCCAATTCAAACTTTGGACGGGAAAAAAGGAAGGTGTACATGGTTGGGCTATACTAGGCCCAGGGGCGGCAGGTGCTGCAGGCTAGGGAAGGCTAAGCCTTCCCAAATATTTGTGTAACTGCATCCTGGTAAAATAAAAATATAATGTCTTTGACATTAGCGCTGCTATGCAGCCACCTGTGCCCTGTACCACGAAGCCAGTTCAACATACCCTGGATATGCTTGAGTTATCTTAACTAACCCTAACAAACGCGATCTCGCTAAACGGTCCTACGGCGCTGGTTATCAACTCGGTAAATCAAGCCAGGGTTTCTCTCTCCAGCTGAGAGCGTGTTCACGTGAAAGGGGCGGGGTTAGCTACATTTGACCAATCACAAACAGGGACAAGTGTACTGACAGCGCAACATCATACTTCATTAATGAAAAGTAAACTAATATTAGACAAATATGAACTTTAAACATCCATGATGACTTAAACATATAATCCAGGATACAAGCCACATAGTTGCACCTGCAAGGAGAATACAGAACAACTCGTTAAAAAATAAACTACCGAGTGTTTGAAAGCGTACAACAGTTTTATGATACTGCCCCATCTAAAACACGAGGGGATCAGACTTTATTACATTTGAGTTGAGTGTTTCGTCAACTTAATGTGTTGCTTAAAATAATACGTCTGCATACAGTATATGTGACAATGTAACTAAGTGTTGCACGGCCAGATACGGCTCGAGAAGCTGACTCAGATAAGGAAATATTGTGATATCGATGTGAGATCGATGATGTGATGTCAGTGTGATATGAATGATAAGTGCGACACGTCGGCGTCGGCAGTTTAAACTGCATTTCCTTTTTCCTGTAATATGACTTGATAGATTTAAACTCCGCACACTGAGCTCTGATCGGTCAGCAGACGGTGCTTTCACTGAGTTGATGTCTTTTCTATAGACGCCGGAGGCGGGCAGCGTAAGATTAAAAAAAAAAGTTATTTAGCCTTCCCAAACCTGAGCCTCACGCGCCGCCTATGTTAGGCCTACTGTATACATACAAAGGCCATTCAAGCTAGAGTTCTTCTGGAAATGTTCACATCAGGCACCTTCAAGTTAAACAATACTAAACAATTAACACAGTAGGCCTAAATTATGTGGATTAAACCACATTTATTTCGTTAAAAATAAACCATCCATCCATCCATCCATCCATCTTCTCCCGCTTATCCGTGGTCGGGTCGCGGGGGTAGCAGTTCCAGCAGAGAGCCCCAAACTTTCTTTTCCCTGGCGACATCAACCAGCTCTGACTGGGGGATCCCAAGGCGCTCCCAGGCCAGCGAAGAGATATAATCCCTCCACCTGGTCCTAGGTCTACCCCTTGGTCTCTTCCCAGCTGGACGTGCCTGGAACACCTCCCTAGGGAGGCGCCCAGGTGGCATCCTAACTAGGTGCCCGAACCACCTCAACTGGCTCCTTTCGACGCGAAGGAGGAGCGGCTCAACTCCGAGTCCCTCCCTGATGACCGAACTTCTCACCTTATCCCTAAGGGAGACACCAGCCACCCTGCGGAGAAAACCCATCTCGGCCGCTTGTATCCGCGATCTCGTTCTTTCGGTCATGACCCATCCTTCATGACCATAGGTGAGGGTAGGAACGAAAATGGCCCGGAAGACCGAGAGCTTTGCCTTCTGGCTCAGCTCCCTTTTCGTCACAACGGTGCGGTAAAGCGAGAGCTGTTAAAAATAAACAAAATATGATTTAGTTTGAATGATTAAATGTCATCAGGCACCTTCAAGTTAAACAATCAGGTGCACACTTTAATGTGCCGCGACCTCCGGACTCGGCTTGACTCGGTTTAAAGAATGCACAAATGTGTTTAATCGTTTATGTCAGATATGTACTAAGTAGCCTAAATACATTTGTTCCTGCTCAAGATTAGATTCAACTTTATTGTTATTGCACATATTGCAGGTACTGAGACAACGAAATGCAGTTTAGCTTCTAACCAGGGGTGCAACAAGCAGCGAAAAGTAATGTGCACAATACTACAGTAAACAATTAACACAGTAAATTATGTGGATTAAACCACATTTATTTCGTTAAAAAGAAACGAAATATGATTTTGTATGAATGATTAAATGTAGGGTGAATTGCCCTAATGTGGGACATTTTTTCATTTCAGACTTCGCGAATATATTGCGATATGAAGCCGATACAATAAATCTAAATCCAGTAGGCCACCATTCCGAAATCCCCAGTAATATTAGACACTAATAATACAGTAAACTATTAACACTGTACATATTATTGTTTGCCCGTGGGATTAGGATGATCGGTAGTGAGACCCGTGCTGCATTTTCCTCCGGTCGGATGTGATATAAAAACAAAGCGATTATTTTTGTTGTTGTAAACTCACGTGGATTAAATTTAGTGCATTCATTTCAACTCGCGAACATATGATACATTAAATGATCGTGAGGATGATGATTGAAAATCGTTTGTTTGAGCCTGGATGCATTTCCTGATCTAAAAACATAGCGATGGTTTTGTACTTACGCCAACGTGAATTAAACATTATTTTGTTAAATAAAAACATGGGGATGTTTAGTAAATGATTACATGTCTCTTATTTAGCACAGAATATGATCCTATCCGTGACATATGGATCTTAACAAATATCCGCGATATCAGATACCTGTAGATCAGCTGTTTATTTCACATGAGTTCCAGTGTGGCAGCTTTTTAATCACAGCTCCCCCTGGTGGATCCATTATCCATTGCAGCTGGTTTCATTATAATTAAATGTATTTATCAAGGGGGCGTTTCAAGTCCTGCGGGGGGGTTTTCCTTTTCAGCAGGGGCCCACCCCGTGCCGATCACGGACCCGCACGGGTAGGCGTCTGAAATGGAGCGCTTCATCTGTATCGCTCCACTTTCAACTTTAAATCTATTTAAAACTCATAACAAACAAACAAAATGTCCAAAGTTGTCCTGAAATTAACTTATTAAATAAACAAAACGAAAAATATAGCCATACTTATGCAAACAACATTGAATCTGGACTTGACATTATTCTGATTATAATTGCAAATAAGCAGACAGCGCTGCCGCGCTGCCACACACACACACACACACACCTTGGGTTTTGAAGACTGATAAATCCGAAATGGATGAACAAACTTTGCAACCCAGTTTCCCAGCTTTGCAGTCTATCCACGGGTAAGCCTCTTGTTTCCTCCGCCACATCTCCTCCGTCCATACCTCTGGGAAAGGTGAGCTTGAGCTAGCTAGAGGAACGTTGCTAGCGCAGCTAACGTGCACGTTAGCTAGCATTATCCACGTCTTTAGGCGGCTCTTCTGATTATGTATTACTAGCAGCTCCACTTGTAGCTTCGGTGCTGCTAGCCTCTTTCTTCTTGTGAATTATATTCTTTTTAGAAAAGAAGTCAAGTAAAACATGTTAGCCTGCCATTATAGAGCTTTTTCGTTAGTGTTCTTGAGGGAAGGAGCTGCCGCAAAATCGGCGGGCGCGGCGAGCTGGCTCGCCGTGGGTGTGTCAGTGACCGCGGGGACACGAGCGTGATGATGAATCATACTTTTTTAAGGAAATCGTTTTTATTTTTTATTATAATTACTGTGAAATGTATTATGTTTTCGTCATTATTGCAACTGATAACACTGGCAATGATTTTATATTTATTAGACTTAAAAAAAAGATCATGCTCCAAATAAGTGGGGGTACGGCGTACCCCCGCGTCCAACGCCCACTACACCACTGCCTGTGTCCAACCTGTGCAAGTTAAACAAATGTTGGTCTTGACTTGCTTAAGACAAAGAGGTTAACTCATATATCTAGAAATAAGAAATACTGCTAAACATCTGCTAAATGTAATGTAAAGGGACCTCTGGATGCACTGGATAACTGCTTTTGTTTACAACCCGAGAAACATGACCTCAATACAGAACTGCCAAACTGAATATGTGGTCAACTGGGATCGTCTTCATGTATTGTGCTCTTACCATTAACCTCAAAATATTTCTCCCTTTTGGGCGTTGATAAAGGAAACAGTTTAGGAACGGTTTGCTAAAAGGAAATTGCTTAAGGGATGGCTCAAGCCTCAACATACATTTCAGTCATCAAACCTAACTACCTTGACATTAACAACTTTCAATTTGTATACAATGAATGAATGAAGTGGTAGCACAATACACCAAAATGGTGATTTGGATGACTTGTGTAATTCGTGGAGAACCGAAGAGTTTTCGTTTTGGGGGGGGGGGGGCGGGGAGTCCGTCCGTCAGTCTGACTGACTGACGGACAACTTCTCACTTCAAAAAAGAAGAAGAAATCTAGACCGCAAAAATAATTAAACAAGCGACTACCTGTTTTTCCTGGCCAAGGAGAGGTTCCTTGAACACAACACAAGCGTAACGTGTCTTCACGTGGTATATGTCTCGTCTGAAAGGAGTGCTGACAGAGAGCACCGGAACGCCGCTCCAGCCCTTAAAATATTGCAATACCCATAAAGAGCCGTACACATGCCGCAGTGTTTGCGTGGCTGTGTCTTTAGTTGTAAGCACAGTGGCGATCTGTTTTTATTAGCATCTGGTTAGCTAGCTATGCTAACGAATTTAAAGAACTTTTCTACAACCAGGTCTCTCCTGAGAGGCTCAAATAACCTCAGCTCAGTGAGGTTAAGGCACACCTTGATATGATCAATATAGTTATTAATGAGACTAAATGAAAAACAGGTATAAATACTATATGACAGTAACAAAAAAGTTGTTAAAAATAACAAGAATAGAGTTTGAAAGGAGAGTGATTTGTAAAATATCCAAAAAGAAAAATATGCTTACAGTTCTGTTTCATATGGGTGTTGAGAGATGTATCCATAGATCTCTTAATGTTGCTCTCAAAGTGTATCAGATTGATGCTTTTAACTTCAATATTTAAAAAAAAATCTTCCCGGGGGACCCCCCTAGAGGAGGTCTAGGTCCCCCCCATTTAAATCATGTTCACATGGATAGGATACTAAATACATTTGCACACATCTTGTGTCCATATCTTTCTGTTTTGGTGGTCATGCCACAACCGTGCACATGCATGCATGCGTGAGTCATGGTGAGATATCTGGATTAAGAGGTTGCTTTTTCTTTGCACAGCATGAAAGAAAGGCGAAATGAATGGGCTGTGATTTTGGTTTTTTTAAGCAGAGGTTGAGTTCAATCATTTGTACGACCCTCGGAGGATGTTGTAAAGATTGAAAGGAAAAAGGTTCCCCACCCCTGCTGTAAATAATAATAAAAACCCTTGATTTTTAACTTAACATCTCTGTCTCCTATTGATCTGAGTATATTAAAGAATAGCCAGTTAATTGAAGCATTATAGCACAGGCCTTTGTCAGATGGTATATTACACTGTTTTTTTTCTGCTTCGAATAGTTCTCTCTTTTTTCACCATACCTGTGTTTGCATCACTGAAACCAATGAGCACCTCCATGTGTATGAGAATGGCCCTGACACCATTTCAGCCCAGATTTACAAACTCCTGGCAGGACAAGCTCAAGCTCAATTCTCACACTGAATTTAAACAAAGTGAGTGAGGGACTGCAATATAAGAGGGAAAGAAAGAGAAACTTTAAAACTGTTCAATTGTTATGATGTGTAAAGACTGATATTGTTCTATAATCGGCTGAAACTGTTAAGTCATGATGTGAAACGGTTAACAAAGAAAAAGGGAAACTCAAGCTGCTGCTACACTTTATTTATCTAAAATTAAGCACTTTTAAGATGCACATATTTTCAAAAGCTATTTTATTTATTTTCTCTATTTTATTTTTGAAATGCAGCCCGAGAGGAACATTACACATATCCACAGTATTTACTGTATATCTGTGTAGTTCAATGTTAATTGACAATAAATATTGTTGTTTTTTTAAATTGTACTTTCTTTATTTGATTGGCAGTCAGTTGTTGATTACATGCAGACGTTGATAAAGCTACAGGTCACTTCAATATATATCACACTAATTCATGAAGCAACTTAGACATTTTGATGTTCCGGACCTTTGCATGGGGAGATTTTCTCTAACTGGACCTCGTTGAATTTTAGTTGAAGACCCCTGGGTTACACAGTAGAAGCAGAAAATATTTTATAGACAAACACAAAATACAAATAAATCAGTATCCTAAGTCCCAGTTCAAACCCTGATCATCTTAAAGTTAAAGTACAATAAGATACAAATGTGTGACCACTCAACAATTAACAGTTAACACTTACAATGAGTATTGCATAATTAAAAATGTAACACAATCCAAGCATAGCTTGACACTGTTGAAATTGAAATTGCGTATGTTGTGGCTGCAGTCGTAAGAGTAATATAGAGTAGTAACATACAATGATGTTAAAGGTGGGGTAGGTAAGTTTGAAAAACCGGCTCGAGATACACTTTTTGTTATATTCCATGGAATGCTCTTAACATCCCGATAGCAATGAATATCTGAAGTGCTTTGACAATAAATACATAAAGAAATGTCATCTGTGGAAGCCGTGGCGCTGTAAAAAGCACGACCAATCATTTTAGCCGGCCCGGCTAAAGTAACTGGATGGCCTACCTGCCTGTCAGCCTTCCATCTGTGCACAAACTTATCTCGTGCCCTCATTGGTCATGTGTGCGTTCGTGTGTGTTGGAGGAGGGGCTCTGTGAGGAAGGGGCAGATTTTCTCCGGTTGTGTATTTTCAAATTCTAGCGATCTCGAGCCGGTTTCTCCAAAATTACCTACCCCACCTTTAATGTCTAAAAGTGTGTACATAAGCAAGAATGGAACACAACATGGAAGTGAAGGAAGTGCTCTGTTTATTTAAATGTGAAAGTTAAATTAAAATGGTGTCCCTTGGCTGTGAAAGTTAAGATAAGAGTAGTTTTAAAATTGAAAGAAAAGAGAATATTAAATAATACCTTTGCAATAATATCTATATTTGAAGTTGATATCAAAGTGTATATTGGTTAATAAGATACAAACATCATTAAGAAATAAATGTATATAAAAAACATTCAACTTTATCCTGGCCCAATATATTAGCAAACAGTGTCAGTTCTTTGGTGTCAGCTTGGTGTGTCCGGGCCTTAACATACAGTAAAAAGTGTACATACCAAGACAATGGCTTCATCCTTGATGGAAGCAATGTTGTGGTTCTTCTTCCGCCCTGACACCCAACCCCCTCGCTTCTCATCAAACCTCTTGAGCTTCTTCTCAAGGCGCAGCTTTTTTGGCTGCTCCTTAAGGCAATGTGCACAGATCTTCTGTGCACAAAATAAAATGTTCTGACAGAAGGGACATGTCTTTTTTGTAGACCCACCTGGCATGATTAACACGGGATTACAAACAGACAGACTGAGAAACACAGGAAAGTAGAGAAGTACACAGCATAGATAGAAGGGTGAATAAAGAAATAGATGATAGATATAAGAGAGAGCTAGATAGTGAGATAGGTTGAGTTTGGCTCTTAAAAGTGCCGTTGGTTTTATTATGGTGTGGGTACAGGAGCTGCAGGAGAGAACAGAAAAAGTGAATTATGTAGTGAAACTAGCTTTTTTTAAATTCACATTGTGACGGTTTAACTACTTTAGACAGACTGAGTTCATTTACGTGTTTCCTGTTTCATACGCGTAACAAGCACATGGACGTGCACATGGACTATGCCCCTCCCCCCAAACATATATTAAAATGTCGGCCAGCGTTAGTACTGTCATGTGTAAAACAAAAGCGATTAAGATAACGTATAACTCACACTTTAACACCGACGTATGCAGCCGTAATTAAGACAAATATTTTTCACACACCACTTATAAGCTGATATAAATGTAGCCTAGCTAAACTAGTTTAAGCTTATGTTGAACGTGAGCTAGCTAGCTAGCCGCCCGCAAGAATTATTTCACATTAATGTTGCTTTGCTGATTATGGCGAAAGCATTTCTCAGACTTCGAACAGTTCATTATGTATGATGAACCATACGAGTGAAGGCATAAAAAAAGCCCCAATTATTAAATCTAAGCAAAACATGCATCAGACTTTAGTGACACAACTTACTTTGTCAGAGGATGGATTGCAATGCCGGTAGCAGCGGTCTTTGGCCAATAGGTGGTTCTCTGAATTATGTAATTTCCTGTACCGATTATACAATAAAATATTAATACATTTCCTATATTTTGACACGATAACTCTTTAATAACCTAAGTAGCCTACGGATAAAAACAAAAAAGTATATATTGCCTTATAAAATACAGAAAAGTTTAAACATCTAGCATGATAATAATAAAAAAAGACTAATGATATCTTAAACCAAAATAAATAAAATGGAAAATTAACCGACAACAACAATTTAACATAAATAAAACAAGGATTAAAACAAGGATAAGTTTGAATCAATGTTGTGTAAAGTACCCGTTATGGTTAAAAAATATATTTTTTTATTTTTATTTTTTGAAAATAAAACAGCTTCCGGCTTCCCGGGACACGAAGAGGAGACACGAACAATTATTCCACTTGAAATGCGTTTAATCTGTGTCAGAGAGATGTTTAATCGGTTAATTTCAATTGTTTAATAATTTGTGTTTAACACTGGCAACTTCTAATTGTTGGAAAAACGAAAACGTTCCCAATAGAGACGCCCCATAGAACATTTTTTTTGGGGGGGGCGTTCGATCCAGCTTCGATTCCGTAACCTTGACGCACTGCCAATCCAACATCCAATCCCGATTTGAAGTTTAATCACGGGGACTGTAGTCCTAAACGATAGCTGGGGATTATGGGTAGTGTAGTGTCTTCGGCCATCCTCACCTCGATGACAGCGCCAAGTCGATGATGCTCGAACTGTCCCTTATAGGCCTACTGTCTGTTTCCGGTTATTTTATTTTGAAATTCAGTTCCTGACGGACGCCAAAAAAGCCCGAGATTATGGAATTAAACCAATAAATAAAAGCAAGGATAATTGTGTGTTATTGGTGAGTAAATAACAGTGTGTTATTTTGAAAAGAATAACAAATTAGAAGGAAAAAAATATTTTAAAAATACAGATTTCAGTATTCTGAGGCTCTGAGCCCCATTTCTTTTCCTCACAGACGGCAACAAAAGTCCGAAATTATACGATTCAAAATAAAAGCAATAATTGTGGCTTGATATTGAGTAAAACATGTTTTTATGAACCACACAGCTTCTGGTCTTCCTCGACCCGACCGGAGAAAAAGACGTGCTGTAGGCAGTAGAAATACATTGCTTTTAAAATCGTGCTGTGCAACACGAAAAAAAATCGTGCTGTGCAACACGAAAAAAAGGGGCGGAGAAAAAGACGTGCTGCAGGCAGTAGAAATACATTGCTTTTAAAATCGTGCTGTGCAACACGAAAAAAATGGTGCTGTGCAACACGAAAAAAGGGGCAAATCGTGTTGGTGAACACGAATCAATAGATTAAAAATCGTGTTGGTGAACACGAAATGCCGTGAGACTGGGTTGGCTGCAGGCAGTAGAAATACATTGCTTTTAAAATCGTGCTGGGCAACACGAAAAAAAGGGGCAAATCGTGTTGGTGAACACGAATCAATAGATTAAAAATCGTGTTGGTGAACACGAAATGCCGTGAGACTGGTTTGGCTGCAGGCAGTAGAAATACATTGCTTTTAAAATCGTGCTGTGCAACACGAAAAAAATCGTGCTGGGCAACACGAAAAAAAGGGGCAAATCGTGTTGGTGAACACGAATCAATAGATTAAAAATCGTGTTGGTGAACACGAAATGCCGTGAGACTGGGTTGGACAGACAGGCCTTGTGGTGTCCGTAGGCTTGCCCTCACTGTCAGAGATATAGCTCAAATACTTCCAAAGTTCGCTTCTGGCGTCTTTTTTGTCAACAAGCCGAGGCGCAGCAGCAGTTGCACTCCCACTTGCAGCCATGCTTCTCGCTTTCTCACATGCTCTGGCAGCTAGCGTGTGCACGAGAGAGGGGAGGCACTTAGAGCGTGCTTGAGAGGGGAGGGACTGCAGGCACGGCTGCAGTGTAGTGATGGGAATTCCGGCTCTTCTTGGTGAGCATTTGGCTCGGCTCACCAAGAAGAGCCGGCTCTTTCGGCTCCAAAACGGCTCTTCAGTTTATCACATATTATACCTTTTATAATTAAATCAAATGTAGCCCTGTTTTGACTGATGATTTATATGTGTACACATATCACTTAAATTATTCAATACATCCTTTGTACTGAAGTATTCAAAAGTAAAAATTACATGTTTAATATAAATGATTTGCTGTGGCCAAATGTTTTCATTGCATTTACAGACCCTTAACTCTCTGATACCACCCAATGAATGCACTGACTTGCTTGTAGAACCACGCTACACAAAACAGATAGAAACACCTATAAAAACGTAAGCATAGACATTTAAAAAAAGGGGCTACTGTATGGACATTTTAAAATTATATTTAAAGAAAAGGCCCTGAGAAAACAGCAGGGCTCTATTTCAGTAACTATTAACTATAGAAAAAAAGACAGCAACAGCTGACATCAAATCTTTGCTGAGCCTAACCCCCTGATCCCACCGGAAGCGTCTGCGCCGCGCTGCGACCTCCTCCTGCGACCTCCTCCTGCGTCATAACCCACCAGGCGCGTTTCAAAACGTTGCGGAAGCGGAGCGTCGTGTGTGCAGCCTCGCAGTTGTTGTTGATTTTGGAATATTTCCTGGACATTTGTACTTCTACAAGTAAGTAGGCTACGTAGTTAAATGGTTTATGTTTGTGTCTGTTTAAATCGTGTTTATTGTTGTTATTTCCTATTTTGTTGTGTTGTAGACTACAGACACAGTTAATAATATTTGTAATATTCCAGTTATAAACGACATGAATCAAAGATGTGTTGCTGTATTTTAGTGGTAAAACAATATGCATTCATCATCATAATTATTCTATATATATATAATTTACAGTGCCTGTAAACCGGAGGAGAACGCTGGCATGTATTCTCCTACTTGAAAGACTACGGCCACTTCCTGCCTGCGCCGCGTCAAAAATAGGATTCATCCTATATATTAGAAGCAGCGCGGCGAAGCGGGTCTGGTGGAATAGCACCCATTGACTAGAGTGGCCGCGATCGCTAAAAACGCCGCAGCGCGGCCCAGATGCTCCTGGTGGGATTAGGGGGTAAGGATAATCATAAATAACATAGTGAAAATAAATATATTGCAATGCTCAGTACAACAGCATCCAACCGTCTCTAATCATAAAAAAACATAATACAAATAAATGTATTGCAATGCTCAAAACAGCAGCATCCAACAGTCTCTAATCCTTGGATATTACATGTCACTGCATGCATACACGGAGCAGCTGTAGCGCGGAGATCATCATATCATTCTGTCTTGTATTACTTAACAACAACAACAAAAACGGCTTGTTCGCGGGCGCGAGCCGGCTCCCGTCGTTCACTTAAAAGAGCCGGCTCAATAGTAACAACCAGTTCTCAAAACTTCTCATAAAAACCACAATGTGACGTAACGGTATCCCACAAAAACTATGCTAAAAACGACAAATTATAGTTTCTTATTTATTTAAATATCTACCACCTCAAATCACACATCGATCTATTAATTTTCAATGTTATTCACTCCTTGTTTTAAATTCACTGCTTTTTCTTCATGCATTAAAGAAGAGAGCAAACAGGAGAGAGAAAAAAGAAGGGGGGGTTGGGTACTCTCACAGACACCCCGGCTGGAACAGGCATTCCAGGAGAAGGGGGGCTTTCTTGAAACAAGAATGACTTTGTATTTTTCTTTATCTGAGTAAGGCCATCCTATGTTCAATATTATATTCTATTCATTCATAAGCACATAAATATATCCTCCACGCTGTCTGTTCAGCTTTTAAGATGCGATATTTCTTTCAACAGAATGGGCGTTAAACCCAACAGAACAAGACAATGAGAAATCCGTCAATTTCAATGGCTTTTGAAGTTGGCGTTTCTGCTCTTGCATTCACATATAATTTCACCTTCAACTCCTATGAGTCTTGAATTCATTATTCAGTTTTGTTCTGGATGGAATCTTTTAGGAAACCACTGAACTCCCCCGATGGGTTAGCCGTCTCAATTTCTGAAAAAACCCACGGGGTCTTTCACCTTCGTCTTACACTCCTCATCGCTTCACGTGTAGCTAACGAGTCCTGTCGTATGATTCTGAAAAATCCACGAGGTTCTAACCGTTGCTTTATTCATTGTATTGGTTACCTATCTATGCTAAAATATGTATTGCATTATACCATCAATGACTATGTTTAGAGTCGGAGAGGTCCTGATAATTTATTCCGGTAAATTACTCTGACCTACTAATTGACCTTTCCGAAGTTATTGAGTCTATGTAAGTTTGCTGCTTGGCTCAGATCCTCCAACGTCAGCAAGATCTCACCTCTATAACCCCCCGAAGAACCAGGTTCAATTAACTGCTGTTTCAATTCAGACAACTCTTTTTTAATCTGTTTAAGGGATCCCGAAGGATTTTGATATCAGTAAATGGAGTGTGCTCCTACCTAAGTGTGTGTGGCAGGGTGCAATCTTACCTTTGAAGCAGGAGAGGAGGACACAGGTGTCTTTTAAATTATCCCAATCCAACTGGTGGGATTCAGTTTATTTGAAGAAAAATAGGTCCAAACTAATACAGGGTTTTTACCTTCTCTCTTTACAACATTATAATCATACTAAAAACCTGGTGCTGTGATCATGTTCAAATATGAAACTTTAATTCACAGTCTTACATTTATTACCAAAATGTTTTAATTTCAACTGCCCAATTCAGTTGTGACATTTTAAAATTCTCCCGATAGAATTTAGAGGTATTTCCTCGTAAAAAGACCGGTGACCATAAAAAGCGCATTCAACTTTCCATTCACCAATCAATTCACATCAGTTTCATACCGTTTTTTCCGACACAGACGGCGGATTAACACTCAAAAACCCATACCTGTCCGCAATAATTCGGGGGAGAGATTTTCCCCACAGGTGGCGGTATTTATAATATTCACAAACACATCTCTCATCAAATCATTCCACTCAGCCAACAACCAAGAAATTCGAGAGATATTTACCCCGTCTGGCAGAACCTTACCGGGAGCTAGTTACCCACCTCTGAAGCACACAGCCTACCGGGAGAGAGTCTACCAGGGGTTTTCCCCCCTCTCTCTCGCGCTCTCTCAAAAAACCAGTCTCTTTATGCTAAAAAAACTGGATCGAAAACCCAAAAAACAAACTCCTCCTCTACACCCAATTCAGTTGAAAACTGCGCATGCCCTCTAATGTACAAGGCTGAACATGCCTCGACATGTTCCATAGCTTTATGACATAAGACACACCTTCTCATGTTAGTGTGAAAAGGACATGAACTCTCTTTGGCCTTTAATGTGTTTCTCCTTAAGCCTGGAGCCCCCCCTCCCTGTGGACTGCTGCCAGAGGAGAGGGAGAAAACGGTCTACTCTCTTATCAGAGACACAGGGTGATTCTCACGAAACCACCTTTGGTCATGTCTGTGAGGAATTGACAGACAAAATTACAAAAATAATCAAAATAATCAATTCTATATCAAACTGCATTGTGTATTGTCTGTGGTACTATTGCTATTTTTGTAGTTGAGGTAGTAATTCATATTTTTTTCACCATTTTTCCATGTAGAAATTCATTACCGTAATGCGTCCGGAGTTTATCTTTTTACATTTAACCCCAAAATATCACAATAAATCCGCACAATTTAATACATACATAAATACAAAAAATTGTTGAAATGGTACATTGTTACTGGTAATATAATTATTTTGGGTCTAAGATTTATGAATTAAAATATTTTTGGATTAATATGTGTGTCCGGAGCATGTGAAGTTCATTACCGATGCACTGCCTATTTGGCCCCATTACAATTCCTGTTTGTTTAAATTAGTTTTTTGTTTACCCATGATGCATTGCATGGAAGAGAAGATGCAAGATGGCTACAAGGTAAGATGTCCTTTCAAGGTCAAGCTATAGATATGTTAAAGATTCCATTTACTGACACCCCAGTGTACACTACTAACTGTCATTACCGTAATGGGGTATTATATAATGTTTTTTTTAAAGTTATTGATTCCAAAATCAATAGAAAAGTAGCTTTTATAGAGCCAGAATGATAGTGCAAATATTTATTTTGTAGCATCATGGCTATGCTAACTATTATGCTAGCTAGTGTTATGGTCATTCATTACCGTAATGCTCTGCATTCATTACCATGTCATATAGGAGGCTGTTACGGTAATGAACAAAATTGTTGCGGTAATGAAAGAAATGTGTGCAGCTATGTATGGTGAGCTTTAACTATAAAGAAATAATTTATTTAATGAATACTGAATCCCTCTTGAAATTAAGTTCAGAAAAGGTGGAAAGGAAAAGGGCAGCTTCCAAGGTGAGGGTGGTGAAGCACAGAGAGAAAGTGTACAGCAACCCAGAGCTGCTGGAAGAGTACAGAAGGAAAGAAAGAGAGGTTAGAATAGGACATCTTCACATTGTGTGTGAGAGAGAGAGTGAGTGAGAAAGAGGGAGAGACTGAGAAAGAGAGAGACTGAGAAAGAGAGAGAGAGAGAGAGAGAGAGACTGAGCCAGTGTTTCCGCCAGGGGGCCGTCTTGCCATCATTGGATGCCCTTTTTCAGCTCGGAAGGCCCTCAACTCGAGCCGAGGCGGCCCAAAAAAAAAAAAGTATCCGAGAGAAGATCGACAATTTTTATCGTTTAAATCAGGGGTTCCCAAAGTGTGAGGCGCGCCTACCCTGGGGGACGCCAGAGAGCTTCAACGGAGGCGCAGCCGCCAGAAAAAAATAAAGAGAAACAGTGAAATCTAGCTAGTTAACTTCAGCTAACTTTATGCGAGCGGCAAAATATGGATAGATTTTTAGTGAAGTTACCTAAAGTGAGAGAGGAGACAGCGTCTGTCAGAAAACGGAGGAAGTATGACCATGATTATTTGAAGCTAGGATTTTCATGGACCGGTCCTGATGACACTCCACTGCCACAGTGTGTTATCTGCAACGAGGTGCTAGCTAATGATGGTATGAGACCATATAAACTCCGGCGTCATATTGAGACGAAACACCCATGTTTGGTGACCAAGCCACAGGAGTTTTTTGACCGGAAGCTCAAGGAATTGCAGTCACAGAAAAATGTCATTGACACATTTAGCACTGTGAATACAAAGGCAACCGAAGCATCATACCGAGTGGCGTTACGGATAGCTAAGGCAGGTAAACCTCACAACATTGGTGAAACGTTACTCCTCCCTGCTGCTAAAGACATCTCCGTCTCAACTATTTCTCTCCGAGTGCAACGTATGAGGAAGCTGCCATCCTTAACCTTAACTTGTTTAAAACATAAAGATAAAGAGGTTTAAAAAAGCTATTGTTTAATGTCTTAAGGAGGTGACGCTCAACCAATCAAAAAATAGGAAGGTAGCGAAAACAGAGCATTTTATGACATTTTCTCACCTTACATTTTCTCTTTGAAATGCAATTGAATACCCCTGCATTATAGCAACAACAACAATAATAATAATAGCAATAATAATTGGGAGGGGGGGTGCGGCTGTGACTATGTTCTCTGAGGGGAGGCTCACCTTCCCACACTTTGGGAACCCCTGGTTTAAATGACAAAAAGGAAAATGACATCCCTCTATTGGAGGGGCAAAGGAGGCTGGTGGGATTTTTTCGCCGCCAGCAAAGCCGGTTCCTGTGACGGAAAAAAGTGTACTGCCAGCAAGCCTTGCCGTTGGCTCTCAGTCCGAGTCTGAGTTGCCGCCATCCTAGTCTCCGCCAGCATCCCCCGCCCGTGCAGGTGCCCCGGGGCCGGATGTTGTTGTCATCTAGCCTCCCACCCCATCCAGAGCCTACGCCATCTGACAATGTCACTTCTACACCAGTAAGCCACGAAGAGAAACCGGTCAGCCACAACAAAAGGAAGTTTGTCGGAACCTGGAAAATGAAGTTCCCGTGGTTGTGCTATAACAAACAAAGTCATAAAATGTATTGCACACTATGTGTAAGGGGAAAAAAGCACAACGTGTTCACCGCGGGGACGTCCAACTTCAGGGTGAAGACTTTAGAGATGCACATAAAGGGGGTGGATCACAAAGCAGTGCTAGATGCACAGCATTTACGAAGAAACAACGTTCAAGTTGCCGTTAATCGAATGGTCTGTGCCAGATCAAAGGCGGTAATTGCGGCCAAGAGGAACGTGTATTACCTGGCAAAACAACTGTTGCTGACACACAAAAACAAAACCTTGAATGAACTGTGCATTCTGCAGGGATGTGAAACCTTGGCAGAACTGCGAGTTTCAGAGAACACCCTCACAACGACATAGTGCAGGACATGCAGTGCGCCATAAACAATGTGCTGAAGGAGGATTTCATTGCAAAGTTAAATAACTCAACATTCAAGGGGCTCATGACTGACGAGTCCACGGACATTTCGGTGGAAAAGCTTCTTTGCACATATGTTAACCTAATAAATGACGGTGACTTAGAAACCCACTACTTGTGCAACACAAAGATACTGCATGCGACGCTGCTACCGTAACGCAAACCATTAAGGAGCAGTTGCAAAATTACAACATCGACCTGAACGACATAACTGGCGTCCGTACAGATGGGGCAGCGGTTATGACTGGAAGAGAAAATGGGTTCGTGGCGCGTTTTAAAAAGGGAAAACCCAGCCATCGGTGGCACACACTACGCTGCACATAAGCTAAACTTGTGTGCCCAGCAGGCTGCTGTGGCGATACCATCCCTCCAGCGCTACCAGAGGACGGTGGGCAGCATCTATGGATACTTCTCCAACAGCAGCTCTCGGCAAGCACGGCTTAAAGAAATGCATGTCATCCTGGACACTGATTACGTTCAGACTGCTGTAACCTCAACGATCAATGCGCTGTGAGCCATGCAGATTGGAGATGAAGGCGGCCCAAAATTCCAATAATTCCTGGCCAACATTGCGGAGAAAAACGGCGGGATGTATTTTAAGGGAGAAAAGACAAAGGCTACCAGGGCGATGCGGCAGGCCGTGGATGGTGTAAGGCAGCGCTTCCTCGACACCCTCATCCAGAATATTGAAGATCGTTTCCCCGACATCGGCCTCTTTTCCGCTTTTCGCATATTTGACCCATGGTGTCTGCCACGGGACAACACTGAACCTGCGCGATTTGGACGCGATGAGCAGCGGACCATCCGGGATCACTTCTGCCGAGCGGGACGGGAACCTATCGTTGACACGGACACCTGCAGCGCAGAGTGGTCACCTTTTAAGGAGCTAGTCCATGCAAACTACAGCAAAAATTCCTTCCAGGAGTTGGTGAAGATCATGGCTACACAACATGCTGGCTTCCTTTCTGAAACCACAAAGCTCCTGGCTGCAATCTCGGTCATTCCAATGAGCACGGTGCGGTGCGGACGTGGATTCAGCATTCAAAATCGCATAAAGACCAGGGCAAGAATAAAAGCAGAAAATCTCGACTGAATCTGCATTGAAGGACCACCCATTGAACAGTTTGACTTCTACAGAGCCCTGGAAAAGTTTAGAGTGGAAAAACACTGCCGCATTTTCCAAGGACCATGCAAGGAGCGATGTCCCTGCCGGCAGCGGTGATTGTATACATGTACATTATGTATCATGTAACAAACGTTACGTTACTATTGTCTATTGTGTGTGTAAAGAGACAGTATATAAAAGTAACGGTGCAATTCAAAATTGTGTGTGTGCATATATACGTAAAGCGATAGTATTTATAAAGCAATAGTATATCTCTTCTCCATGTAAGGTCATTACCATAACAAAAGCTTTTCATTACCGACATGCTCTGTTCATTACCATAACACTTCCTTAATAAGTTAATATTTTGATAGGAATATGGAAAACCTTCAAATTTTCATTTTGTACAGGAAATGTTTGGTATGTCTGTTCATATTTTAAAATTGTCTTTTTTTAATCAATTGTACAATTTACACCACAGTAAAAGTCAATGTGTGGAACATAAAATTGTGTTACGGTAATGACGTTAATAACTAAAATCATTATATTATTATATATTTACCTGAATTATTACACTATGTGACTACTTGTGACTATTGACAGCAGCATACGTTAAAAAATAAAATGCCAAACATTTACTAAAATATTTAGTTATCATCAATTGAAAATGTGTTACGGTAATGAATTTATTTGGTCAATGACTCGATAAAACTCTCTAAAAATGTGTTTTAAAACATATACAGAACTTTTCTTTTACTATGGCTAGTTCATTTAGAACCTGGTTGATACTAATGAGAAAAATAATTTTCAAAATCTGCATCGAACTGTTTTGGCTCATGTTACACCAAGTTCGTGAGAATCACCCACCTTACATACTCAACCTAAACAAACCACTTTGTTTTGTTTATACTGTAACTATAGAAAAACCCCAAAATATGAAGCATTTTCATTGTGGGTTATACAAGAATATAATTGATTATATTTGATTATAACTAACTTTCGTTTGTAAGTATTAAACATACTATGAAAACTCACAACACCCTCTTTTCAAAACGCAAAGTTATCAAAATAGCAACAGAAAAAATTGTAAGCATACATACATATTCAAAAACCATCAAGAAGCATTCTCATTATGGGTTTATACAAGAATATGATTGATCATGTATGATTTATAATTAACTTTCGTTTTTAAGTATTCACTTCATACCATGATATCAATTAACTTTCGTTTTAAGTATTCACTTCATATGAACATCTCAACACCCTCTTTTCAAACGCAAAGTTATCAAATAGCAACAGAAAAATTGTAAGCATACATACATATTCAAAAACCATCAAGAAGAATTCTCATTATGGGTTTATACAAGAATATGATTGATCATGTATGATCTCAATTAACTTTCGTTTTAAGTATTCACTTCATATGAAAATCTCAACACCCTCTTTTCAAACGCAAAGTTATCAAATAGCAACAGATAAAATCGTAAAAACACATACATATTACATCCGTAAAACTCCAAGCATCAATATCATGAAAAGTTCTTCAGTATGTGTAATCAGGACGACCTTTTGATGAACCTGGTGTGAAAAAACACCGAAAACATAGTACCGTACAGGAATGTCCTTGGGCGAGGGGCCCATCTGTTGTAGACTCCTAAATCCATGTTGCTATCTGATGTAAATCCTTGACCCTGACCATGGAGGGGTTGCAGTTTTTCGCTGGACGACATCTCCAAACGAAAGGCCAGATAACTCGGTCGACAGTTGTTATGGATTTTTTAGACCTCGTAAATAATCGCTCATGACTTTGTGACAAGGTCAATGAGTCCCCACACAATGATAGCACAAATGAGGAACCAGAGGCATATGAAACAGCTTAGCTGGCGCTCGCTCATGACATCCTGTGTGCAGTGTGAGATTAGGTGTATGTGGTGCCAGTGTGGTGCTGGTGGTACTTGTTGTCGTCTTTCGTTGGTGACTAGGACACATCACTTGTTGTCGTCTGTTTCTACCGTCTCTCCTGGCCTGTGACTACGACCTTGCAGTGGCTGGCGTGGACCCACGTGGCTCTCTCGGTGACCTTGACCGCTGTCTGGGTGATGAGGAGCACCTGGTAGGGACCTTGCCAACGGTTGGATTTCCAGCTCTTTCTCCGGAAGTCCTTGACCAGCACGAAGTCGCCGGGTTGGAGATGGTGAAGTGGACCAGTGGCAGGGGGTAGGTAGGGCTGCTGCTACCTAGCGTCTGATATCTGACCATGCAGTTATCAGGTAGTCGTCATCCTTTCCTGGGAAATCCACTGCGATCTGAGTGGTTTTTTGGGCAAAGATGCTCTCTGTCCTCCAGCACTCGAAGAATCGTCCTCCTCCTCTGGCGGGGTCATAGGTGACTCAGCCGCTGATCCATTCTGCACCAGTTTTCTGGTTTCAGGAATTGGCTTTACTGGAAACCCTGTGCCTGAAGTAGTTCCACTTGGCAGGTTAAATTCCTCTTGGTAGATTCCAGAGGTACTAATATCATCCATATAGTTATGATCATACACGTATGCGACCTCTGATTCATTAATAATTGTTTCAATTGAAACAATTTCCCCCAGGAATCCTTCCAAGGGGTCTGTTACTCCATGTTCCTCTGGAATGTCTATTGACAGCAAGGACATCTTTTTGGCTTGGGCACCCGGGGAGACCTCCGAAATCAGATCGCTCTTTTCTCTTACGAGTCTCCTCCTTTTCACCGCTTGCCCCTTCCGGTCCTTCTGCACAGGTTTCCTGGGTCCAGGAGTCTACTTGGCTTCACTTGAGGCACTGTGACTGAAGTTTCCCCGCTAGGTAGGTTCAAATCCTTTTGGTAGATTGCTGAGGTATTCATCTCAACAATATAGCTAAAATCAAGTTTAAATAATTTCTCTGATTCATAAACAGTTGTTTCAGTTAAAATAAAAACTTCGCCAAGGGTTTTCTCAAGAGGGTCGTGTATTCCATATTGCTCTGTAATTTCTATATACAGCAAGGTGATTGTTTTTTCTCTTACTCAGTTGGCCTCTAATGGCAGAAAGCACTGGGCCATAATTTACTCTTATCAGTTTAACGACCTGACAGCCCTACACCTTCATGCTGTGTGAGAACCAGCAAAAAAGAAGGAGAGATGTGCTCAAAAAAAATCAAATTTAAATGAATACTCTTGTTAGGGTGTAAGCGTATATCAATTAAAAATAACTGAAAAGAAAACTAATAGTGTAAAGTTAAAAAACAATGAGAAAAATAATATAAAGGTTATTTTCCATTTCCTCTTTGATACTGAGGTATTCTCCATTCAAGCTCTAATGATCCATATGCTAATAGACAGAGTTTCGTCTTGCCATCTTTTTGCATAATTCACTAAAGATTCTAACAGTTCTACTGCTAAATCCTTTGCATTGGAGCTATTGCTTGTTACTCAGATTTAAATTCCCTCTTTTGCTCTATCAAATATCCCTTGGCACATAATTTTCCAAGACAAATTCTAACTTATTGCGGGAAGATCCCACAAAAAGCCATCCTCTCCTGTGGAAGAAAGCACATTAACTGCCACGTGTGTGTGCAAAACATGTCATGTGATGTGAGACTGATAGCATCAACAGTGGATGGGTAGGCCGCAGTCATATTCCTATCTGGATTCTAAACTCAGTTGGCTTGGGTGAACCGGTCCTCTCTTCTGGAGTGAAACTACTTTCCCAGAAAATTGACTTCACTGTATCCAAACCTTCTGATTTAGTTTTAAGCTAACCCTTCTCTGGACTTCGCCCCTTTCTGGTCACCCATACACGATTTCTGAATTTAAACGGAAAAGGTGTGATAGTTAGATATGACCTGACCTTTGCCCTATAGGTAGCTTTTCCATACATATAGGAATATATTCAGCCTTGTCAAATTGATTGGAATGTCCCAATTTGTTTTACAGTTTTTTATACTCTACTCTTTGGCTCTAATGCCTGATACTTATATGGTAAAGACCAGATAGGTGTGATTCCCTTTATCCTGCAAGGGTGACAAAACTTTCTCATTTTTAAAGTGAGTGACATTATCCATTCCTATTTTCTCAGTTTTTAGGAAAAATACTTATATGTTCCGCCATTTTAGCAGACACTGTGTTCCAGTTACTCTGGTCAGAGGATAAACATGTTTATGACTCCCTCCATTTATCAAAGGTCACAAGGAAATACTTATTCCCACTGGGAGTGCGGGTCAGAAAAGGACCTGCTATGTCAGCAGTAAAAATGGTTAGTGGTTCTTCCTCTATTATTTTAAGATGCTCAGGATGAACTTTCTTAAACCCATCCACCTCTACACATTGAAGACATGTTGACCATGTGTGTTGTAGGTGCAATCGCAGTTTTGGTAAGAGGATTTTCTCATCTGAAATAGGCCCACATGGCCTAAACTGCTGTGTAATTCACGCACAACCTAAGGAGCTTCTTCAGGTGGTACGTGAATGCTTCCACCCTTTTTCCATATTCTAGGGAATATGGCAGTAAGGTGGTTAACTCGTCCCGTGCTTTAAGCAAGGTCAAACTTCTCTATTACCCTGATAGTTAAATTATATCTTATCTGTATGACTACGGACATGATTCCATTCTACATGCCTGCCTTTAACTCTGCAATAAGACCCTCAATAGATGGGCATGTGTCAGCGCTTCACCTTTCACATTTTTGAACTGCCTTTGTTCCCAATTATTAAGCTCTTCTTTACCCGCTTTTTAACAATAATCACTATCAGTAACAATACGGATGTGTGCTATTTTTCCTTTTTTAGCAAAAGGAAGTCCCTCAACAAATGGCCTTTTCCTCAGCAGGCTGTACCTGGTATTGCACCCGTTTGCTTGCAAAGTACTTCACCTGAATTAGTTTTCTTTATAAAGGCCCAAGTGGCTGCTTGGTCACCTTTTCGCAAACTCCCATCTGTAAACAGTGTTATCTGTGGAGTAGCGGTTTTCTGTAAGGGTTTCAATGTTTCCCTTTGTGGCTTACTTTATGTGGTCCTCTGCACACCACATCTGGATCAGACATCATCATCTTCCATTTTCTCCTTCTACTCATCATTGTTTCTGCTCCCTGAACAGTTTGTTTAGTAGCTTCAGATATTGAAAAATAAAGAGTGTATATGCACATTTTGGTACCTTGAGACATTTCCCTCAGGGCTGGATACAATTTGAATGCAAGTGCAAGATGCTTCTCTTCAGGAGATAATTATTCCTCTGTTCCTTATCTCCACACCTCCTAAATCATTCGTGGCTAGATGAACTTCCCAAGTTTTCTTCTTATCTCGCATTGTTAGTTTCTGAGAATTGGTCTCAACATACTATTTTGGTTTTTGATATTTGATATTATTGTTCTGGTGTTAAGATAATTTTTTGAATCTCCCTCTTTTCTTAACAACTGGAGCTATGTCTATTTTAGATCCGACTTGGTTAAGAGTTGATTTATTCATTGGTGAGAGGAACACTATTTCCCTTGTGCTGGGTGGGGGTGGGTAGCCTGGTAGAGTTCCTTAAAATCTCCAGATCTTCCTCTGTGCTGAGGCCATAAAACTTTTAATGGTCTTTCGTGGTCTGCTCAAATTTTCTTCTCCTCCAGAGGTCACGCCTGTTTTTGACCCCGTGTGCTGCGTGTTTCTGCAGCACCTCAGGAGCAGAGAAAAGAGGAGACCTTTTTTCCAAAAGTGCAAGCTCCATTCATGAGCAAAATAGCACCACATTTAACTCTCATTGACTTGTCTTTAAAGCGTTCTTTAAGGCTTGAATTGAGTCTTCTGTTGTGTAACGGAAAATCACATTCCCAAAAAGGGGTCAAAAACAAATAGTTTAGTTGATTTTGGTAAAGTATTTGAGCTTTAGCTTCGCAAAAAACTTTCTCATATTAGTTTTGAAGATATTGTAGGGGCTTGATATCTGCTGATAGTTCCCACATAGGTTTTTTCTTAAAAGTACATGCAAAACAACTGGTATTTGTGGGTCATCTGATCACCACATTGCCGGTTTAATAGTCCTTATCATATTATCACACTGTGCTTGCATGCTAGGACCTATTCTCTTTGCCAGAGCTACTGCTATTTCTCCTGCATGTTTTAGCTTCCTATTAGCAGGGTTCATTAACATGGTTTGTTGATCCAGTTTTAGGATTTTCAATATTTGACATTATTATTTCCAACATTCCTTTTCCCTGAATATCATGTCTGACAATGTGTTTTCTTCTAGTCGTAGATGAGATACTCCAAAATGGCATTTTTGAGCTTTTATCCCTGTATGGTGGAGGTAGGGTCTCAGACATTATACCACCTGCTTGTTGCTCTCTGTCAAACGGTAGTCTGACAGGAAACGTATTTTGGTCGCGGTACGCCCGTGGGTCTGGGCTAAGCTGACCAGGGCGGGCAGAAGCTCCGGATTTTGCTTCTGTGTATCCCTCCCTGTGTGGTTGGCTCCGAGTCATTAAAAACTGCGTTCTAACCTCGTCCGCCATTTATTTATTTTTGTTTGTTTGTTTTAAAAAACAACACAAAAATGTATTAAAGGGTTCAAGTTCACTCTTTTATACACGCAAGTTCCTAGGCTTTACTCCCGCCGGGTGTACAGTCCGACTATACCGTCACTTGGTTCTAGGTTCTCTTTCTGGATTCAGCTAGTACATGCGGGTACCTCAGCTAAGAGTGTTATGTACCGAGCTTCAAATTTTTTCAACAGCATAAGGTACCTTTAGACCTATGTTTATCTTTATTAAATCTCCCATTAACTCTTCCCCACGTTATGTTTTAACGCAAAAGTTCAAACCGCAGCTCTTTGTCAAGTCCTACCTATAAGTTTCAAAGTAATTGGACAGGTACTGAGCAGTTCTTCACTATAGCCACCTAAACCTGTGTTAAAGGGACACAGGGGCTTCTCAATTTGGCTAGGGGAAGATGAACCTACTTTAGCTTCTTTATCAGACAGCAATATCCGATATAATATAACCCTCAGTCCGGTGCAATAGTATCAACTTAAATTACTACACTTTTAGGTTTAATTATATATTCTAGGATTTGGGGTAGGTATTTTAACAAGACTTTCAGCCTGTATTTTGCTGATTTGTACTCATCGACTTTTTTCACTAGGTCGTTTTGGTTCTTGTATTTTGACTCTGTAAAAATATTACTTTTCACAGAGCCCCACGTTGGGCGCCATGTTTAGAGTCGGAGAGGTCCTGATAATTTATTCCGGCAAATTACTCTGACCTACTAATTGACCTTTCCGAAGTTATTGAGTCTATGTACGTTTGCTGCTTGGCTCAGATCCACCAACGTCAGCAAGATCTCACCTCTATAACCCCCCGAAGAACCAGGTTCAATTAACTGCTGTTTCAATTCAGACAACTCTTTTTTAATCTGTTTAAGGGATCCCGAAGGATTTTGATATCAGTAAATGGAGTGTGCTCCTACCTAAGTGTGTGTGGCAGGGTGCAATCTTACCTTTGAAGCAGGAGAGGAGGACACAGGTGTCTTTTAAATTATCCCAATCCAACTGGTGGGATTCAGTTTATTTGAAGAAAAATAGGTCCAAACTAATACAGGGTTTTTACCTTCTCTCTTTACAACATTATAATCATACTAAAAACCTGGTGCTGTGATCATGTTCAAATATGAAACTTTAATTCACAGTCTTACATTTATTACCAAAATGTTTTAATTTCAACTGCCCAATTCAGTTGTGACATTTTAAAATTCTCCCGATAGAATTTAGAGGCATTTCCTCGTAAAAAGACCGGTGACCATAAAAAGCGCATTCAACTTTCCATTCACCAATCAATTCACATCAGTTTCATACCTTTTTTCCGACACAGACGGCGGGTATAACATTCAAAAACCCATACCTGTCCGCAATTTCGGAGGGAGAGATTTTCCTCACAGATGGCGGTATTTATAATATTCATACACTTTTTCCGACACAGACGGCGGGTATAACATTCAAAAACCCATACCTGTCCGCAATTTCGGAGGGAGAGATTTTCCCCACAGGTGGCAGTATTTATAATATTCACAAACACATCTCTCATCAAATCATCCACTCAGCCAACAACCAAGAAATTCGAGAGATATTTACCCCGTCTGGCAGAACCTTACCGAGAGCTTGTTACCCAGCTCTGAAGCACACAGCCTACCGGGAGAGAGTCTACCAGGGGTTTCCCCCCCTCTCTCTCGCGCTCTCTCAAAAAACCAGTCTCTTTATGCTAAAAAAACTGGATCGAAAACCCAAAAAACAAACTCCTCCTCTACACCCAATTCAGTTGAAAACTGCACATGCCCTCTAATGTACAAGGCTGAACATGCCTCGACATGTTCCATAGCTTTATGACATAAGACACACCTTCTCATGTTAGTGTGAAAAGGACATGAACTCTCTTTGGCCTCTAATGTGTTTCTCCTTAAGCCTGGAGCCCCCCCTCCCTGTGGACTGCTGCCAGAGGAGAGGGAGAAAACGGTCTACTCTCTTATCAGAGACACCTTACATACTCAACCTAAACAAACCACTTTGTTTTGTTTATACTGTAACTATAGAAAAACCTAAAATATGAAGCATTTTCATTGTGGGTTATACAAGAATATCATTGATTATATTTGATTATAACTAACTTTCGCTTTTAAGTATTAAACATACTATGAAAACTCACAACACCCTCTTTTCAAAACGCAAAGTTATCAAAATAGCAACAGAAAAAATTGTAAGAATACATACATATTCAAAAACCATCAAGAAGCATTCTCATTATGGGTTTATACAAGAATATGATTGATCATGTATGATCTCAATTAACTTTCGTTTTAAGTATTCACTTCATATGAAAATCTCAACACTATGAGTATGACACTGGGAAATATTCTTTGACAACTCTAAAATGTAGCTTGAGCCAATTACAGACATTCAATAGAAACAGGCGTCCGTTTTACCTTTCAGTTGTAGGATCCTCAGTTGTCAAAGATTATTCCAGGCATCTCCCTCCTTCCGCTGCTAGTGTTTCCTCTAAAAAAAAAACCTACTCATGACGTCACCACGTCGTCACGTCGGGCAGTGGCGGCGCTAGGGGGTGGCTACTTGGGCTCAAGCCCCAGATGTTTTCTGAAAAGCCCCGGATGTTTCACTTAAAAAAAAAAAAATAATAATTTAATTTTTTTTTTTGGAAAACGTCTCGGGAGTAATGTGCCCCCGGACCCCCCGAGAGGAGGCGACGACCCCCCTAAAGGATGTTCGGTCCACCCCCCACTTATACAAAAATAGCACTGTACGCCCCCCCCCCAACCCATCTCCTACAATCCTAAATCCGCCTCTGACGTCGGGGTTTCACCAAATTGTTGGAGTAGTTATCTCTTCTCCGCGCCGATCCTATATGAGTCTGCTTTAAAAGAAGGAAAACTCAAAACAACCAGGACGAGGGTTAAACAATAATCTGTTTTAATAATAAACGGTAATAATACAATACACTTCTCAAAGGGGTCAGCCCCCCCTGCTCTGGTCCAAATGCCGGGAGAACCTCATCGTCTTGACGGCAGCAGGAAAGAGACCGGACACAAGGCCGAACAGGCTTACATACAAGAATAAAACAGGAGGAGTTGGGTCAGCTGGTCATCTTTTCAGGTCATCTCATTGGGAGATGCAAAAGATGCTGTGTCACAGCGAATCAGCGCGTGCCAGCAGAGAACCCGCATACAGTCTCAGTTTGAAGCAAAACACATCTTATCATGTAGCTTATCACACAATAGTCATATGTTTTTCTTTATGAAAGCCATACTTGTTGGGAATTTAACAGTCATCATCTCATGACCTCCTCAGGACCAGCTAACCAACAAAGCTTAACTGTCCTCATACCCCCAGGCCCTCTCTGAACTTCCATCCACCCGAAGTCAGCTTACCCAGAATCAGAAGGACCATTGTCTCTCTTAACTGTGTGACTCAATTATCAAGGCCTGCAGGATGCGCATCATTAACTTAAGAAGAATTTAACCATTATATCTGGGGAAAATGTCCCTCGCATTAATGGTTAACCAAGAAAAACACTCAAAGGGGTAATCTTTTCACTCAAAACAGAACTCACAAGTAATTCTGCATTTTACCTCCTCAAAAATAGCCTAAAAACACCCTTTTGATAAAAGGGTAAAAGTGAAAGAAAAAGACTATTGCGCTAATCTACTTTTAAGAAAAAGGGAACATTGTTTCAGGAATCTATAAAAAACCTCTCTATATTTAAGAGGAAAAATGTACTTTGTTCCTTCAACTATTAAGGCAAGGCAAGGCAAGTTTATTTATATAGCACTTTTCAACACAAGGCAATTCAAAGTGCTTTACAAAAAATGAAAGAGATTAAGAAAATGGCATTTAAAATCAGTCATTAAAAAGAAAAGCTAATAAAATAAACATTAAAAGAAAAAGTACATGGATAAAAGTTACAGTGCAGTCTAAGATATGAATAGTTCAATTAAAAGCAGCGACAAAAAGAAAAGTCTTCAGCCTGGATTTAAAAGTAGTAAGAGTTGCAGCGGACCTGCAGGTTTCTGGGAGTTTGTTCCAGATATTTGGAGCATAATAACTGAACGCTGCTTTACCATGTTTAGTTCTGACTCTGGGGACAGAAAGCTGACCAGTCCCTGAAGACCTGAGAGATCTGGATGGTTCATAATTTAGCAGGAGGTCAGAAATGTATTTTGGGCCTAAACCATTCAGTGCTTTATAAACCAGCAGCAGTATTTTGAAATCTATTCTTTGACACACAGGAATGTATAAACCCACACATATATTAGGGATAACATGATGCAATACACCTCTTATATATGGGTGACATTAAAATGAATATACCAAAAATATGCTGCATCACATTTTCTGCATAATACTTTACATCAATTTCCACAAAGTGCACCAGATTGATGCTTTTAACTTCAACATTTAAAAAATAAACCTTCCGGACCCCCCTAGAGGAGGATGTTGAAAAAATTGAAATGGCCCTTGAGAGGAAAAAGGTTCCCCACCCCTGCTTTACACAATCAGTCGTCCTGGTCCCTTTGCAGAAAAACAGCCCCAAAGCATGATGTTTCCACCCCCATTTTTCACAGTAGGTATGTTGTTCTTTGGATGCAACTCAGCATTCTTTCTCCTCCAAACACGTCTAGTTGAGTTTTTACCAAAAGGTTCTATTTTGGTTTCATCTGACCATATGACATTCTCCCAATCCTCTTTTGGATCATCTAAATGCTCTCTAGCAAACTTCAGACAGGCCTGGACATGTACTGGCTTAAGCAGGGGGACACGTCTGGCACTGCAAGATTTGAGTCCCTGGCGGCGTAGTGTGTTACTGATGGTAGCCTTTGTTACTTTGGTCCCAGCTCTCTGCAGGTCATTGACTAGGTCCCCCCGTGTGGTTCTGGGATTTTTGCTCACCGTTCTTGTGATCATTTTGACCCCACGGGGTGAGATCTTGCGTGGAGCTCCAGATCGAGGGAGATTATCAGTGGTCTTGTATGTCTTCCATTTTCTAATAATTGCTCCCACAGTTGATTTCTTCACACCAAGCTGCGTACCTATTGCAGATTCAGTCTTCCCAGCTTGGTGCAGGTCTACAATTTTGTTTCTGGTGTCCTTTGACAGCTCTTTGGTCTTGGCCATAGTGGAGTTTGGAGTGTGACTGTTTGAGGTTGTGGACAGGTGTCTTTTATACTGATAACGAGTTCAAAGAGGTGCCATTAATACAGTTAACGAGTGGAGGACAGAGGAGGCTCTTAAAGAAGAAGTTACAGGTCTGTGAGAGCCAGAAATATTGTTTGTTTGTAGGTGATCAAATACTTATTTTACCGAGGAATTTACCAATTAATTCATTAAAAATCCTACAATGTGATTTCCTGGATTCTTTCACCCCATTCTGTCTCTCATAGTTGAAGTGTACCTATAGGATGACAATTACAGGCCTCTCTCATCTTTTTAAGTGGGAGAACTTGCACAATTGGTGGATGACTAAATACTTTTTTGCCCCACTGTACATGACCTCTTAAATTAAAATAAAGTGAGCAAGTCATTTCCGGGTCACTACCGGAGGACCGAGGAGTCGAGGAGGGGAAATTTGAGTATTGAGAAACCTCTATAGCAGGGGTATTCAACACGGTGCACTCAGTCACCCGCAGGGGCAACGTGAGTCGCCCCTGGAGCATGTTCTAAAAATAGCTCACCAAGCAAATCCAAAATGTATAAAATACACAAAACAAAAAAGGAAATGTAATTAAAAGAATCTACCCTATGCATAAACGAAACCTAAATCATAGCGAAACTCTATCTACTTACTACAACTCTATATCTATCTAACACCCCTCCTCCCCCCACCCCCACAATGAATATCGACCAATCACGTTCTTGCTTGATTTGCGGGACCAGAGTTGCAGTCGGGAAGAAAAGCAACCTCCCCGCTGATTTTTCTTCTGGCAGAATCTACACAACACATCAGCCCCATTGAACACAGCCTAGTCATGCCAGCCTATACTGCACATGAGGGGCAGAGTTTTACTCTGTGTGTTGTAACTTGCATATATATATTTATTGCACTTGACGCACACACACCAGCGACGTGCAGTCAGGGGAGGCAGGGGAGGCAGAGCCTCACCTGTCATACTCATAGACTGGCCATACTACAATGTAACGGAAAAACAACTAAAGAAAAACTAAAGAGTAATAATAATAAAATGTCTCCACTGATCTGTGTTGTAAATGTGATTTATGTATGATTCCAATCGCTTTTTATAGTCAAAATCAGCAAATTTGCCGAGCTCCGCTACAACTACGGGTAGCGATGAGAAGTGAGGCAGGGACGAGCTCTGCCTCACGTAAGCCCACAGTAACTTGCTGGAGCGCGGGCACTAATTTAGCGCGGGCACTTATTTTGTGAGCACGCTCAAGCCAGTTACTGTGTGGTAAGGTGAGGCACAGATGAGCTCTGCCTCACCTCAAAATGCGTCACCTCACAGAAACTGTCTGGAAAGCGGGCCCTAAGCGCATGCCTGTTACCATCTCACTGTAGGTCACCAATGTAATGTTTGTAGATCCCTTTATTACATTTATCCTCGCCATCCATAGTCTCTAAATAACTTATTTCACGTATATGATATTTAGGCTCGCCGTACAACGGCAATGAAAAAAGCACCGGGGGAGGCAGCCATAACCTCTGACGCACTGAAGGGGCGCACGTGAGCCCACAGGTCCTTGTTGCTACTGTTATTCTACGCAGTGACGGTAGACCAGACGCAAACAACAAACTAGACTTTTGAAACTAGAGGAAGATAAGGAGGACTTTTACAAAAAAGTAATAGAGATTGTTGTCCTTGTCCAGAAGGATAGCATGGACTTCATCTTCAAGTCAAGGTAAGACCACATTGGTAATGAAAATGGGTTCTTACTAAGAAAGAACAATCCAATATTTAGATTGTGGGTATCCTTTTGTTGAACGGTCTGTTTAAAATGAATCGAAATATCAGACCAAAAAAGCTTTTGAAAATAACAGAATATTTCGATTAAGGTCAGAATATAATATTTTTAAATCTGACTCTGAAAGAGTCAGTGCCTCACCAGCCATGAACCTCACCGCACGTCACTGACACACACGCATGGCGTAATCTCCACTGGGGACAGGGGGGGGGGGACATGTCCCCCGCACTTTTCGAAATCCCGTTTGTCCCCCCCCACTTTACAAATGTTAGTATTTTTTAACGCAAGCCGTCATCGCCACGGAGGAGCACACAGCCTCTGTGAGCGAGCGAGACAGAGGGAGAGAGAGAGGGAGGGAGAGGGAGGGAGAGAGCTAGGGAGAGCACACTTTTATCTATTTAATATAAAGTAAGAAATCATTCCAATGTGTACTATAGGACAGTACAAAAAACAGTTTAAAAAGGATCAGTAAAATATGCATAAAGAAAAAGATAGAATGCTAACTAGGTAACATAAGATAAGAATAAACAAGTTTAAATGACTTGTTATTGGTTGTGATCATATTGTAAAGATGTTTGGATCATTGAAAAGTATACAGCTCCCTTTCATCTGAGTGTTGAGAGCTGTATCCATAAATTCATTTTGTGCTCAAAGTGCACCAGATTGATGCATTTCACTTCAACATTTTAAAAACATCTTCCCGGGGTTGCATGCCCCAGGACCCCCCTAGAGGAGGTGAGGACCCCCCTAGAGGATGTGAGGTCCCCCCTAGAGGATGTGAGGACCCCCTAGAGCAGTGGTCCCCAAACTAAGGCCCGCGGGCCGGGTACGGCCCGCCTCCACATTTGGCCCGGCCCCCTGAACAATACCAGAGACGCATTATGATTTTTTATTTTTTATTTTTTATTTATTTTTTTTTATTTAAAATTTAAATTTATTTTTCAGTCTGGCCACGCGAATCCTAGACTAGCCCCTGTCAAAATGTTGTGACCTGCTCTATCGAAATCAGTCGCATTGACCCGAAGACACCTTTTGAGTTGTATACACTGTTGGAAAGAGGATATTCCTAGCTTTATGATTGTTTTTGTACTTCAAATATTAAGCGAAATATGTCACATTATATAATGACTGTCACCGAGTCATCATTTTGAGAAAAAGGCCTTCAAAGTTGTCTCTTCTCTGGAATCCATCGATCTGATTGATTAAAATACTACCGAGGGAAGATATTTTCGTTTGGAGGGGAAGCTCGCGAGTGTGTGTGAGTGTGTGTGCTTGTGTAATTTTGCGTTTGTGTGTATTGTGTTTGTTTCCCGGGGAAAACACTCACGAGAAACACCGGCTGTTGTTATGCCTGCCGTTCTCCGCTTGTAATTATGCCGAAGCTTCAAAGTTGTATTTATCATCTGAAACAAGTTTAATATTCTGAAAGCCAAGACTTTGTTTAATTGTAATCAGATGAAAACAAACTGTAACGGACCCTGCAGTGTTATCTATGATTACTATACTCTTACATTCATAATTTCAGCGGAGTGAGGGGGGGGGCGGCGCTGCGGAAGAGCAGATTGCGAGTGAGAAATAAATAGGAAATATTCTGAAAGCCAAGACTTTGTTTGTTTAAAATCAAACAAAACACCCGAACCCCGAAAAAATAGTTTTTTTTACGTAAATCCACGTTTATTTTGAGAGATTCTGCTCTGACAACTAAGCTAAACTTTTACCTGTTAAGATTGTGCACGGCACAACAGAAAGTTACAGTAATTTTCAATGGACTTTTTTTCTGTGAAGAACCCAGAGAGGGTTATTTGGTTATTATTTATTTCATAAATAGTGTTATTTATTTTATTAATAGTGTTATTATTTATTTCCTGACTTTTTTTCTGTGAAGATCCCGGAAAGGGTTATTAATATTTGGTTATGTGTGGCTTTCTAGAAAACAATAAATGTTTACGTTTAGACACCCATGCGATCGTCACACTTTTTCTGTTACAAACTGACCCGGCCCCCATCAGAGAAGGGAAAAGTTATGTGGCCCTCACAGGAAAAAGTTTGGGGACCCCTGCCCTAGAGGATGTGAGGCCCACCCCCAAATAAAGCAGGTTAAAATAATTAAATTGCATACATGTTATTTGAGTAAACACTGAAAACGGGTCCCACAGACCCAAACAGCACACAAAGGTTAAAGGTAAGCATATAATAATGTTAAAATGTGCTAAATATATACACTGCAAAAAAAAGAAAGAAAAGAGGAGTAAAAGTAGCCCCCGACTTGTTTTATTTTTTTAAAGTAGCCCTCACCCTAAATAAGGTTGGTGACCCCTGCTCTATAGTAATGCACGAGAGCTGTTAGCTTGAGTACAGTGATGCATGAATATCATAACCTGGCTTAAGGCGAGACACCCCAGGTGAATAGGGTAATTGTTTTAACTTAAAGGTATCAGCTAGACATTTATCCAGTTAATTACTTACAATAAGGCAATTGTTTTTTGTATTACAAGTTTTCTGAAATAGCATGTTTAAATATGCAAATTATCCATTATTTCATTAAATATGCACATATTTTAACACATTTCAGGAATCGAAATCTGAACTTTGAATAAAGCCAGGTTCAAAATTCTTGTTTCATTTTGTAGTCATATTAGTATCTAAGGCTTTTACAGAAGGGATATTGGATATCTCTTTTTATCACTCCATAAATCAGAAAATACTGTCAACAGCCCTAAAATATCAATTTTCACCATGTTTTTAGGTATACAATGTTGTAATGGTGTACAATAATTCAGGCTATGAATGATATATGAACAAACACTTCTGTAAAAGCCTTCATAATATTGATAGGAATATAACTGGAAGGTTTGGTGTATGTACGTGCTACTGAAGTTGAAATTTCTCACTCAGAGTAGGAGAAAAAACTCATTTTGAGAAAACAACCTTTAAAGATTGCAGTGAGGCGCTAGCTAAACCCTCCTGTTCTTTGGATGACAGCTTGCGCATCGACGCACTCCGTGAAGGTATTTCATGTTCGGGGTCATTTGTTTTTTGTATAACCTTGCTTCGTGCAAGTGACAATTGTTGTCGTCTTCTCTGTGAACGTTTTTTTCGCCGTTCTTTTGCCATTTTGAGATTTCAATTTCTAGCGGAAAGCTAGCCAGGAAGTGTTTTAGCACACCACGTGACACATCTGAACGAATCACGTTGTCAGAAATTGACACCAGCCAATGAGATTTTGTTTCTTGGTTTAAGACCCCTTTGTGCTTTCACGATTGGTTGCTGATACAAAGGAAATGACCATATTTGGATCCGATGTGATTGTGCAGGAGAGACACAGCTTTCCAACGATATCTCTGATGACATGGTGCACACAGCGGTCGCGGTACTTTGTTACGTTAGAATGCTAACTTTTGGTGAATTTAGGAGCAATCTACAGACGCAAATAGACAAACTATAGTAAAATAAACACTTAAATGTGTATTTTGTACGTTTTCCTTCCAAAAGCCTGAAAGAAAACATGTTATAGAATCAAAATAGCACAAAATCTCAAAATTGACCAGTACTTGAAAAACGATGTTTTTGCCTGCCGTGTCTCGCCTTAACACGAGCCATGTGAGCATGAGGGTGAATGAAGTGCAGATGCATGCAGAAAAAGACATACGCTTAGTTAAATACTGAAACATGACCTATGATATAGTCTTGCTTAATTAGCAGTTTAGTACGCCAGGATGAGTCATAGATGCTGATAAGCTGATTGAGTGATTAAGACTGTCTTCTATCATCTGAAATGAGAATGATGGAGGGACGCTAGTGTTAGATCCAACGAGTGTGGAATAAATATGTAAGCAATAGTGGAAATCTGAGCATGCCGCTATGGCGGATGATCTCGTGCAGGGAAGAGTCGCTACTGAAGAGTGTGGCACTAAGAGAAAAAAAACAGAGATTTCGAAAATAAAGTCGTAATAATACGAGAATAAAGTCATAATTATGAGAATAAAGTCGTAATATTACGAGAATAAAGTCGAAACTATGTGTGGTTGAGAGGTCATTCCAGCAGACTCACCAGTCAACAGGTAATGTAACTTTACTTTAATGAAAACACATTTGATAAATGCTGTTTTGCTTAAAGATTTGTTACTCTTCAATTAAGTTGTGCTAATTTGCGCAGGGCTTCATATATTTTGGATAAGCCACATGAAGACAAGAACAATTAACGTTAGCTAATAACATACTGCAAGATAACGTTAGCTACATGTGAGTCAAGAACTGGGCTACAGTCACTGTATTTTGTCGCTGTTTGCCCCTAGAAGGAGCCAATTCACGGAGCCCTCCATTCACGGATGACCATGTGGTTCCCCCGCCATGTCTCCCTCTCCTCCGGCGAGGGAGACGGGGTGGGGTCACCGGGTCCCTCTATCCACCATCGCGGCTCTGCCGTCGATAGGTGGTATTCTCCAGGAACTCCCGGAGATCATCGGAAAGGCAGTCGCCTAATGAGATCTCCCCGTTCCCCAGGTTCAGGAGAGCTCTCCTCCGGATGACATAAAAAAAAGCTGCATAAGCGGCTGCTTCACAGCTTTAAAACAGGTCGGTTAATTAGACAGCCCGGGTTTGTTTCCTATGTCACAGATGTGCCTCCTACACACACCTCCGCTCATTCCTCAAGCGGGTTTGAACGTGAACCTCAATGTCCGGTTTACGAGTTTTCTCCTAAACGGCGACATGATGAGAGCCGCTGTGCAATACAGTGTGTGGAGGTGCATAAGCCAGCTGTTTGTTACCTGTCGGTTAACAGACAGCGGGGCTCGCGGCACAAGCCAGCTGTAATTAACCAGTCGGTTATTAGACAGCAGGGCTTGACGGTTACACCTGATGCTCCTAACCTGTCGGTTATAGGCAGCACGGTTTTTCCTCTGTCCCAGATGTGCCTATACTCTACACACGGTCGTAATGAGCCTAGGGCTGTTATTACGCACTGTGTGAATAGCACTGCACACACCTCCGATCATTCCTCAGCAGGTTTGAGCGTGAACGCGCCTCAATGTCCAGTTTACGAGCCTTCTCCTAAACAGAGACAGGATGAGAGACGGTGTGAGAGGCAGTATGTGGAGGCCCCCTCGCAGCCTTTTCGGTCCGGGCCCCTCTTGGGCTGCTTCACGGGCAACGGCGGCGAGGGCTCTGACGTGGCTCGTCACCATGACAACCACAGCACATCCAAAACATGTCGTGTGCTCTCAGAGTATTACTCAGAGTGGCGACGCGTGTGTTCGATGGACAGATGGATAATAATAAGCAGCAAGGCCCACCGGGTAAGCCGGCTGACCCTAACCTGTCGGTTATAGGCAGCATGGCTCGCTGCATAACCGGCTGTCTTTAAAACCTATTGGTTTTTAGGCAGCTCGGATTTTTCTCCTCTGTCCCAAACCTACCTCCTACACACGGTCGTAATGAGCCCACGAGTACCGTTATTACAGTGTGGACAGCGCTGCACACACCTCCGCTCATCCCTCATGGGTGTTGAGCGTGAACGCACCTTAATTTCCGGTTTACGAGCTTCTCCTAAACCAATACACTCTCACTCCTTAAGCGTCCAGGAGCGACGTTTGGTCAGTGTCCGTGGCGTCCAGTTGTGACGCTCCTAGGCTCCTTCAGCGTCATAAAGGGACGCAAATAGCTTTCAACTGATTGCAATGTATTCCCATCTGCGGCGGGATTTGACGCTCATGGAAGCACGGCATTCGTTTGTGTCAGCTGCCCTTAAAAGGCAATGTGAGCGTCCATTCCCATTGGATAACGGAGAATTGTACACCCGGAAGTAAGTATTCCTCTTACTGTCGATTGATTTTACAGTGATATCTGCACTACTCATCGACTAAAAAACACCAGATTATCCTTGTTAATTACACAACATTGATTGGTTTAAATTGTGTGCAATGCTTTTGTATTTTTCCCCTTCGATTCGGAGAAACAAATATTTTTTCTGAGTAAAGGATGGCAGAAGACACTACACTACCCAGAATCCCCAGCTATCGTTTGGACTACACCATGTGCTCTGTTTGACAAACCCCGTTTTTTTTCACCATTCATTCCAATGGCTGGCGTCTATGTCACGTGATCTTCAAATTTCTCCCTGCAGAAAAAGAAAACATGGCCGAACTTCGTTTTATTCTCGGTGGAAAATGCCTATTTTAAAGTTAGTTTGGCCATTAAAATGCGTTTTGATGTCATTTGATGCGAGAAATATGAGTTGTTATTTCAGATTATGTGTGCAGTGGATGTACATGATCTTTAGTTTGCTAGTTATTACGAAGATTACTTCAGGAAATCGCGACGTTTTCATTGTTACCAAGGTGGTTGCTAGGGACGCTGCTATCGATATTATTTCTGTTATGTTGTGTAACTGTTTAATGGTGTTATCTTTATTGCTACCCCCTTCCCAGTCAATGTATAGTGTTGGTCCACAGCGCAAACATATTAGTTTAACAAAATCCGCATCTAAAGATAGCCTACGTTATTTTCCCCTGTGCAATTCCAGTCTCACATCTCACAGCACATCGTCATTAACAAATACCGGAAACAGACCGAAAACATTTAAAAAAAATCAAATAATACTTTATTCCGAGTGTGCTTGCTTTTCTCTTTGAAAGTCATCACATAACGGCATTGTAATACACGGTTCGGCTGCATTAAATATTACATATCTGCCGTAGTTCTGTATTTATAGAGCCCTGATGAGAAGACTTCTAGACAAACATGAGGAACTGAAAACGTGACGTGGATCATAAATATATCAGCCATTAAACAACATCTTACATTTCTTTTCACACAATACGTCTCCTTGCAGTATCAACACTAATTCGGCTGACTTTTATATTTGATCCAATTGGTAGATAGGCTGTATTTACACCATAAAGGTGCACAGCTGATATAAAGGGACACCTAGTGGTTAAAGTATGTTATTGAATTTCATTATTTTTATTATTAGATATTAATGACAGGTAGCTAACAACTTGAATCCTCCAATAATCACAAGGCTTTGGCTTTTCTTGATGTTTACTGTACGATTCTCATTGTGAAACTAGAAATACAATACAGAAATAAAGCATACATTAGTACACATATAACTGATATACACACATTAATTCAATTAGTCTGCGTCTCATACATACACTCATACATGTACACAGCATCTGTATGTAATGCTACTAATTAAACCCATTTAACCAAACACATACAATCCACCATTTTACCATCAAAGGCATATGAAAACAACAGCTTACTGTAAATGTAAGTGCAATAAACACGCCAACATTAATAATGCAATAAGCCTAACATAGTGCATTGACAATAATGCTACGACTAGCAAGCTAAATGTAAAGCTAGCTGCTAGCTAAATTAAGCATGGTCTAACAAACTCTTCATACAGGGAAAATGTTACAGACTCACATTTTCTACAACATATTACACAGGTTATACATTATGTTCTGGTACTTACAGATCAATAGTATCTGTGAAGGTAAACTTCTGTTGTTGCAATGTTGAGGTAGAATGAAGGAGTCTGGAACCGTTGTTAGCCAAAAACACAGAGTTTTATTGGAGAAAGTACAGACAATACGGCCGGGAGATCATCTTAGTTTCACACGTCCCGTGCTCCACCAGCGATCTCTGAACCAAAAGACACAAAACATCTAACCAACACGAGGAGAGGCCGGCCCATAGAAAGCCCGCGTTTACCTAATCAATAACCGATGCGAGACAATGGTCTACTTGTCTCAAAGAGATCCAGACAAGCCTCAACATCCCCCACGGATATAGGAGAAGCGTTTGACCTGTGACCTCAACCCACAGAGGAGTCTTTGAGTGACTACAAGCAGATGTTTGCAGTATCACAGACTCTAAGGAATAATAAGAGACTCTATAAACAGATCAGATTAAAATATTCTCTTACAGATTCACTCTTTTTATCAATCTATTGATAACCAATTAACATTAGTCTAAGAATATTTCAGTCAATACTTAAAATCAATAGGCGTCCTCAGAGTTGGGTGGGCTCAGATACATTCATTACATTAAAAATAGAACAAGATTGAAAAACACTTCAATCACCATGATTGAACACAGTCAATCATAATAAAAATCATCTCTCTTCAGTGCTTGGCATTTTTGTCAAAAGGTACAATAATAAACACATGGGGTACAAAATATTATAGCAAAAATATATGTTTAAAAAAATAAGATATTTTATCATTTATCACTCAGTTAATCTCATTCATCAAACACAGATTCTAAAATCAGTTTACATCTCAAAGATTTACTTTAAGGCAATTACTTATAAGAAATCAATTTGAGGTATAAATCAGAATCATTAGAGATCCAGCTAAGGTTCCTAGTTTAAGGTATAAATTCGCAGTGATGAATCGATCAATCTGTAAACTGTAAAGTTACAGTGTCCTCAATCTTTAACATTACTTTACGTTTACTTCATTACGCTTTATTCAAGAGTAAGGCACTTAGTAATACATTTATTTAATTCAAATACACTTGTTCAAAATCTGAAAAGGAAAATCAGACATTTTATTTGTATCACAACCTGCAAAGGAAAAATCAGACATTTGTCCTTTAATCCAGTGTATCAACTGTAATCAATTATCAAAACATCTGTTCTTTATTCAGAATATCAACTTTAAACAACATCTCAATCGTTGAATGGAGGTACCCACGGGTCGGAGATCACGATGGAGACCCAGGGGTCCGGAAGCTCGGCATTGTACATTAATATTGTGTCCTGTACAGTCGAATGTCCAACTAGCCTTTGTGGGGCCTGGAGGGCGGTCTTGGCAACCCTTCGTATGGCTAATTTAACCACAGTGATCAAACAGATCACTAGGATCAGCACAACCAAGATAAACACTGAAACAGTAACAACAAATTTAACCAGCCCCGCTCCCCAAGGTCCAAAAGTTCCACTTAATTCCCCAAATGTAAACCCATGAGTTTCATGCAATTCTTTTATTCCCCTGGCAGTATCATGAGCCATGTCCATAACTTCAGGTGTGGCATCAGATATGAAAGAACAGCACTCACTTCCTATCACCTTGCATGTTCCTCCTTGGGCAGCTAAGAGGAGGTCAAGCGCCATACGATTCTGTAGTGCTACTGTCCTAACTTCCTGCAATTATTTGTGTTCAGCTAACATCGCTGTGTTGGATACATTTAAATGATGTTCTACCACTTTAGACAATGCGACAATTTCCTGCTGAGTAACATAAATACCGTACCAAGGCAAGAATAGGCTAGCTATCTGTTGTCCTTGTGTAATTGACCTGCTGTTCCTGTGTAGAGAGGGAAGTATTGCTGCAATCTCAGTAGCCTCTACTTTACGGATTAAAGGGATTAGGTAGGCTAGATAACAGGTACCATAAAAAACATCATATGGCACACATCCATAGGCCCGGTCCCCACAAACTAAGTAAACTCTCTGTGGGAGGGGAATTCTGGCTATATGTACTCTCACTATGGCATTACAGTCGCTGTGTCCCACATCAGGAGAGGTGTGAGATCCTACTGCATTCTGGAAACAGATGGACACATTCTTCCATTCATGCACAACAATTGGGGGAACATATACTGAGCAGTCACGTGTAGGGGGCTTGCCTAAGGGTATTGGCTGCGTACAGTCATGTATTTTAACCTCAACGGAGTCCACTGTCCTAGAGCCGAACCAGGGCACAACTGTTACCAAAGCTTCCACTAACAAAGCGGGTGTGTGTGGTTGCATTGTACATGTTGGACTTGTAAAGTTAGCTGAACAATTAGTCTGAGCTAGAGCTAACTGGAATCTATATTCAAAAGCTAGGTTAACGTATTTCTTCATATATATTAGTTTTAAAAACATCAAACGTTTGAAACCGTCAGGCAGGTAATCTTTATTTACTGTATCAACAATGAGAGAGACTAAGCCCTTGTACTGTAAAGGTTTTTCAGAGTCTATTGGGTAGGAAGGAGTGTAACAATCCCCAGCCTCATCGCTAATTCTAGATGCTATGTCATTCCAGTTTACTAAACCGTAATCAGCTTTTGTGAAAGGAATTGGGCTAAACATAGGAGAATGCATTGATTCTGGCATATTTTGGCACAACCAACAGTTGCTAACATTACGTTCATGTGCGTAGTCTAACATTAAACTTACTGCAGAATTAGTTTTAGTTTGTTTAAAAGGAGTAATTAAGGCCTTTTTTGAAGAATCTACCTCGCCTCCTGATTATTTAAGTGGAGTAGATGGAACATTTGTTTTGCTATTTGGTCCAGTAACTGTGCATGCAGTATCACCTAGATTGGGAATGCGGTAATCTGGCTTCCGCACTGTACATTTGACCTCCTTCCTTATCAGTGCCTCGAACTGTTCTATCGTGCTACACCACAGTTCTGGGGGCATTTCTTCGATGGTGTTAAGAACCATCCTTACCCCCTCTGGTGCGACCCTGAACCGAGAGTACTGGTTTTCTGGATATAACTCCCATGTTGAGTAAACTGAGGACACAGGAAACACAATAATACAGTTAGATGAGTCACATATTGAACTTGGGCAGTTAAAGGCAATAGTCTCTGACTTATGATCAGGGAGGGAGACAATCCTCCTTATTCTCCCTCCTTTTCTCTCTCTTTGTGTCTCTTGCACCATACTGAGTGTCTGTGTGGTGTTTGGATACAACCTGTCCTTGTCGCTAGGCACTTCTTTGCCCGTTGGTGTTGTTTTGCCCTCAGGGCCTGGACCCTGAGTGGTCAAGTCGTCTGCGCTCTTAGATAAGAGCACCTTATTTTCTCCCTCAGACGGGCGAGGTCCCTCGCCACCTGTCGTTGGGATTGTCACAGCTTCATCTAGCAGGGCGTTCTTGGCCAGGTACAGTAAACCCAGAATGACGATGATGGTGACTGCCTTCACACGCCAGCATCCGGTAGAGGAGAGAGACGACATCTTGAAGCGTGAATCCACTCCGCTCTACCTTGTACTCTCAGGGCTGTTCTGGTCACTATTAATACCTGGAAAGGACCTTTCCACCTGGGAGACAAAGAATCTTTTTCAAGCGATTTGATTAGTACATTATCACCAATCTGAAAAGGGTGGGTGGGCTCCTCACCAGGCTGGGGGAGCCTGTCAGCCACCTGCCTGTGAAACTTTCTCAACATGTCAGTTAGATATTTGACATAGTTAGTCATGTAATCCTCTGTCCACAAAAGAGTGAGTCTGTGGGGCATTACTGGAGGACTAGATCCTGTGAACATTGGCCTTCCCATCAATACTTCGTGTGGGCTGAGCCCTGTCGTTGCATTTGGTGAGTTTCTGATTGAGCACAGAACTAGCGGCAGCGCGTCTACCCATTTTAGTCCTGTGGTCAACATTGTTTTAGTGAGTTTTTCCTTTATAGTCAAGTTCATTCTCTCAACCTGGCCTGAGCTCTGTGGATGATAGGGAACATGCAATTGCCATTTGAACCCTAACACTGTAGCTAGACTCTGGGTTATCTTAGAAATGAATGCTGGACCTCTGTCACTGTTAATCCCTGCTGGAACACCAAATCTAGGGACAACATCTTTGAGAAGACACTTTACAACTGTTCTGGCGTCTTCTTTTCTGGTAGGGTAGGCCTCTACCCATTTGGAGAACTGGCACACTATTACCAAAATATATTTGAATCCTTGGCATGGTGGCATGTGCGAAAAGTCAATTTGCATATTTACAAAGGGCCCCGAGGGGGGCGGTAAATGTTCATGCTGAACTGGACCTTTTCTTCTTCTTGTCTGCTGGCATATCATGCATCTATCTACAAGGGTCTGTGTAGCTAGTGTAATGCCTGGAGCAAACCATTGTGACTTTATAATCCCATTCATCCCTCCTTTTCCTACATGTGATTTGCCATGTGCAACATGTGCCAAAACATGGAGGAATGAACGGGGACAGACCATCCGGCCGTCTGGGTGCAAGCTGGACTCAGCGTCAAGTGTACAACCTCGTCTTAGCCATAAGTCTTTCTCCCTAACATCAGCGCAGGCTTGCATGTCCGCGACATCATTAAAGGAAGGCAAATAAATGGTTTCTGCGGGTTGTGTCGAGGGGCATTGGAGCACCATAGAAGAGGAGGAAACTGCTGCTTGTTTAGCCGCGGTGTCGGCTAACGCATTTCCACGCGAAATAGGATCATTAGAATTTGTGTGAGCAGCACATTTAACTACTGCTAGCTGTGCAGGGAGCAGGATAGCGTCTAATAGCTCAGCTACTAACGCATGATGTTGAATAGGCTTACCAGCCGATGTTAAGAAACCGCGCATTTTCCACAAGACACCAAAATCATGGCACACACCAAATGCATACCTGGAGTCTGTGAAAATGGTTGCAACTCTACCTTGAGCCAAAATACACGCCCTGAGCAGAGCATACAACTCTGCAGCCTGAGCTGACGTGCCATTTGGCAAGGCTCGGCTTTCTAAAACTTCCCAGTCATTCACAACAGCGTAGCCTGCTAAGTGTACTGTGTCAGACGGCCTGCTCGCAGACCCGTCTGTGTACAGAATCATATCTGAATTAGGGATAGGGGTTTGCAACATATCAGCTCTGGGGGAGGAAGACATGTCAATCGTTGTGACGCAGTCATGTGTTATTTCAAAATCTGGAATTGGCACCAGTGTAGCTCGGTTTAGGGGGGGGGAACGTTTAAGAGTGATGTGTGGACTTGAAAGAATTACCGCTTCATAACCAGATCGCCTTGCTGCCGTCATATGCTGAGTAGCAGAGGTGTTCAGAATATGCAAAACTGCATGTGGGACATGTACTACACAGTCACTGGCCAGTACAATGGGAGAGGATTGTTTTACCACTATCGCCACTGCGGCCACAGCCCGCAGGCATGAAGGCATACCAAGCACCACAGGGGAGAGTCGAGATGAGTAGTATGCAACAGGCCGGAAATTAGAGCCATGCTTCTGCACCAAGATGCCTGTTGCAAAGCCCCCCTTCTCATGGACGTGTAGATGAAAAGGTTGATGGTAGTCAGGGAGCCCCAGGGCAGGAGCAGATGTGAGGGCCTGCTTTAAGTCCTGAAAGGCAGTGTGCATGTCCTCAGACCACTGAACAATGTTAGGGGCAGCCTGCAGAGTGGCAGCACGCAGGACAGAATCCATCGCAGCATACTCAAAAATCCAGTGTCTGCAATAATTTGCCATGCCCAAGAAGGAAAGCATGTCCTTCTTTGTGCGAGGTGGTGGTACTTTGTTCAACAGACAAATCCTTGCTGGCGAGAGGAGACGGTGTCCATCCCTCAGAATGTGACCCAAATACGTGACCTCAGTCTGGCAGTATTGCAACTTGGCCAGGGATGCTCTGTGTCCGCATTCAGAAAGTCTTTTCATGAGCAGAATGGAGTCGATGCGACAGGCGTCTTTATTGGGAGAAGCTAACAACAGGTCATCTGCGTACTGAAGCAAGGTACTACCTCCTGTCAGGACCAAAGTGTCCAGATCTCTCCTCACAGCTGCTGCATACACTGTAGGGGATTCAACAAACCCCTGTGGGAGGCGCATGTATGTGATTTGTTTACCTTTAAAAGTAAATGCAAACAGATACTGGCTGTCTGGATGCAGAGGAACAGAGAAAAATGCTGAACATAAATCAATCACTGTGTAGTACTTAGAGTCCGGGGGCAGAGAAGCTAAAATGAAATTGGTGTCCGGCACAATTGGAGCTGTCGGAATGACAATAGCATTAATAGCTTGCAAATCTTGGACAAAGCGCCACTCATCAGGGCGATTGTGTTTAGGTATGGGTAGAATTGGAGTATTACAGGGACTAGTTGTGTAAATTAACACGCCCTGATCAAGCAAAGATTGGATTACTCCTTCAATCCCCAAAATGGCTCTATGGGGCAAATTGTACTGTCTGATAGCTGGCAATCTGGCATTGGCTTTAAGTGTTACTCGATGTGGAGGCGCTGAGGCAACAAACCCAACATGATTCTTGTGTTTTGCCCATAATGCAGCCGGTACTTCTGAAAAATATGAGGGGGGGCCATACTCTGTGGGGGGGTTTGGTTGTAAATGAAGGAAAGTGCTTTGGGGGAGAGCAATTGGCTCCGCGAGACGCAGCAGGAAATGCTCCCCTCCAAAGTTAATTACGTTAGGTGTGTGTGTGTGTGAAAAAAGTGAGGCTTCCAGCTGGGCCTGGCAGCGGGCTGCCATGGCCCCCACCTCTTTTGGGTTACTGCCTGGCGTAACAGCCACCGTTATGTAGGGGAGGCTTTCTTCAACTTGGAGAACCTGCTGGGGTGTTGTGAGTCTGATGGGTAAAACACATCCTTGTCGGGAAATGAACAAATATTGTTCACTTGTCAACCGATCTGATTTGTTGCAAAAACCTCTTACTGATTGCGCGTAGTCATCTGACGGATTAAAGGCTGCTGTGCAATGACAATTCAACACAGGTCGCATAAGAGACATTAAAGACGCACAAACCGGAGAAATGCTAGCAATCTTCTGAATCCCTGTTGTGGAGAAAACAGAAATCATATTGAAATCTGGAAATGACCAACAATAAAGGTTGTCTCGCGATGATTGAATGAATTGGACTGCCTGATAGACCTTACTGTCAGGAATTGTCAAAAACAATCCGTCTGAAGTGCAATGTATTGTTGCCTGTAATTTACATAGTAAGTCCCTGCCCATTAAATTAATAGGACTTCCATCTGAAATAATGAAAGAGTGTTCCACGTTTGATCCATTAATTGAAACATTAGTGTTCTCTGAAATGGGTTCGGACATAGAAATTCCAGCAACACCGATGGTTGTGACAAATGTATTGGTTGCTTCACACACTTTCTCCTTAGTACGCACGGCAGACAAGGTGGCTCCGCTGTCAATCAAAAATATCTACAGCCGTACCACTAAAATCAACGGGCATAATCGGATCTTCACGCGGGTTATTGGAAAGGCGAATTGTTGCTGCTTGAATGGGTAAATGCTGTGATTCTGATCCTATATCTTCCTGGCACCACTATCTTCTATTAAATCCACTTTGTTGAGCGTTCTGCCCCTGGTTCTGTCTGTCATAACGTGGAGACTGCATTAATGCCAGATGTCCGGACTGCTGGGGGAGGTTAGGGGGAAGTGCGGGCTGGGAGAAGGGGGGCTGGGTGAGGGGGGGCTGTGTGTGCTGCTGGACCCCCCACCGCTTACCACACTGTCCTGCCCAGTGATCGGTTTCTCCGCAAACATGACATGGCATCAACTTTTTGGGATTTTTGTTCTGCTGCTGTCTGCTCTTATTATGATAATCCTGTGATCTCCCCTGATTTTGATACTGCTGTGTGTGGTTTTGTCCCTGCGTTTGATAAGCCTGGGTGTTTTTAGGCAATTGTTGAAGCAGTTGTGAAATTCTGGGAGTAAGAAATATTTGGCTCCTATGCAACGCACGCATTGTGGCGATAGTCGCTTTCCAAGATTTAATTTGCCATTCGGGAGTCGACATCATGTAGGCTTGAGCTGTCTCTGGGATTCAATTATGTAACAAGGTCTGTATGGCAAACAAATCATTACCCTCTCTTTTAATTCCCGCATTATTATCCCACACTGTCATGAAACGCTGGATAAATTCAGGGACATTTTCCGCTGGGTCTTGTACACAAGCCGTCACTTGTGAGAAATCTGTGTGAGTTTTAGCGCATGCTCTGATAGCCAATGCAGCGACGTTTTGTATCCACGTGTCTGTGTCGTGGGCCAGTCCCCTGCGGCTGTACACTCAGGAAATTTAAACTCGTCTCTGCACGTGGGCCAATCTGCCTTGTATGTTAAGATTATCAGCTGTTTAACATCATGAACCAAACAGTTATAAACTGAACAAACATTAGTCAACCATGACAGATACTCATCTGGACTTTTAGTGGGACTGGGAGCGTGATTAGTGACATCAATGACCTCAGCGGGTGTCCAGGGTTTGCAAACTGGAACCTCTCCTATCAGAATTTTCGGGGCGGTCACACTTTCTTCAGAATTATTATCCTGAGATGTTTGCTTTGTCGTGTACATTTTACGCTGGACATGTTTTGGAAAACTGCTGCCGTACGGCGAACCTGGGTAATCTTGTAAAAGGAGTGGTGGAGTGCGAGGAGTGGGGGTCAATCGCAGACTGCCATGTAAAACATTCTCCTCCCCCGCTGCTGTACTCTGCCCGGCGTGTGCCGAATCTAATTCTCCATGTTGTCCTATCTGATATCTCAACTTATTTGCATTCATGACAGCTGCAGCTGTTATTAACAGATCATCATCGGAGTTTCTCGCAACGGGATTTGAGAGTTCTGTCGCGGGAATTATTTTCGTACAGAGAGATACAGCCTGCTTTCCGTCCAACAGCCCTGCGTCTGTCAAAATACAAATGAGCTGAGATGGGGTTGGCGTTTTACCTTGTCTTTTAATCCAATCATAAATTATGGATTTTGCAATGTCTGGAACATTCTCACCGTGTCTTTCCCTGAATCTGGACATGTTTTCTGATCTTACATCAAAAGCAGCCTCTAGGCTAAGCAAATGAAAACTTTTTGCACATTGAGCAACTTTATCAATAAGCGCCTTGAGCTCAATGGAGCCTCGCTCGCTGCCAACAGATTTTGCATTTTTCCTTTCTTCATAACCCCGCTTTTCTGCCAAAGCCATCCAGGCTTTCACACATTCTGTCATGTATTTCTGATCCCATGAACAATTAGAATTATCTTCCACCAGTTTAAATGCTTGCCACAACACGGCCATATCAAAACTACCTGTCAGAGGCCAATCAAATCGAATCAATCCTTTCTGATTAATCTGTTGTGAGTGTTCGCAAAGTAACGATGTAAACGGCATAACTTTAGACCAATCCAAAGTTCTTCCGACAATTCCAGACGGCATGTTTGGAGAAAACAAATGCGTGTAGTGGTTTTCGGCAATCGGGTTTTTTTTAAGTGTCTTTGTGCGTGAAATGGTTTTCCTCTTACCAACTGAATCGTTTGTGGAGGCAGTATTACCCATGTTTAACGGTTAGTACAATAAAACAAACACTGCAATTGGACAAACAAACATGTACTCGCAACAAAATCAGTGCCCTGGCCAAAAAATCATCCAGTTTAATTTAGTCCGAGAATTACGGAAACGTCAACGGGAGCACTGAAATATCTGTTTAATATGGGCTCTTCTCAGCTATATTCAATCTGTTGATGAGCAATAAACTACCTTATTCTCAATCAAAACCACTATGCAAATGTATGGTAAAACTGCTCAACCGACCGAGAGCAGCGATTGTTTTAATTAATTCAGTGCTTTTTTAAAAAAAAAAAATTTTTTATAAACAACAGCCAATTCAATAATCCGTTAGTTTATTAAACACAGTGTGAACGTAATATTCTGCCACGACCCTTCCCATTTAATAGCTCAATTTAGTTCTTGAGCTTATGGTGTGATTAACAGAAAATACAAGTCTGTTCTTAAACATTACTCGTGTGCCGCTCACCACAGGGGGGAGAGGAATTCGCCCTCCCTCGTGCAGGCCTGAGCAGACACTCGAAAACGGATTGGTCTGATTTAAACCCGTTGAAATCTCCAGAATTCGGCAATTTGTTTCAATTACAAATCCTCACATTGCTTTTTTTTTTTTAAACAGAGGTTCCACCTTGCTGATGCTTTCCTTAAGGTCTCTCCGAATATTTGCAGTGTGTGATTGTCCAGTAATTTAATTCTAGAAACCACACACAGCGGAAATCGTTAAAAGTCGATGTTCCGAGGTTATTTATTAGCCCCAAATATTCTTATTGTTTTATACATGAGCTGTGCTTGCTTTTGTTGGCACTTGCCCCAGCAGCATTCACAGGAAGAACCGGCCAGGATAAAATCCCCTTTGACACCGATTCCTCAGGTTATGATTAAGCCTTCAGATGTACATAGTGGAGAGACCAAAACAAATTGCACTCGCGCAGTTTCACAGATAATTTTGATACCGTCAATCACAGAGTCTGGTAAGGCAGTTGTTCAAATAGATTTGAAAAAAAGCACTTACCAGTCTTCTGAAGAAATCTCGGTATCCTATTCGTAGACGCCAAAATGTGAAGGTTGTTCTGTTGTTGCAATGTTGAGGTAGAATGAAGGAGTCCGGAACCGTTGTTAGCCAAAAACACTGAGAGTTTTATTGGAGAAAGTACAGACAATACGGCCGGGAGATCATCTTAGTTTCACACGTCCCGTGCTCCACCAGCGATCTCTGAACCAAAAGACACAAAACATCTAACCAACACGAGGAGAGGCCGGCCCATAGAAAGCCCGCGTTTACCTAATCAATAACCGATGCGAGACAATGGTCTACTTGTCTCAAAGAGATCCAGACAAGCCTCAACATCCCCCACGGATATAGGAGAAGCGTTTGACCTGTGACCTCAACCCACAGAGGAGTCTTTGAGTGACTACAAGCAGATGTTTGCAGTATCACAGACTCTAAGGAATAATAAGAGACTCTATAAACAGATCAGATTAAAATATTCTCTTACAGTATCCAAAGCAAAAGCGTAATAATAAAGGAACTCTGCAGCACCGGGAGTCGGTTGCATGTCGTGACGTTAACTGAAGAAATTCCCTATTACATGCACACATCCTAGGTACCACAAACGAACACAGGGGGGCAGTATAAACAATGCAAATCAACCTTAATAATGTATATTGAACAGTTTCACTTTGAAACTAATATTCATCTTCCAAGAAAGGCAACACAGATATTATACATAATATATTATACTCTTATAAGATGGATGTAGATATTTCATCTCCGGCCTTGTCAGGTATTGAACAATCAATAAATAAAGAACACAGAATTGTTAAATATAAAACACAGAATTTGTGTGATTATACTAAATGATTTACAAATAAACACCACTGCATATTTACAACTGTTACACATGCTGATGTAACGCAAATGTTCCAACTTGGGATCAATAAAGTATATCTTATCTTAAGCTGATTGATGGCTACTGCCATATTTGCAAAATGTGCCTCTGAACCTTGACAAGTGCATGTTTCAGGCTTATCAATTAATGTAATGTTATCAATTAACAACAGGGGTCACAAACATAAGACCAGCTGTTAAATAAAGCTCTTCTGACCTTAGCTGGCATGTGGGTATATATTAATGCTGCCCATTATGGGCACAAGCAATTTTCACCCATTTATTAATTATATGTTTTAAATTTGAGTGTTTCCTATCCCCTAAACCTCCAGGGATGTACACAGTTTAATACTGGCAACTTCTTATTATGGAAAATACGAAAACGTCTTTTAAAACTACAACTCCCAGTAGAGACGTGCCATAGATAGAGAACATGTTGCGAAACAGAATAGCCAGCATGTGTAGTTCTGGGGACGGGGTGGGGGAGGGGGGGACGCGGTGGACCCGTTCAAATCCAGTTTTGGACAGTCTACCGTGGTTCCATCCCATTTCAATTGCTGTTCGAGAATCGGCGTAACCCTCGGAGCACACTCTCCAAACACAGAGCTTGAGGACTATCACGGGGTTTGTCAAACAGAGCACATGGTGTAGTCCAAACGATAGCTGGGGATTCTGGGTAGTGTAGTGTCTTCTGCCATCCTTTACTCAGAAAACATATTTGTTTCTCCGAATCGAAGGGGAAAAATACAAAAGCATTGCACACAATTTAAACCAATCAATGTTGTGTAATTAACAAGGATAATCTGGTGTTTTTTAGTCGATGAGTAGTGCAGATATCACTGTAAAATCAATCGACAGTAAGAGGAATACTTACTTCCAGGTGTACAATCCTCCGTTATCCAATGGGAATGGACGCTCACATTGCCTTTAAGGGCAGCCGACACAAACAAATGCCGTGCTTCCATAAGCGTCAAATCCCGCCGCAGATGGGAATACATTGCAATCAGTTGAAAGCTATTTGCGTCCCTTTATGACGCTGAAGGAGCCTAGGAGCGTCACAACTGGATGCCACGGACACTGACCAAACGTCGCTCCTGGACGCTTAGGGAGTGAGAGTGTGTTGCCTAAACTGTGTGAAATGCAACGTCTGGAGGGCTCTGGCGTGGTTCGTCACCATGACAACCACAGCACATCCAGAGCAGGTTCGCGTGCTGAGTGACGGCGTGCGTGTTAAATGGACAGAGGGAAGTTATTATGCAGCAAGGCTCCCCGGTTAAGCCGGCTGCCAATAGCCTATTGGTTACTTGGCAGCATGGCTCGCTGCCTAAGCCGGCTGTTTTTTGTTTTTTTTTAACTTATCGGTTAATAAAACAGCAGGGCTTGCTATTCAAATCTGTCTACCTTAAACTTTTTGGGTTTAGGCAGCATGGATTTTTCCTCTGTCTCAGATGTACCTCCTACCCACGGTCGTAATAAGCCCATGAGAAGGGCCATTATTATTATTATCGTGTGGAAAGCACTGCACACACCTCCGCTCATCCCTTAGTGGTGTTGAGCGTGAACGCGCGGTTTACGAGTCTTCTCCTAAACGACGACATAATGAGAGCCTGTGTGAAATACAGCGTGTGGAGGGCTCTGGCGTGGTTTGTCACCAACCACAGCACATCCAGAGAATGTACACCCGGCGCTATCAGAGTACTGTATGGTACTCAGGGTGGCGGCGCGTGTGTCTGATGGACAGATGGATGAGCAGGCGGCTGGGCAGAGGGTAGTCTCTGCAATTCGCCTCTCCCCCCACAGTTCTACGGGATACAGGGAGTCCTGTCATCCCAGGAACAGTGTCTCACGCTCCGAGCAGAGCGGCAGGAACTCTGGTTAAAGAAAGCCTTTTTCCAGGGTTCCTCAAAGGGAAGAAAATCGTTTTTTTTTACTCCCGCTATTTTCTGTTCCCTCACACGTGCGACTAAAGATGAACAAAGGGGCAGGTAAAAAGAGTTCCTCCTCGTGGAACTACTTCGAACTTACAAGTCCAAAGGAAGTTAAATGCAAGCTCTGCGAAAAGACTTTGGTCTATCACAGCTGTAGGAGCAAACACAATAGTGGTGGCTTAAAGCCCACCTCTGCTCCGCGCCGTCCTTTAGATGAGCCTGGTCAGATTTAATAAAAGAAGGAGTTCAAAACACCGGCATAAAAGTTATAACAATAATCTGATTTTAATACAGTAAAAAACACAATACGAAATACAGAGTGCCCTGAAACAGAGCACTCCAGGCTCCCCGCTCTACTGCCGTGCGATACAGATATCGGGACCAGCCAGTCAGAAACAGGGAGCATTTTGCATGAAGAAACAACAGTATGGACATTTTTGGGGTGGAGAGTCACTTCTTATCTTCCACCGGACTCAACTCCTTTAATTTCCCAGGGAAGGTTTCACGCAAACTATTCTTTCCTAAACAATCAAACATTGTACACAGATATATTGGTATCAAACATTGTACACAGATATATTGGTGCTTGGGATTATATTGGCCCCAGAAAGAACCTTGAAAAAGAACATGTGTGTGTGTTTAGTGAGGGGACGTGTGTGTGTGTGCTGATAAGCCGAGGCGTATGTGTGTGAGTTGCTGATATCTGGGTCAAGGAGTTAATGTGAGAAGGTTTATATATATAGGATTACTTTAAAACAGTCCCAAATAATTAGGGCCGGGACTTTAACGCGTTAATTAAGATTAATTAATTACACAAAAATTAACGCGTTAAAAAAATTAACGCATTTTAATCGCACTTATTTTTGCACCGCGGAACATTTCTCACTGGATGAGTTTCAGGCGTACCGATTATACTGGAGCACCAACTAACGTTCATGACTTCAGACAACAACAAACCACAGTGAACAACAGTGGGAAATGTTGTTTTAAAAACCGGACGGATGGAAGCGTTGATAAGAGCACGGTTGTGTGCAAATTATGCAAAAAGGAATTTGCATATCACCGCAGCACATCAAGCCTCAAGTATCACCTCAATGCAAAACATATAGCAGCTAGCGTGGACGTTAGCCTCTTTTATCGCGTTCACACCATACAGTCTATGGTTCACACCAAAAAGAGCCGGTACTAAAATTAGTTCATGAGAACCTTTTTACCCCCACGAAAGTCCCTGCTAGAGAGCAGAGAGCTGCTAGAGAGCAGGGACTTTCGTACGGCTCTCTTGTGAGAAAAGAGCTATATTTCAGATTGGCTGGGCGGATTGCAAACCACGCCCCGTAAAACTCCCAAAAAGTTTGGTGAAGCCGCCATTTTATTATCCTCGCATTAGCATTATTAGCATTAGCATTAGCCCAGCGCAGAAACGCAGAGAGACTAACTTATGGCAACACAAAATAAAACATGGGAGCGGTGGAGATGAGGTGTCGGCGTTCTGGCGATTTACTCGGAAGGCTTCAGTAGAAGCTGCTGGGACTCCCAGCAGCTTCTACTGAAGCCAGTCCCCAACTCCGGGGACTTCCGGCCGGGGACTTTGGGCGGCAGTATATGCCGTGAAGTGGTTTGCGGCCTGCCAGTAAACCCAAAGCAGAAGAAGAAGAAGTGACGTCAGCGGCTTCATTTGTTCTCATGAACTAAGTTCTCATGAACCTTTGTGGGAAAAGTACTGCGGTGTGAATGCGCCTAATGGTATACTAAAATCCATGTGAAAAAAATTGCTTCTCACTGTTCTCAGGTCAAATATTTATATGCGATTAAAAATGCGATTAATTTCGATTAATTAATTACAAAGCCTCTAATTAATTAGATTAATTTTTTTAATCGAGTCCCGGCCCTACAAATAATACATGTTCACTTCAATACAGTTCAAGATAATACCTGTTTACTTTAATACAGTTTAGAACAATATCGGTTTGCTTTACAGCCAGTAGCGTGGCGTGGGGAAAAATGTAGGGGAAGCCCATTTTTTGGGTCGGGGGGTGGTCAATAACGTAACCAGATGAGTGATTACAGCGCCCGGTATCATTTTACACACATTTGTATCACACAGATGCAGGACTTGCACACGCCTGTTATCTAACCGACAGGTCCGCACGCACTCTCCAGCTGAAACTCTCTCCTTATTAATTTAAGCATTTTACTTATTAATGTATGCAGACAATCACACAATCTATGTGATTTTTGGATTTACCGTGCCTCTCAATTGCCCGTGACAGGTTGGCAAGGTCGATGAATCCTGAAGTTGCCCAAGGATTGTTCAGGGAGCACGAATCCTTGTCAAAAAGAAGACATGGCCAGCAAATTAGACGCTGAAGTTTAGCGCTTCCAGTTAGCCACTCCGTGTGGACATAATTGTCCTCATTGAACGTCCGATTATCTCCCTTTTTCCTCTGCGTACACACAGCACGAGTGCAAGCATTTGCCTGTCATCTGATTTAATTGTTAGTTGCTGCTGTAGCGGAAGTTTAGTAAAGTTATGTTTGATTAAGTACGCAAAATCTCCACCCTCCATAATGCTTCATTCGCTTGATAATTTCTAACGGCGGTGATGACAGTTACAGTATTAAAACTGATGTTGATGTGATTTGATTGGATGGCAGTGTCCAATCAAATCGCCAGCCGCCAGCCGCCTCTGAAGGGAAGCAAGAGGCGGCTAGCTTCCCTTGGCATGGCCCTGACCAATCACAGGTTGGCAGGGGCATCAAGTGGGCCTCATCTGATTGGTCAATCCCTCCATTTTTGTTCACCAAGGGAAGCTAGATTCGGCTGGCCTCCTCTCGCAACAGTGAGTGCAATCTACTGTTTCACCATAACATCTAGAGGGGCGCTGTTTGTTTCACTCTTTGTAAAATACTCAATGAGAATGGGGGAGAGCCGGGCCGGCAGCAACACACAGCAAAGGAGAATTATCGAAACAAAACAAAGTGTTTTTATTTATTTATTTAAATTATAACTACAATCCGAAAAAACAGGGGAAGCCTGGCTTCCCTTGGCCTCCGGGAGAAAACGCCACTGTTTACAGCTCAACCTCAACAATGCGTTCGCATTTGAGTGCGAAGCACGCCAAAGAGGTTACAGAGAAAGACGCAGCAGCCGGCCATTACCAACTTCACTTCAAGGCCACTATACCTGTTATGTGTAACATATAGTGAAACATCTGTTATGGAAATTGTGAGATCAAATGTATTAACATTGCTGACTGTAAGCTGTATTCTGAAAATGTCATGTCATGTGGTTTGACTGATTAGGTCAAATCCCTGGAGTGACCTTTGAATGTGTGTAAGTGATCAACGGATGTTTTTGCAAGGGGGTTTGAGGACACAACAGGAAGTTAGGATAAGGTGTTATCTGTTTCCCTGCTGCTCTGTGTAGGGTGTGAGTTTTGCATACGGTACAAGGAGGGTCTCAGCTGACCTAATCAAATGTTGTAATGTAACTCTCTTTGATAAGAGAGACTGTTTCACTCAGAACAGGACGTGCTCTTTGGAAGAGACGTCATACTTGCACACACACACTGTAAAGAGAGGGGACGGACCAGACAAAATCAACACCAGCTGACTCACTGCTTGGGGGTCTCCCAGGAGTGAACAACGAATTAGAAGATATGAAGGGAGGAGCAACCAACACAACCCCTCCCCGCTTATGTGTATAATTACTTTAACATTTCAATACTGGACACTCTTGTTCTGACTGGCTGTAGTGATACGTATATCGCACGGTGGTAGAACTTGAGTCCGGGGTACTCTGTATTTTGTACGTATTTCTGTACTGTTGCCTTTTACCAGTAAACTCAGCTTATTGCTTATCTCATATCTCGGTGTCTGAGTCCTTCTTCTTATAGCAGACCACTCATCAAGGGACGGCGCGGAGCAGAGGTGAACCTTCCACCACCGCCATTGGGTGGTGCTCCAACGGTGTTCGATGGACAGATGGATAATAATAAGCAGCAAGGCTCACCGGTTAAGCCGGTTATGGGCAGCATGGCTCGTTGCATAAACCGGCTGTCTTTAAAACCTATTGGTTTTTAACCAGTTAACCTCTTAAGCCCCAAGCCTGTTTTTCAGGTTTCAGGCTCGAAAATGACATGCCCAAAACAAAGGACTATAACTTAACTTCTAAAAGGGTTATATGAATAATTTATTTTATCAAAGCAAGGTCACATCTGTGAGTTGGATGTAGAAGTGTCAGAATCAATAAAGATGTTTCAGTGTCAGAGTAAATCCAGATGGAACATAGTCAAAAAGTGTACATTTTTGTCTCCGCCCAAATAAAACCCATTACTTATAGTGAAAACCACCCTTGAATGATGGGTTAGTAGCCTAAAAGCTTTAGGAATCCAAAGTATAACATATAATAAGTACCCTGTATCAAGATTGAGGCAAAACAAGTGAGAATTGACCTTTTTAGAGAGATTTAGCAAAAAAAAGTCCAAGCGGACTAAGCTTTGGGCACATTTGGGTACATTTGGTTCCATCAGTGCCATTTAACCTTTTTCAGGTACCAGACTGTACAAATCATTGTACAACATTTAATTATCACTATAGGTATTCATTCCATAAAAAAAAAAATTATTGTTAAAAAAAAAAAATAATTAAGTGTGTGGAGTGTGTGTGTGGTGTGTGTGGGAAGTTCCCTCTTTGCATGAGATGCATGTTACTTGCACAATAAAAATGAGGAAACTTAGGAAACATTTGACTCCAACTGGAGCAGATTTATTAAAAAAAATTAGCAACACACTATACAACAAACATTTTTTGGGTAAAAAAAAAACTTTATACAAACCCTGAATGTTACAGTATTACTCCAGTAAGTCATGCCATGCCCTGTAAAAGTTATTTTTGGTAGTGAAGCACAGAGGGACCTGACACTTCCTGCAGTACACAGGTGTCTTCACTCTTCAGTTGCCAGCATCAGAGCACCTCCTGACCTTGGTGGCATCTTCCCCATAATACTCGGGCATCCAGAAGCCATATCCTCATCGCCTTCCTCACTGTGAAAACAAATGTGGAAAAAACAAATAGATTAATTCTCTGGCTTGTACTTTCAAAAATGTAACTCAAATCAGAAATAACTTCTCTACAACAACAGCAGAACATCAATTTTGAGTGTGTGAAATAACATTATATCACTCAAAATGTATACCGTGTAAATTATGTGAGACGGGGTTCATATAATCTGTTCAATATTTAATATTAATATTCTGTCTGTCATATATATGTGTATGTATATATATATATGTTATGTATATATATATATATGTGTATGTATATATATATATATGTATGTATATATATGTATGTATATATATATGTATGTATATATATATGTATGTATATATATGTATGTATATATATATATGTGTATATATATGTATGTATATATATATGTATGTATATATATGTATGTATATATATATATGTATGTATATATATGTATGTATATATATGTGTGTATGTATGTATGTGTATATATATATATGTGTGTATGTATGTATGTATATATATATATATATATGAAGAGTTTGGTTCCAAAACGCTATAAATCCATGTTGATTAATTTGAGTAAAAATGTATTTTCTTTACCCAGAAAAGTGGCAAGTGAAAACCACTATTTTCTGTTTCAAACTTTCACATAGCATCTTGAGGTTATAATAACATTACAAATTAAAATCCAGAATTGATTTTCAAGATTTATTTTAAAAACTGATAATTTTTTCCCCAAAATGCAATAAATCCATGACACGTTTTTTTCCCTCCAAAATGCAATAGATCCATTTTATTTTTCATATTGAAACTGTGCAAAAATACATAACAGTAAGTCAGTTGATACATACAGTATGAAAACTTCTGAACTTGGTCAATACTAAACTTATATATGGGTACTGGGCCAAAAATACATCAATCATCGCTCCCAAAATGTATTTAACGGGTCATCTTGTTAATGATACACATTCATTACAACAATAAAACATTACATGTGAGGAAAATGTATCATGAACAAGAACAACAATATCACATTAGACCACATAAATTCCAAAATCACATTCATCTTTGCCATGTTACATTCATAGTAGTGCTGTACGTTGTACGATTGTCTTGTGCATACTATAAATCCATTGCATTCATATATCTGTGTAAAGAACTGTAAAGAAGATTGAAAACTGATTTGCACAAATCTACTATAAATGCATTTAATTAATATAACTATATTTCTGTGTAAAACATTCAATAACTTATCATTCATTAAGAGTGGAATGGTCACTCTCAAAAGGCTGGCACAATGGGCAGCTACTCTTCATGACTGTCACAGTCAACCTCATTCATCTATGACTGAGAGTGCATCATCATAGAAGGCACGCACATTGTCACTCACACCAATTTCAGAGAACAAGTTCAGGACATCCTTCCTTTTCGCTTCTTTCACTGTGCTTTCTTTGGGAAGCTGACTTGGCTTGAAGTTTGCCCACTTCTTTCCTCTCTTCAGCACTGAGTGGTAGCAGTATTCACCGCTATACACAGCCTTGAATCCTAGTTTCTCCTTCCTGAATTCCAGCATTCTTGCTTCACTTAGCTTAAATGACTTCTGTGACTTTACAAAAGCCTGTGTTTCTGTCTTGAAATCATAAGCCTCCCAGTCTTGACCATAGACGTGTACATTGCCATGACTGCGCAAAATCTGGTAGTATTCCTCTGGCATAAGAATGGTGTTCTTCTTTCGAACCTGTTGCTCAATCCTCCCAAACACACGATCCACGGGCAGAAAACTGTGCCCCCTTATAGGAAACACATACTCAGCACTGATTCTTGGAAAGGCCTCCTTTATAAAGGAAAACAGCATGGACAGCAGGTTAATATTTTTGTTCTGACCAAAACAAGAATCGCTGAACAATCGCAGCCTCTGAGCGTGGTGAAGAGCACCACTCAACTGTTGACGTAAACAGTGGTCCAGAGCTGAAGCAGTCATATTGCTACCTTTTCTATTCTCATGCTCCATCCATGTGTACAGATGAACATCATCCACAGCTTGCTTACTTCCCGTCCCATGGTGAATAACGACACCAAAGAGATACATGTAGAGCTGTCTGGAATAGTATGCCTGACCTATGGCGGTTTTAGGGAGTACCAAATTCTGCATAATGTCAAAGCAAAGGGTCACTGCATCATGATCTACCTGCCCCAGCAAATCATAGAACACCCGTGCTCGTCTCCTGTGTAGGATGTAGGATGCAGACTCACTGCGTTTCTCTTCTTCAGTCAAGCTGGGGTCCTTGACTCTCAGTTGAAACCTGGCACATGAAGAACAGGCATCTGTGGCAGGATGCCCGAATCCAAGGTTGAAGTGCTGTCGAAAAACAGTGTAATACAGGGAGTAACTGACTACATCATGGTTTTGTTGGTCGAATAGCTTGTGCATTCTTTTCACACTGAGGTCACAGGGTAGGTATTTCCGGCCAGGTGCTCCCCTTCTTCCATAATGGCTAGCCCTACATGTAAATGTTTTGATGTGATCCATCACATGCTGCTTCTTGGCATCATTTTCTGCCACCTTACGAGCACCACCCCTCAGTTCTGGTCTGGCTGTAGCGTTGAGTGCATAATACCTTGCCACTCGAGACACACGATCCTTGCCAATACCTGCAATGACAGAAAAAGGACATTTGTTGTATGTATGTAGGTGTGTTTGTAGTATGTATGTGTGTATGTATGTATTTATGTATTCATCTATATATTTATCGATCTATCTATTAATTAAGTCATCCATTGCTTCATTCATTGCTTCATTTATTAATTCACAGTATCCATTCACAATGACAGATGACATGGCCAAGAAGGGCATTTGTGATTAAGCAGTGCATCAGACAACTAAATAGCAGTTATTCATACATCTTAAATGCAAACCTATAGCCTGCTAGTCCTATTTATGTAGCCTATGTATTGTATGTGTAAGTACCTACTTAGGCTACTGCCTACTTTTCTACATTAATTCATCTTGCAATAGGCATATTTATCAAATAACAATGGCAGATGACCAGCGAACTAGGCTAGGACATTTGTGCCCAAGCAATACATCAGACAGCTTTAGGCTAAGTGATACTAATTCCTTAAGTAGGCTACATTTTAACATGAAAACAAACTAAAAAATAGCAAGAAACTTAAACATTAAAGATTCAACAGAAAAGCTTAATTGTGCCTTGTTCACTTCATGATATAACCTAGGCTACACATCAGGCTGCATTGAAAAGCCAGTGATGTGCTTGTTGTTAATTAAGCTGTCATTATCTAGCCTGTGTCCAGCCTATCACATCAACATAGCGTCGTTTAATGATCCACACGTTTTAAGAGCAGGCAGTCCTGTATGAATAATATAATTCGTAAATCAAAATTAAACTCACCCAAAACGCTGCAAAAGGTGGCCTTGCAGACAGGAATCTTTGTGGGATGATCTTCGGTCAGCAAATGATATTCATTAGTGACCTCCCTATCCTTCTGCATATCGCTGTTGACAACCTTTGGACGTTTCCGCTGAACTTTTTTGACAGTGATCAGCTGCAAAAGGACTTGATCCTGCTCGATTTTAGTAGATCCAGAGTAAAAACACTGAACGTTTTTTAATAGATCCCCTGGGGTCAATGTGTCTGCGTGACAGAAGTTTGCTTTTGTATGAGAATGATAACAAGCGACAGCCGGCATTTTTCCTCCTCCCGAGTGTCTCATTTTCTTAATCTCCTCACGTACATGATTACATTTCGATGGCTTGCGTTTCTTCCCCACCGCAGAAACCACCACAGGTTCATCAATGCCGTCAAAATTATTCATGTTTTTATTGTTTGTTGGAAGTAGATAATGACGAAAGCCGGTACATTCAGGGTGCTGCCATTATTGTTTACACTGCGTGGAATGCTCTGTGATTGGTTGAGGTGCGTGGAATGGTGCGCTGTGATTGGTTGAGCGGATGTATCGCATTCTGTAGAGAAGGGAGACTGGCTTTGTCGCTGTTTGGAAAGAAAGTGAGAAAACAGGACAGAATAACACGGCGGATATCGCGTTTTGGGGAAAATTGAATGTTGACTTTTCAATACCGACGAAATACAATACAGATTTCGGCGGGAACTCATTTTTTTCAAAAGTGGCGTTTATCGCGTTTTGGAACCAAACTCTTCATATATATGCGTGTGTGTATATATATAGTTGTAAGTCACTTTGGATAAAAGCGTCAGCTAAATGAAATGTAATGCTGTGTTAAATTCAACATGTATATGTCTTGTTTATTTCAACAACAAGAACAAGAAACGGCATCCATCTTCTTTGTTGTTGTTGAGTGTGTGAAAGAACATTATATCACAAGATGGATGCCGTCGTGTTATTGTCACGTGTGTGAAATTACTAGATGAATACACTCTTACACCAAATAAATAACAAAAAGATAAAAACAGATGCATACTCTTACACCAAATAAATAAGTAATAGATACAAACAGAGAGAATCCATACCTTTCCGGTGACGGAGGTTCATAATCAGAGTCATTACTGTCCCCTTCGTGCGTGACGAGATCACTATCTTCCGACGGAGAGTCCTGAAATACGATGTCCAATGCCTCCTCGACGGACAAAAAAGTCTTCTTTCTGGCTGCCATTGCTACAATGAAGACAAAGAAAACAAATCCTGCTGTTTCGCTGATCGATCTGCCGTTCTCTGCTCTCCTGTCGCCGCGGGACATGCTATGCTACGCTATAGCCTAGTATGCAGCGTACAAAGACTGGGTCGTGCGTAAATCAGCTGATACTGCCTTAATTTATACTTACGCAAACTCCTATCTCTGGAACCCATTGGTCGATTTGGGTGATTGACACCTTTTTAGAATCGTTAGAGCCAATCGAATCGAGTAGCAGTTTCAAATTACGTAAATACGTCATGCCTGCGGAGGGGGAGCTATGCGTAAAAAGCAGCTCCCGCAGCTGAATCCACGGACTGTTAATCGTTGGACCTACTCTTCTGACGTGAATGAAAGGATTGATTCTCAGTAATCATTTTAAAGTGACAAGAGACATTGGATTAACCCTGAGCAGCGTTTTTATTCCTTTGAACACAACTTTTGATCACAAAACAGCCAAGGTAAGACCTAATTATTGTCAGGGATTTGAAAACTGATATTGTTTACTTGCTATGTTGTGGCTGCCAGCTCGGTTAATGTTGTGCCTGTAGTGATGGGGTGTACACCCATGGAATCTGTGGAATCTCAGCTTTCAGAAAATGTGTTGTTTGTGCGGAAAGGATGAATTATAAATGATCGTTTTTGTGAGTTATGAGCAGACATAGCAATTGCCCGTTTTTGACATGGGGTCATTTAGAGGCTTCTTGTGACACTTCTTTTTCGAATTTTTTTTTTCTTTTTCGTATCGTCAGTAAGCCAAGTTTCCTCCGGTCAGATGGGTATGGAATATTAATAGTTTCATGAATGACACTTCAGACTTCACTGTTGCTACATATATAGCATTTTTGAATATACATACACATATATATGACAGACAGAATATTAATATTAAATATTGAACAGATTATATGAACCCCGTCTCACATAATTTACACGGTATACATTTTGAGTGATATAATGTTATTTCACACACTCAAAATTGATGTTCTGCTGTTGTTGTAGAGAAATTATTTCTGATTTGAGTTACATTTTTGAAAGTACAAGCCAGAGAATTAATCTATTTGTTTTTTCCACATTTGTTTTCACAGTGAGGAAGGCGATGAGGATATGGCTTCTGGATGCCCGAGTATTATGGGGAAGATGCCTACCAAGGTACTGCAGGAGGTGCTCTGATGCTGGCAACTGAAGAGTGAAGACACCTGTGTACTGCAGGAAGTGTCAGGTCCCTCTGTGCTTCACTACCAAAAATAACTTTTACAGGGCATGGCATGACTTACTGGAGTAATATTGTAACATTCAGGGTTTTTTATAAAGTTGTTTTTTTACCCAAAAAATGTTTGTTGTATAGTGTGTTGCTAATTTTTTTTAATAAATCTGCTCCAGTTGGAGTCAAATGTTTCCTAAGTTTCCTCATTTTTATTGTGCAAGTAACATGCATCTCATGCAAAGAGGGAACTTCCCACACACACCACACACACACTCCACACACTTAATTATTATTATTTTTTTAACAATATATATATTTTTTTGTTATGGAATGAATACCTATAGTGATAATTAAATGTTGTACAATGATTTGTACAGTCTGGTACCTGAAAAAGGTTAAATGGCACTGATGGAACCAAATGTACCCAAATGTGCCCAAAGCTTAGTCCGCTTGGACTTTTTTTTGCTAAATCTCTCTAAAAAGGTCAATTCTCACTTGTTTTGCCTCAATCTTGATACAGGGTACTTATTATATGTTATACTTTGGATTCCTAAAGCTTGTAGGCTACTAACCCATCATTCAAGGGTGGTTTTCACTATAAGTAGTGGGTTTATTTGGGCGGAGACAAAAATGTACACTTTTTGACTATGTTCCATCTGGATTTACTCTGACACTGAAACATCTTTATTGATTCTGACACTTCTACATCCAACTCACAGATGTGACCTTGCTTTGATAAAATAAATTATTCATATAACCCTTTTAGAAGTTAAGTTATAGTCCTTTGTTTTGGGCATGTCATTTTCGAGCCTGAAACCTGAAAAACAGGCTTGGGGCTTAAGAGGTTAAAGGAAAACCCGCGTGTTTTAGGGCCCTCCTCTTCTCTTTGTATAGAGGGGTGCTTGGCGCTTTTGGGCAGAGTTGGCTGGTATCTTGCAGGGAACTGTAATATGCTGTGAACTCTCCGGCCGCTCAGGCTCTCAATAAATATCAGTGTATTGACAGGCGAATCCAGTTTCACTCATTTCATGATTGGCTCAACATTGCTGCAAAGAAGTTTTTACTTCACAATGAGTGTAAAAAAATGTAATGTGGATCAGTATGTGTGAATAAATTATAAATTGTCCTGCTGGTCCACGTCAAAAATTAGCTGGTGTACCCCGAGGCAGACTCTTGCCCTCTGTGCCCTTGTCATCTGCCTCATGGTGGGCAAGAGGCTCTTGAAAAATTGCACATCCTCGTCCTCCTCCACCACTGGTGGGGTTGGCTGGGCAATTGCTGGGTAATTGCTGACAGCAGACTTCGTTCAAACGGGGACATCTCCCTCCCCCTCCCCCGTGTTTTGCCCCGGACCTCAGCATTCTCCTCCTGGCTGACTGCTGCTGGCTGACTGGTGGACTGGCTGGCTGACTCACTGTCTACCTGGCTCTCTTCCTCTGCCACCAGGGTGGATGGAGGCAGGGTCTGCCGGGGGACATTGCTGGACGTCTCACGGTCTATGATGAATGGGGTTAAAAACCCCATCACTGCCATGAAACGCCAGGGCTTGTACCCCCCTGCAGACCCTGCCCCGCTTCTTTTGGCCTCCTTCTCCATATTCTTTTCCTTGCGGAACCTGTCCCTCAGACTCTTCCATCTCTTCTTGCAGACATTATCTAATAAAATGAAATGAAATAATAAAGTTAATAAATAATAAAGTGAATTTCTTGAATTTACTAAATTATTCCTCCATTAATGAATGCTATTTTTATGCTACATTCCATGCTGGCTAAATATACTGTCTATGCTTGATAGCTGTGAATCAAATCAAGTTTGATTTATATAGCACATTTATAAACTATTTTTGGTCGAGCCAAAGTGCTGTACATACAATAAAATTAGCCTACAGTAGAGACACTTTACAGCAAATACAACAGCACATATTGTTCAGAATATCAGTATGAGAAAAACGACACCCTCTGCACGTATTATAGGTTATATATTATGCTTATACTTATTATATTATATATTATATGTTATGCTACATTACTAGCTGGCTAAATATACTGTATATGCTTGATAGCTGTGCATGTGTTATGTTATATATTATGCTTATTATAATGTTTTTTTATTATTATATTAATATATATTATATGTTATATGTTATTATGCTACATTACTAGCTGTCCATTCAATGCTAAAACGAAGTAAACTGGATATAAACTCCCCAAACAGTTGAAAACCTACCAGTTTCACCAACTGTCTCTGCCACCTCCCGCCATGCCTGGTTCCTCCGGTTTAGGTCCCGGTAGGTGAACAGAGTACAGTCATACAGGACTGGGACATTTGCCACAGCAATGATTAATTTGTCCTCCATTTTATGACATATGGAAAATAGTCAAGACCTGCGGGATCAGCATACACGCGGTTTGATTGGCTAGCGCTTGTACTGGCGGGAATTGCAAAAACGGGATTTGATTGGCTGACGCCAGCTTCGAGAAAGCATCGAGCCTCAAAAGTTGAACATTGTTCAATTTTTGACGCTCGCGACGCTTGCAACGCCTTGCCAAGCTACCCACAATGCAGTTCGGCGAAGTTTGAAAATATCCTACGTCACCCCATTCAAATGAATGGGCGAAGCGTTGAAAGCATTTTTTGACGCCTGTAGTGTAGACGGGCCGTGAGTGTTTTTAGCAGAGCCATATTGTGTCCTCGTGATTATGTTGATTATTACCTGCCTGTATAATGTTGCAGCTCAGCTGATTTTGGATTGATGGCCAAGGGAGAGGGACTTAAGTGAGTGTGAAAACACAAGGTAAGTTTAATACTACTGTTTTATATAAGTAAGCATACTAAACATGTATTCTATCACTGTATTATATAAGTAATCTTGTTAGTAACCTACTGTATGGCAGGTGGAGGGGCAGTGATGTTACAGGTGGAGGAGCAAGACTGCAAACTCACAAGACAGAGAAATCAAAGTTTGTTCTCCAGAGAAGAGGTTGATTTCACTTCAATTTTTTATTTCATATTTTCTAAAGATGTGGAAATGGCAACAAAAAAACACGTGAGAGCTGTAACCAAGACAACTGTAACAACAGGAGTAGAGAGCCACCAAGGTTTTTCAAGTCCCTCTCTTACTCCATTTTGCCAACCCAAACTTCCAGGTACATGACGGGACACCTTGCTTGTTTTTGTTGTTTGCTCTCCTCTGGCTGGGTGCTGGCAGGTGGAGGGCAGTGATGTTGGCAGGTGGAGGGGCAATGATGTTATGGGTGGAGGGGCAGTGATGTTACGGGTGGAGGGGCAGTGATGTTACGGGTGGAGGGGCAGTGATGTTAGCTGGGTGCTGGCAGGTGGAAGAGCAATGTTTAGTCCAAATATTTCCATTGCAACGGCTAATGGAAATGATTGCAGCTGTGGATCTGTTTGGGGGTTGCTGGATGTGGTAGCTTGGCTGCTGTTGTTCCTTTTCACCTTTTTGGATTGGCTCTTGCTTCCAAAATGGCCATCTTTTAATTTTTTTTTTTTGTTGTCATTTCTGATTTGTTTTGCCTCAATTCTCAGCCTCAGCCGTATAAATCTTTTTACGAGTTTTTGTTGTACTCCACAGCATGACGGAAGCCTGCTGGAGAGGGCCTGAGCTTCTTTCTCCAAGACACCCACTGCGTTGGGGAGCTGCATGAGGGAGGAACCAGTCTTGGTCCTAAATAGTTCCTCAATTTGGTGAATGAAGTCAAAGGCTTCTTGGGAGGGACGACAAAGAGCACCTGCCTTGAAGTCTTTCAAGTCCACTAACAAGCTGTTGTCACCAGAAGGACTCTCATCATGGTGCTCTGTTGCAATTTTGCATTTTTCACAGATGCTGGCAAACTTGATGATTTTGTGGACGATGTAGCCTGCAAGATGGAAGAGAATACATTTCTCAGTTTTTGTGAGGTCAGGTGCTGCTGCTCTGTTCACCGCCATCAGCTGTTCCACTCTGACTGATGGAGTGATTTTTGGCTCCCCTGTGTCCAGGAAGTCTGCCAAAAAGCTACTGTGGTCTTCCTGGTAGCTCCCAGAGCTGATGGTGGTGAGGAACTGCCCCACAGATATGATTCTCAGTGCATGATGGAATTCCACTGGAGTTGGGACAGGATTTTTAGACCTCACACAGCTGAATGTATTTTCAAGGCAGTCTTGTGTGAACCTTGACGTTAACACAAACCTGTGTCCTTGTGTAAGCATCTCCTCTTGTATGGCCAAAATTGATGTTGTTGCCATTATCACCCCTGTTTGAACAGGCTTCCAACCTCCCTTTTGACCTATCTTTATCCCACGAAACAGATGGACGATGTTCTGGAGGAAGGTGATGGCCTTTTGGTACTCCTCCATCTTGAGCCTGCTCAGGGCTATAATTGGATGGCGAGATGACATCAGATCAAACCAACGATCAACCTGCTCCAGGAACCACGCTGTCGTCAGGTATGACAGAGGGCGGTTTTCTTGCTGCACCATGTATTTCAGCCCAGCACTTGTAGCCTTACTGAACACATTTAGAGCAAGACCAACCTTCATCTTATCAAAGTGACTTGGCTCGATGGCTGCAGCTGAAAGATGGGGAGCTATTTTTAAGGCCATCCCTTCCTGAAAGGTCAATAAGTCCTTAATGGGGACCACAGAAACCTCGTTAGAGGGGAGGTTCTCTCTGTTAACAACATCCTCAGGAATTATGAAGACCTGCCCACGTACAAGGGCACTTTTTAAATTTTTTACCAGATGTGGGACATCGGGCATGAAATAGAGCTGCCTGTCTGGTTTTGCTGGATGTGGCACCGATGTTTTATTTTGGTCCACCCCAAAGGATTTCCACATGGCTCGGTTAGGGCTACCCATGTCGGTGGTGACATCAAGCACATGTAGCCCTATGGATGCTGCCCTCTGTATTATCTCAATAATGATTGGCCTGTACTCTGCTCCATTGGTAGAATTGCCAGTGTAATGATATGCCACTACTTGCTTCCACCGTGTTGTGTTTCCAGCCAACATAAACACACAAGCATGTGTTGCCACCCCTGTGTGACCTGGTAAAGTCACATCACCGTACAGTTTGCCTGTAATCATGTCTAACTCCACACTTGGTGTGATTGCCATTTCATCCAAGGTCAACACACACTCCCTTTCAAGGTCTGTCAATTTATCTGCCTTCAATTTTAGGAAATCAAAGACCTCTGTCAACACACCAGGCTCAAACTTAACACATTGCATCCTTCTTTGCAGTGTCCTTATTCCTGGAAGGGGAATCTTCAATTCCTGCAGAGTTTTGTAACCCGTTGGTCCGCTCGCAAAGCGCATTTTTAAAGCCTTCTTAATTGTCTCATTGCTCCATTTCATCCCCTTTGTGGTGAGTCTGCCTAATGCCTTCAGTTGGTCTTTTGAAAACGTTTTCTTATATTTATTGTCCCTAATTTTCATTGTTTTCTTGAGAGCTGCATTTTCCTTCCTGATTTTTCTTAGTGCAGCCTTTGCTTTTTTGGTGATTCCTTCTTGGCTCTTTAATTTTCTCTTTAATTGTTGTAATAGATCTGTTTGAATGGCTGCTGGTTCCCTCGTATGCTGACTGGCTGCTGGTTCCCTCGTATGCTGACTGGCTGCTGGCTGAGTGGGTGGTGTCCGCCCTCCCTGTCTCTCCTCACTAGCCATGTCCTCTCTTTCTTCACCCTCACTTTCCTTTCTCTCAGTCTCCTCATCCCTTCTTCCCTCAATCTTTGAGACTAATGTAAGTAGAAGACATGGCACTGTAAATGTTCGAACATTTAAAATATTATACCACTTAAAAATAAGAAATATTACTTTTGTTACTAAGAGTTCATACTTATTATACCTGTGTCACCTTTCACACTATAGCTGTGATCATGAGCTATGGGCTTTGTAGATACAGGTCCCGGGGTGAATCGTGGTGCAGGGGCCCTTCTCTTTTTGACCACAGGGCGATGCACGAAGATGGTGGGTATAGCCTCTGCTCTCAGCCTAGTCTTGCCCTTTTTTGTCTTGACAAACTGGTCTGCATCAAAATGTGCCTGCGAAGTGACTTGAGGTTACTTCACACACAGAACAACTGTGTCTGAATCTTGTCTGCCCACATACATATTCCATAGTGGTTGAATACACAGTATTAGGAAACACTTTATACTTACTGGACATGTTATACTCATTACATACTGTATATAAAATATGACCAAGAATGTGAGACAACTTTATAGAAATTCATATCACATCTGTTACTGATGCCATTTGTCATACTTTATTAAATTCACAAATAATAAAGTTCCATAACTTCAGTTGGGAACAAAGACCACACCTTATCTCCCCAAGGCAATTTCCCATCCAATAGGTGTGCTATATAGGTGTGTATAACCCTTTCTCCTGTCTGTTTATCCCTCTTTCAGCACAAGAACCAGAGGGGGATTCAATGGAGCCTGAATACCTGCACTGAGACCCTCACCCTGCACCCTGAGTCTCAACTCTGTGTTTTTCAAGCCTTTCCCTGTTTTTTTGTATTAAACAAAACATTAAGCTTTCCCAATGGTGTGGTTTTCGTTTTGTGAAAAAGTGCAAATGCAGTGTTTGTATATAATTACCTCACATATTTTTTTGCTGTTGGTCGTGAAATTGCTCCTGCTGACTTGAGCCAGCCATTTTTTCCTCCGCTCTGTGTCAGTGGGGAAGCCGTACATTCGTACTCCTTTCTCGGAGCGATTTGAGCATCCCCAGGCAGCACAGCAAACCAGGACAACACGGAGGAAAAGGCACAGACAAACTGCATGATATGCTATTCAATGTTTATTGAATTCCATGTATTTGCAATGGATGTTCCTAAAACAACACATTTAACATCATCATCATCATCATGCTGCTGCTGCTAGTCCTTGATAGTCACCTGTCGGTCTCCTGTCCTTTCTGAAAGCCATAAAGATGACATTAGTCATTTAGATAACTTGTGTCCTCAATTACCATGGGATTACTGAAACTACCATGAATTTAAGAAAATGGTAGACATTAATCTAATCTGAATTTTAAAGCATTACTTTAGATCCCCTCCCTCTAAATATATCAATAAACATTAGAAAGTGATGCTCCTGACTACCATACAAGTTTAAGAAGATAATATTGGTTTTAAAGAATTCAAAGCTATAAATAAACAGCAACAGGCTCTTTAACCAAGGCACTGTTAGCCTAACATGTAAACTAGTTGTTCACACTAATCCTAATATTATCACTTAATATTAGCAAATTCTATTTTATTTTTTAAAACATATTGATGTAAATACATACACATATCGATTTGTTGTATAAATATTGAAAATCAAAACCTTTATTCACTAATAATTACCAAAAATCGTAGTTCTATCTCCTGTTATCAGTGCATTCACATTGCCCGCCTTGAACTTCCGGGGAACGATCCTCGTCTACATGAACCACGTGACGATAACCGTTTTTGGACTTCCGTTGTCGTAACTCTTCTATTATACGGCTCTGCACCATTCTAACAGGTTTAAAGTGTACACACCACTGTTCATTAAAGGGGACCTATCATGCAAAATGCAATTTTGTACATCTTTTATACATGAATGTGTCCCCGGTGTGTCAGGGAATTCACCAAGAGTCAGAAAACACAACCCTCTCTCTTTTCCTCCATACCCAAATCTCTAAAAACGGGGCTGCAACGGAGCAGATTTTTATTTGAATTTTTCTGATGTCAGAAAAGGGGTGCTCCGCCTATATGGGTAACTCTGCACCTATCAGGGGAATGAGAGACCGCTCGAAAGCGCTGGAGTACATATGCCAGGCCTGTAAGTGGCGCTGTAGTCTGCCACAAAAGCAGAATCAGCCCTGGCAAAAACAGCCCTGGGAAAGAACAGGGTTGCGTTCCGATAATCCAAAAATTAGCTCCTAAATTCTAACCCTATCTCCTATTCCTTGACCTCTGAGTGAAACGTCACGGGGTTAAGGTATAGTGGATAGGAGAATTCAAAAGGATTTAGGAGAAGAGACTTTAGTACTTTAGAGAATCCGAATGCACTTTCACTATCCGACGTGTTTATGATGCGCCAGCGGACGTCATAAATGTGCATCTGCTGAACTACAACTTTCCGAAAGTGGACTACTATAAGCGCATCATTAATAAGCGCTGTTATTGTGTTGTTTTATGCTTTATGAACGTGTGCAACAGCGAACAGTATGTTGTTCATTAAGGTTGAAATTAAAACAAATAAGTAAAGTGAAAGAAAATCGTTGTCACATTGATAATTGTTGCTCACACTCACCTCACCCTCCTGGCAACATACAACACAATTGATGGCAACCGTGTTAGACCTAAACATGTATTGCTGTACATATCACCATTTTTAAGTTTATAACATGTTGAATTAAAATATGGCCAAAAGTCTCAATTACATTTTAAGCTGTATTGGCTTATTGATGTGTTATGGGACAAAATAGTTGTTTACCCAAATATATTACTATCAAATGACCACAGGCCCAACACTGTTGCACTCAATGAATAACCAAGAATCACCCAGCTGAATAGTATGTTGCTCAATTACCCTATTAGTGTCCTATATAAGAGCAGGTGGGCAGTATCACTGTTTCAGAGCAAAATGGCAGAAATGGAGCTTGTGGCTGCTGTGTTGCAAAACAACAGAGAAAATATTCAGAGGAGGAGAGCACGACTGCAGAGGCTGGCAGTAGGTTTACAAGGGGTAAGTGGATTATGATACTGGTTTTAATGATAGATTACAGAGCATGTATACATTGCACATACTATCAAGAGTATAGCTGAAACTGTTCCTGTATATTTCATGTGTTTCTGTGTACCTGGGTGAAGTTAGCTTTGAGGGCTTTCTGACAGAAAATTGTCTTATGGTTTAGCCAACAAACATATTTCCAGTATTGGTTATTTATAGCAAACTTGAAGGCTATCTCCTCCCATGTGCTTGCCTTACACAACAAATATGCATCATTGTTTAAAAAAATAAACGAACGCCACAATATTGATGTATTTCAACCTTTTACTATTTACACCTCTCCTCCTCCTACAGGAGAGTATCAACACCTACGCCAACCTCAACCACCATGTCCCTGTGGTACAGATCTATATGGATCAGTCCAAAGATCTTCGATTTGATTACCGCCTGTCGAGGGAATCCATCGAGGCCCTGATGACCCTTCTCAGGAGGGAGAAGACTCATGGCTGGGTTCAGCATGTGGAGGTCCTTCTGGTGGTCTACTGGCTGGCACATGGGTTGTCTTATTCTGTTGTCTCCAGGGTCTTTGATGTGCCCAAGACCACAGTTTTCAATATTGTCCACAGGATGTGTGAGACAATATTGTGTCTGTTGGAGAAGGTCATCCATTTCCCCACACAGGCACAGTGTGCTGAAGTTGGCAATGGCTTTCATCGCCTTGCCAACAGCCCAGCCTTCAGACACTGTGTGGGAGCTATAGATGGATGCCACATCCGCATCAAGGCTTCCAATAGCCCCCATGCCCAGGATTACCTGAACAGGAAGCTGTTCTTCTCTGTCCAGCTTCAGGGAATCTGTGACAGCTTTGGCAAATTCCTGGAAATTTTTGTTGGCTTCCCTGGTTCGGTCCACGACACCAGAGTGCTCAGGAACAGTCCAGTGTTTGTGAGGGGCTGTTACCCACCAGCTGGCCATTACATTGTGGGGAATGGAGGTTACCCGTGCCTGAGGGAACCTCTTAACCTCATTACACCGTACCGGGAACCGTTGAGGGGTAGAGTGGAGGCGCGCTTCAACCGACATCATGCCAGAGCCCGATCGGTTATAGAGAGGGCTTTTGGGATGATGAAGGCACGGTGGAGAGGGATCTTCTTCAAGGCCCTGGAAGTGGATCACAGCTTTTCCCCCACGGTGATAGCAGTGTGTGCAGTGCTCCACAACATCTGCCTCACTGCTGGAGACATCCTGGAGCCAACTGAGGGAGAGGATCCAGTGCCGCTACCTCCACAGGGACCTGTGCAGAGGGATGAACATGCTGGTCAGCACTATAGGGACAAACTGGCAGCACACGTCTCAGCCCCACATCAGTGTCCTCCACACCTAAATGACCATGACTATTTCCTTATATAGTAAGTATATTAATGGCTTTCTTACATCCTTCATTTTTTTTAATATGCAATCATTCCCCATGAATACATGTTACTAATGCACGTTATTGTGTCTCTTGTGGTGCATGTTGCTTGGATTGTTGCTACTCCTGCTGCAGCAGCATTTTCCAGTTGAAAGCAACTAAGCTCCATCTTTTCCATTGATGTTCACCCCGTTATGTTGTATTTTTGTCATGTTTATTTGTACATACGACACCTATTGCACGTCTGTCCGTCCTGGGAGAGGGATCCCTGCTCTGTTGCTCTCCCTGAGGTTTCTTCCATTTTTCCCCCTGTTAAAAGGTTTTTTTTTTTGGGAGTTGTTCCTCATTGGCTGCAAGGATCTAGAGGGTGTCGTACACTGTACACATTAGAAAGCCCCCTGAGGCAAGTTTTTGGTTGTTAAATAAACATTTGGCTGATACATTTCACTGGAGTGGGTCTGTTATTTTGCATTCAGTGTTTGTCATTACACAATACTCATTCTTTTGCATTTATAGCACAAATATTGTTGAAAGTAACTGTTGTATTTTATTTGAAAAAGCTGCTATGACATGTAGTGCTTTTGGCCTATTTTCCCTTTTATGTAAATTGCTTGTTTATTGAAGCACTGTCTCTGAGTGTTATCCAAATCATCAACTGAAGAACTCCACTTTAGTGTTTACAACAACAACATTTAGTTAGTTTTTATCTTTCACAAGCTCTGCTATTAAAGCAACAAGTCGCTCATTTTGCTCATAGAGAGCAGCATCACGGGCCTCGTGCTTCGCTGCCTGCTTTTTTAGGAAGGCCAAAACGCCGTTTCTTCGCCTTGGCCTTTTGGTCGGTGGTTGGGAGCTGGTGGAGGGCACGGGCTCCTCCTCACTGCTGAGGGACACTTGCGAAGGCCCTTCTCCAGCAGAGGTGGAGGCCTCAGCAGCAGAGGTGGAGGCCTCAGCAGCAGTCTGGCCATGGCTTGACATCGGGCATGAGGAAATTAGGCTGGGAGGCTGAATTGATGGCCTTCCCCCAATTGCCTCATGCATAGCCTCAAACCATGGCCAGGTAGCTGCTGAGGCCTCTCCCCTGTCTGTTCCTGTCCCAGTTGGGGGATTCTTTAACTCCTATTGACAACACAGATAACAGACATGTTAGTTAAAGGGCAGTGAGGGCAAAATTACATTACATTACATTGCATTTAGCTGACTCTTTTATCCAAAGCGACTTACAATAAGTAAGAAGATACAACCTTGAAGAAAACCGAATCATATAAGTACATCAGGTTTCATAGAGCTAAAACACTTCAAGTGCTACTCAACTGGCTTTAGACAAGCCAGTCCTTTGTTAGTATATAAGAGCTTTGTTAGTATTTAAATGCACAGCATACAAAATGTGTACTAATGATAAATGTGTAATTGCTTACGCCTTAAAAGTTAAAAAGTGTAAGCAACTAAGCAAATTTACATTTTAATATAGGAGGCTGGGGTTGCCAGTTTAAGTCTGTAACATAATATCTACAAACAATAACCCACCACAGTGCCCATCCATGTGATTTGCTTTACCTTGTATTTTGTTTTTAAGATGTCCCATTTATTTGACGCCTGTGGACCAGTCACCTGGCCCTCCAGACCCATATCTTTAACAATCTGCCTTTAGTGACAAATGATCTTAATTCACCATGCACATTTATTAAAACATTTGATCAGACAAATATAGGTGTACTACTTACTCCCAGGCTGATTTGGCAGTATTTCTTTTGCCACTACAAAATGTGCTCCATTTTAACCCTTGCGCTAATCAGGGCAAGGGTTTCAGCATCTGTGACTGAAATAAATACATCATATTAGGCTTGCATGGTACAACGCTGGAAACTAAGAATTAAATCGCCTAATGCAAACTGAGCATAAAGGTTTTAGTACGATGTTAACTTTACCTGGATAATTTCACAGCAGTCGTTTCATATAAGCATTTTGCCAAGTTATGGCTTAAGAATGTAAAAGCTTAAGAGAGCAGCGGTAACTTACATGATCTTCGTTTTTCAGTCATGATCTCCTCTCCTTTCTGTTAGGGAGGTCCAGTGGTTCCTAAGCTAAAGGAGGTTATAAACAGGGCTGCACATAACTGGTGCGCAGGTGCGCATGCGCCAAAAAATGAGCACCGGGTCATTTGAAAAAAGGCGCATTTGCGTACCAACATTGAGAGAGAGAGAGAGGAGAGAGAAGGGAGAAGAGAGAAGAGAGGAGAGAGAAGAGAGGAGAGAGAGAAAGATATTTGCGAGTTGCATATGAACTCAGGGTCGGCTCCGTAGCACTGGCGTAATAGATGTTCGCCTAGGGCGCCAGATCCGGGGAGGCGCTGCGCTTGCAGCTCTGGGAGGGAAAAACCATTTTTTGACCGTTGGGGCTCATCCTAATTTTCGGCCTTGATGTAACAACATTCATAATTAAGTAAATGTAACACCCTTTTCTCCCCGGTTACACGTTTCATTTGCCCTGTATGATGGGCGCTGTAAGTGATGAAAATGGGGGATGTTGGCTTATCTGGCACCCGCAGCTCACAGCCAAAGTGCGAGTGAGCGTGGGATCGAGGGAGGGTGCACCGGTTCCGGCGCTGTTGTTATTAGCATCTGGTGCTAGCTGCTCTAACGGATATAAGAAGAAGATGTTTCTACAATAATGTGGAGGGAGAGTCCTCTCCAGTCAGACTGAGAGGCTGATAACTACAGCTCAGTGAGGTAAAGGACTCTGAGGGTTTAGATAGTTCACTTTAGTCTAAGTTGTCTCAGTGGGTCTCAAACGTTTTGATCACAATTTATGTAAACACATATTTCCAAGGCACTCCTTTATAATTATTGGGATAAACAGGTTTGAAATCATTCCAATGCATACTAGCTATAGGACAGTAAACCAGACATATCGTTTAAAACTGGAAAGATTAAAAACAAATGCATAAATATATAAATGTTAAGGTAAAATAAGATATGAACAACAACAATAAAATAAGTTACATTAATTTGGTATTGGCTATGGTAGGTTATTGGTTATGTTCACATACTTATTTGATTACATCCACTTGTCTAAGATGACAACAGAGACTTTCGACCCAAAACCAGCTGTTGACTTGTGGATGCAAAAATCTAATCGCAGACTCAACCAGAGAGAAAGAAGTAGGCCTACATCATCAGCTACCATGTCTGACAGAGAGGAAGACAGTGAGGAGAACAGTCAGGAGGGTAGTGATGACAGTTTGTAGGATAACTGGTCGTGCTAATGTTGTCTTGTGTTCACCTCTGCATGTGTGTTCTGTGTTCACCTCTGCATGTGTGTTCAGTGCCGTGTGTCTGGCAAATAAAGTCAAGACCCCCTCAAAAGTTACGGTTTATTTCATTTTAAGGATGAGCACCAAGCAACATCTCCAGGTGCTCCTTTGAGAACCAGGGCAAAAAAGTTATGTGCACCCCTGGTTATAAAGGAAGTTTGAAACCTCCTTTCCTTTCATTTGGAGAATTGGAACGGCACTTATCATGGCTGCCAGTGACGTACTTCCGGGTCATTTCACTTGGTTAGGAAGGTTCCTAAGCTATATTGACTATTGGAATGGGCCCCAGGGCTGGAAAAGATCAAATAGAGCGAAATGAGGCATGGCTAAAATGTATGATCTGTTTGGTATTTTGAAAAAATAACTTCACAGACATGTTTTATATAGGTATGGCCCTACAATATATATGTTTCAAATATAGCATGATAGGTCCACTTTGAATGAATTCAAACTGAGGGCATTATGAACAGCAAACAGAAAGAAAAAAAAGAAATCGCCATACTAACTTTTCTTCTTCTTGTATTTTGTTGTTGTGTTTCTTCTTGTTCTTCATTTGTTGTTTAAGGACGGCTGGCAAACAGCTTTTAGGCGCAATACCGCCCCCTGGATTATAAATAGTGTAATGGATACTGCCCTGAATGAGACTTTTTTCCCACTCGTAAAAAAAAAGGCGTATTCGTCGTGTGACTGCATGTGCCGAACCGTGACGGTACGGGACGAATACGGATACCGTTACACCCCTAATAGTAAGTATTTCCATCAATTTTTTTTTTTAGAAATGTACAAACTGAACATGTGTAAATATAAATATATATATATATATATATATATACACACACACTGTATATCATCCATTCCTCCCCTTCTATTTCGTATATGGCTTCGCCCTCTAAGGCTATCGCTATTGGGTTATCCCTCTGCGCCCCCACCAGCAGAGAGGGGGGGTCAAAAGGGAGTGAGGTACTCCCGTTCGTCGTCTTCTCCACGAGAGCCGCCGAGGAAACAGAGCCGGCCTTGACGGTTTGGGGGGGGGAGTGTGAGGAAAATAAAAGAAGCTTATTTCCCAACATGTTGTCTGAGTCATCAGTTTCAAATGTGTTTCACATATCCCCCACTCTGGGTGAACCAGCTGCCTATGACCTATCGGTTAATAGCCAGCAGGGTTCGTTACAAAAGCCTGCGCATTTTAATCTTTCGATTAATAAGCTGCAAAGCGCGGTAATTACGCCAGCTGCCTCCAATCTGTTGATTAGTAGGCAGTAGGGTTCGCTCCAGAGGCCTGGTGGTTATGACTTTTCGGTTATTAAACCACAGACCTCGCGGCATTCCTCTGTCCGAGATACGCCTCGTACACACTGCCTTAATAAACCCATGAGCGCCGTTATAACGCTTCATGTGGGCAGCACTGCACACACCTCCATCCATCCCCTGAGCGTGTACGCGCCTCATGATGAGAGTCGGAGTGAGACGCAGCGTGTGGAGGCCCCCGCACAGCCCTTTCGGTCCAAGCTCACCTTGGGTTGCCTCACGGGCAGCGGCGGCAGGGGCTCATCACCATGACGACCAAAAACACATCTCGAGCACGTGCGCCCGCTCTCAGAGGTTTTCTCAGAGTGGCAGCACGTGGGTCTGATGGACAGATGGATGAGCAGCAGAGGATAATGGAATGTGTTCACCAGGACGACTGGTTCACTTCCACCTGAAGGATGCATACTTCCACGTACCCATAATCCCGAAACACAGGAAATTCCTGCGTTTCTCATTTCAGGGAATATCAGACCAGACAATCGTCTGCCGTTCGGATATTTCCTGGCTCCTCCCATTTTTGTGTAGAGAAGGCTGGAGCCGCTACACAGAGGAGGGATGAGAGTGTGGTTTTCTCTGGACGACCTGCTATTGCTGGCTCGCTCCAGGGAGGAAGTCGCTTTACAGACGGTACATCTCGTATGTCAAAGCCTGGGTTTCATAATAAATTGGAAGAAGAGCTGTCCTCTTCCCTCTCAGACAAGCGTTTATCTGGAGTGGAAAACTCAGCCAGCAGCGAGTGGAGAAACTGACAGCTCTCCTCCGGCATGTCACAACCCACACAGCCCTCTCCGTGACGCAGCTGCTCGGCATTGGCGTCAGCTGGTCACGTGGGGATTCCCCTGGGTCTCTTCCAACAGGGGGACACTCCAGAGGTGGCTCATTCGCTGCAGAAGCCTGCTGTTTTAACCTATTGGTTTATAAACTACAGAGCTCGCGGCATTCCTCTGTCCCAGATATGCCTCCTACACACGGTCATAATAAATCCACGAGCACCGTTATAATGCCTCGTGTGGACAGCATACACACACCTCTCATCCTCTGGGCGTGTATCATGATGAGAGACGGAGTGAAATGCAGTGTGTAGAAACTCCCTCGCAGCCCTTTTGCCTCACGGGCAGCGGCGGCGATGGCATGGCTCGTCACCATGACGACCATTACGGCACATCACAGAGAAGCCAGCAGTTCTATGGGATACAAGAAACACTCCTGTTATCCCAGGAACAGTGTCTTGCGCGGTTTTTACTGCCGCTATTTTTCAAAATCTCGGAAAATAACGGGGGAATCGCCCCGTTGCTGTACAATCAAACATGTGTTGATTTGCACAGACAACAGGCCACGGCTATGGAAGCAGCCTACCTCAATCGCCAGGGAGGAGTACGATCTGCGCAGCTTCTGAACGCAGCCAGGCAGCTGCTGTTCTGGGCGCGCACACACGTTGCTCTCCATCAGAGCAATGTATATTCCCGGCGAATTTAACAGAGGGGCTCGCAGAACGCAGCAGCCGTTGTATGCGAGGAGTATGGAGACTCAGACCTGTGTCACGCACACTGGCGCCTCAGTGGGATTTGGCTTTGGTGTTACGCGCACTGAAGCAAAGCCCCATTTGAACCTGATCAGGTTCCCCTTAAACTGTTATCAGCCAAAGTAGTACTGCTTTTGGCTCTATCAGAGAAAAGGGTGAGTGATTTGTCTGCTCTCTCTGTGGCTCCGTCATGTCTCCGGATTCAAGGAGATGGCAGTTCAGCTGTTTTACGCCCTAACCCGGCTTCATGCCTTAGGTCATCACAACTCTTTTAGGTCAAGAGTAATCACCCTGGCTGGCTTATTCCCCCCTCCTTACAGGTCGGAGGAAGAAGCCACGTCTCATCTCCTCTGTCCGGTGCGCGCGTTGTCTTGCTATGTGGCGCGCACGGCAGACTGGCGCCGTTCTCAGCGCCTGTTTGTGCATTATAGAGAGCGCTCAATCGGGCAACCTCTGTCTGCACAACGGCTGTCACACTGGCTGTGTGAGGCTGTGTCGCAGGCATATGTCTCCTCTAGGGTGGAGCCCCCGGAGAACATTAATGCGCACTCCACCAGAGGAAATTCCTCCTCCACGGCTTTGCACGGAGGAATGTCAGTGGAAGATATTTGCACTGCTGCATCTTGGTCTTCCCCCTGTTCATGTATTCATTTTTATTTGAGGGATGTCTCCCTTTCCTCTCTGACACACCCTGTACTGGGTGTCCTGTTGGAGTGAGTGACGTCAGGGAGCCAGCTGTGCGCCTCTCTCCTGCCTCTCGGCACGTGGAGAGCGGCCCTTTTCCCCTCTTATAGGAGGGATGTTCCTTTTTCCTCTGACACACTTTGTACGGAGTGTCTGGTCAGAGTGAGTGACGTCAGGGATCCAGCTGTGCGCTCTCGTACCTGTCTGACACGCAGAGAGCTGCTGTTCCCCCTCTATGATCGCTGGGCAAGGTGGGACCTTCGTCTCTACTTTCTCATAGCGGCCGGTATGTATTGTTCCCAGCCTTCACCCCGTCGGGAAGATAGGCATGTTTTGCTATGTTCCAGGGACGGTGATGCGCCATTACGCATGGCACAACAGGCAGGGGGTGTTATTGAGCAGGTGTGTCTGTGCTTCTAGTGCCGGGCGGACCCAGTGGGGCGCAGACTAGATCATGCTTCGCCCTTAACCCAATAGCGATAGCCTTAGAGGGCGAAGCCATATACGAAATAGAACTGAGGTTACCTACTGTAACCCCAGCTTCTATGAGTAAATGGCGCAGCCCTCTAAGTGCGGGGCCCCACTGGCTCTACGAATAGCTGAAGAAAAGTTATTTTGTATGGGAGCAGAGTGCCGGGCCCCCTTCCTATTTATACCGGAAGGAGGCCCGAGCGTGGGGCCCACCTAGCGGGTGGGCGTGGACTACAAGTGTTTCAGTGCTGCGCGGGGGCGCAGAGGGATAACCCAATAGCGATAGCCTTAGAGGGCTGCACCATTTACTCATAGAAGGCGTTTTCGGCATCTTGCCTATCGCAGCTTTGTAAACTGGTGCTGGGGCTTTTTAGGACGAGGCATCAGAGTGGTCATCCCGTGTGTGTGTTGTCCGCCAGATACGCCAAGAGTTTCCTGATCTGGCTGGACGAAATCAAATGCAAATCACAAAATGTTAGAGAAACTTAGTTGTTTTAGATTTGTTAGTAGTAGTTGAGGTAGGAGTGTGTATCCATCTAATCAACACAGTTAGCTTGCCAGCTAATATGCTAACCTACGTTTGCTAGTTGTTCAGTGTAATATGCCAATCTACTATGAACAACAGCTAGTCTAGGCTAGCAAGAACATGTTTACAATTGCAGTCTTATACGGGTAGTTTGCTACGTTCGGTCATTCATTGTAGCTGGCATGAAAACAATGTTTTCCCTAGCATGTTTGCTTTAGGTAGCCTGGTTGTTTAGCTCGGTAGCATACACGCTATGAACGGTAGCTCTGTAGCATACACCCCAGGAACGCCAACTATAATGTACTGACCGTACAGTAAATCACCCGGAGTATACTGTCTGAGTTTTTCGTGTGTGATTGCAGACATTCTCCAGCTATGAGATACATGTAAGGCCATCTGCTAACATTGGAGTTGATATATGGAAATGCTAGCAACTTAGTTAGCCCAGTTAGCATTGCTCGCACACACACACACACACACACACACTGCTGGAGGAGCAGACAGGCTTGGCGATAAAGCTAGAACAAGCAAAACTCATCCTGAGCACACACAAACACTCACAGCCGAAGTAAAAACAATAAGTGTGGCTTGATATTGAGTAAGAAAAAGGTTTATAACGCTGTGAGCATGGGTCTGTGGAGAGCATTTCAACGTAATAGTCAGAAAAACGTTTACCCATTTAAACAGTAGTGGTAGATACCTTGTTTGTTTTAAACATCATAAATACACAAACAACAATGAATACTTACAGGTTGTGTACCCGAACTCCCGCTGGTCCAAACAAAGTAGGAACAGCATCGTTCTTCAGTGCCCTACGCTGTACATATCCGGCATGAATCCTGAAAGGTTTTGTGAAGCTTTGTTACGTGAAAGTCTGGCAGAGGGTGCGGCCATAGCTCTGGGCGTGGCTACTGGCCATTCCTACGTCACGATACCCAGGAAGTAAACAATGGACAATGACGTCTCTCCAACGAGGCGTTTTGGGAAGGTATTTTCTGTGTTAGAGTTTTACTCGCTACAGGGTGTACTTTGAGAGTTTTGACTCTGCACACCGTTTACATGCATAAAAACCTTCATAACACACAAGGAGATGGGTAATAACCGGAAAAGCATGACATGGGACCTTTTAAATGGAGTGTGAAATTGAAACACGCAGGGAAAGAGTGAGGGAACATTCTGAAGAGTGACGGCTAGGAGAATTGCGGCTCTCTATTAACCCCTGTCCTGGCAACACATTCTCACTCCCAACTCGTACTATAGTGACATTATGTCAGGATCCCTTGGCGTCACTATCAGTGTTGGGCAAGTTACTTCCAAAATGTAATATATTACTTATTACTGTCTTTTGAAAGTAATAACTTACATTACAATATTACTGTCTCTGAAATGTAATGAGTTACACTACTTTTTAGTTACTTTCACCAAAATAACCACAAAATAATGGCTAGGTATTTTAAATGCTAAAATGTAGTTTAGTGCAGCTCATTATACATCCAGTGAAGGGCAATGTGGTATAGCATAACAACTGTGTAGGCCCTTAAGGCTACTAACAACTTGTATTACACGGCTTAGTTGAATACTCGATTCTGATTGTAAATTCTTAACATGTGACACGTTGTTAATACAGTACAGACCACTGTCAAGGACTATAATGAAGGTTGCTAAGGAGGATCAATAAAGAGAAAGGAAAAGAGGTTAAAAGACGGAGTGCTGGACGTCAGATAAATCACCAGAAGAAGGCAGAGAGGAAGTAAACAATAACAGGACACGGAATGGGCTCTGTATTTTGTTTAGTATATGGCCGTGTACAGGCCCGGCTTGTGGAAATTGATGTAAAGTATTATGCAGAAAATGTGATGCAGCATATTTTTGGTATATTCATTTTAATGTCACCCATATATAAGAGGTGTATTGCATCATGTTATCCCTAATATATGTGTGGGTTTATACATTCCTGTGTGTTAATAGTTGAAGGAACAAAGTACATTTTTCCTCTTAAATATAGAGAGTTTTTTTATAGATTCCTGAAACAATGTTCCCTTTTTCTTAAAAGTAGATTAGCGCAATAGTATTTTTCTTCCACTTTTACCCTTTTATCAAAAGGGTGTTTTTAGGCTATTTTTGAGGAGGTAAAATGCAGAATTACTTGTGAGTTCTGTTTTGAGTGAAAAGATTACCCCTTTGAGTGTTTTTCTTGGTTAACCATTAGATATAATGGTTAAATTATTCTTAAGTTAATGATGCGCATCCTGCAGGCCTTGAGAATTGAGTCACACAGTTAAGAGAGACAATGGTCCTTCTGATTCTGGGTAAGCTGATTTCGGGTGGATGGAAGTTCAGAGGTATGAAGACAGTTAAGCTTTGTTGGATAGCTGGTCTTGAGGAGGTCATGAGATGATGACTGTTACATTTCCAACAAGTATGGCTTTCATAAAGAAACACATATGACTTGTGTGATAAACTACATGATAAGATGTGTTTTGTTGCAAAGTGAGCCTGTTTTGTTCTCTGCTGGCACGCGCTGATTCACTGTGACACAGCATATTTTGCATCTCCCAATGAGATGACCTGAAAAGATGACCAGCTGACCTAACCCCTCCTGTTTATTCTTGTATATCTCCTGTTGAGTCCTGGCGTTCGCTCTCTCTTCTCGGGCTGCCAGGACCGAAGGATCTAAGCAGCGCGCGAACAAGGGCAGGAGTACTCCTTACATTACAGTATAATTGTATTGTATTATATTGTATTGTAATGTATTATATTGCATTATTACCTTTTATAATTAAAACAGATTATTGTTTAAACTGGTATCCTGGTGTTCTCTGATTTCCTTCCTGTTATGATTTTAAGCAGGACCCGCCAAAACGACACGCGGAGCCGAGTTGGGTTGTAAAAACCTCAAAACTCCGACAGGCTCCAGAACAAAATGACTCAGGGTGCCTCTGAGATTACAGGGGGCGCAGCAGTAGTAGGTTTACATGAGCAATAGTGGCCGGCAACAGCAATGAAAAATAGCATTGATGGTCCCCAATGAACAGATTATGGCATTTGTTATGTTTTGAAACCAAGCAAGTGAGAACATTTCAAGTGAGTTAAAAGTGCAATCCTGAAATATTTCATATCGTCCAAAGTGGACTATGGCAAGGAAAAGCACAAAAGCTTCAAAACTGTACTGATAAAATAAATGAGAACATATTGTAAATCAAGGCAAACATTATTTGAACCAGCTCATGGTTTGAAATGGCAAACATTGAAAAGCAAAAGTATTATTAAAACCATGGACTAAATCATCACCTTGGTCCCATCAGATACTCTGGGAAGAGAATATTTACTGTGCTTGAAAACTGGTACATCATCATGTGAGGTTGACTTTGTGACCTGGAGAACATTTCAGCTGCAACATTAGCTTGTTGATAAGTTTGGGATATGAGATATTTTTGTAGGCATTCGTGGTGAAGGCATCTGTGCTATTGTATGCATTATTTTTGACCCAACGTTTCTACAGGCATGGCAGAATATGGCACTATTTTCACATGAATATTCTAGCCATTGTCTATTTTTATACCACAAAATGACCGCCTAACCTCACTGTACAGGCGGGTACTTGTTTAGATATACCTGGGCAGGCTCTGTTTTGCCGTGGTATCCTGGCACCTGCGGGCCGCAGAGCGGCGGCGTAGTTTCGGATGACGAAGACTGCTGCTCCGGGGGCGAGTCAGGCGGGAGTAAACTAGTGTCCACAATGGAGGGTAACGTGATGTCCCCATCTCACCTGTTGCTACTGTCTGCAGTAGATGCAGTGTTGCTGGCGTTTAGTGATGGTTGCTTTAACCATTTTCGTATAAATGATTATCCAGAGATGTGTGTCACTGCTGTGGAAGCACTTTGGAAATGATGCACGCGCAGCGGAGCGGGTCACGCTGTGGTAAAATATTGTCTTGTTGCAGTTTCCAGATATAAAGAGGTCCATAAGTGTCTTTGTTAATCATCAATGGTCTTTGCCATTAACAGAGGAACTACAAGGGACATTTTCCCCAGATATAATGCAGTTAAATTCTTGGTAGTTAATGATGCATATCCTGCAGACCTATAAAGAGGCCTTGAGAATTGAGTCACACAGTTAAGGTCTGAATTATCAATAAATGTATTCAGTCCAGTAATCTGACCTCGAGGTGAGAGGGAGTTCAGCGATGGCTTTAGGCTACAAGGACAGTTAACTTTGGTTAGTTGACTGATCTTGTGGCCCCATGACGTTTAAACATTTACAAATATGGCTTTCATGAAGAAAGACATGTGACATCTGGAGGGCAGCAGGATAGGAGGTGAATGTGTGTCTTTTGCAGCAGCTCAATGGGATTACTGCTCAAACTATACCTGTGTTTGTGTTCAATTGATTTCTCTGTTTTATTCTTTCGTGATGTGAGGACTGAATTGCTACAAACATTGTGGAGTAGTTAGCTTAAATATGTTTTATTACTCTGTATGACGAAGGAGCAGTTATGCAGGACAGGAGGCTAGGTGGGGGAGGAGACATTCTTCTTAAGATCTCCAGCATGAAGTATCAGGGAAGTCTACATATCTTGAATAGTATATGTGTGTGTTTAATTACTTTGTATTAATAATAGCAGTCTGTGTAACCAGAAGCTGGAAATATGATAAATGAAACCTTTGTATTATCTTTGTGAGCAAGGGAATATTCTTTAGACACAACTGAAGTCTCTGGAATGCTGCAGGATGGGTGTGTGTGAAAGTCTATGCAAGAATGTGTGACAACGGACACCAGATGTGTTTGTTTTGCCCTCAAACTGAAGAGACTCTTTTTCCTTTCTGCCTCCTGGCTGGCTCGCGCTGATTCGCTACGACACACCATCGTTTTGCATCTCCCAATGAGATGACCTGAAGGGAGGAGCATCTGACCCAGCTCCTCCTGTTTTGTTTTTGTATGTAAGCCTGTTCTGTCTTTGGTTCGTTCCCTCTTCCTCCTGCTGACAAGACAAGTAAGTAAGATTTCCCAGCGGGAGGAACCAGAGCCGAGGTAATCCGGATTACTTCGTAATGTTGTGTTATTGTATCTTTTGCCATTAAATCAGCATATTTGTTATAACCTTACCCTGGTTGCTTTGAATTCTTCCTCTGTTAATCTGACCCATTCACAAAAGGACGCGCGGAGGCAGATGGGGGGGCCTCAGAGCCCCCGCCAAAGAATGACTTCTGTCTCAACAACGCGCACCTGACACAATTTGTTGTTTGTATTTTTCGCTCAGTTCTCTTTTTTGAATAGAGTTTGCATAACATTCAACTGCCCCGAAGATCCCGACGCGAAGCCTAAAGGGTAAACACCAGGTTTACTAATCTACCCGCACAAGTTGTCTCTGGTGTCGGAATGTCTCGCTATGTTAGTACATTCTTAAAAAACAAAACACCATTTAATTTTGGGTTCAAATGTGTTGTAACTGCGTTACTGAGCATTGTAACGGGTAATATATTACCCACATTTCATTAGTAATGCGTTACATTACTTCGTTACAGCAAAAAGTAATATATTACTGTAACTCCGTTACTTTTGTAACGCGTTACACTGGTCACTATCAAATGCAGTGGGGGGCCCTGTAGCCTCGATTTTCAACTATCAGGGAGTCCCATTGACGTGCATAGAGCTCCCTGAACGTTGGTAATAGACGAGTTGGGATCGCGGAGAAATGCTCTCCGCAGATCCATTCTCACAGCGTTTATCAACCTTTTTCTTACTCAATATCAACTCACACTTATTGTTTTTACTTCTTTATTTTAATTGTATAATGTCTGACTTTTGTTGCCGTCAATTATGGGGAGAGTAGGGGCTCAGAATACTGTAATCTGTATCGTTTCATCGTTCTTTCCTTCTAATTTTGTATTATTTTCTAACCCACACACTGTTATTTACTCAACAATAAGACACAATTGTCCTTGTGTTTATTTATTTGTTTGTATAATGTCGGACCGAGGGTCGGAGCAGCTCATAGTAGTTGCTTTAGAGAATTTTAGATACCTATTTTACACTCCGCTTTGCTTGACAAACCCCATGATTAGTCCTCAAGCTCTTTGATTGGATGTTGTAGTGGCAGTGCGCCAAGGTTACGCCGAGTGTCAAACAGCACTTTGAAATGGAACGAAGCCCATCCACGGCACACTATCCAAAACAGGATTCGAACGAGTCCACCCACCCAGAACTACACATTCTGGCTATTGTGTCGCAATATGTTCTATGGCACGTCTCTACTGGGAATTGTAGTTTTAAAAAAGACGTTTTCGTATTTCCCATAATTAGAAGTTGCCAGTATTAAACTGTTAACATCCCTGGAGGTTTAGAGGATAGGAAACACATTGGTGTTATCGAAATGTAAAACATATAATTAATAAAATGGGTGAAAATTGCTTGTGTCCATAATGGGCAGCATTAATATAGACCCACGTTAGCTAAGGTCAGAATAGCTTTATTTAATAGCTGGTCTTATGTCTGTGACCCCTCCTGTTGTTAATTGATAAGCCTTGAAACATGCACTTGTCAAGGTTCAGAGGCAAATTTAGCAAATATGGCAGTAGCCACCGATGATCTTTAGATAAGATATACTTTATTGATCCCAAGTTGGAAATTGTTTCGTTACAGCAGCATGTGTAACAGTTCTAAATATGCAGTGTATTAAGCACAAGTACGGGCATGAGCAAAAAAATAGGACTCAAGAGCACAACCAGGCAATAAGGTCTTTAGTCAAGCGTTTAATCTAAAAGGTAAAAATAAAACAGGCAATGATCAAAAAATGTACTGACTGGAAGTAACGAAAAACAACCAACTAAGTTGGCGGAAAACTACTAGAGAAGCAACAAAAAAAACAACCAACTAGGTTGGTACAAATGCTAAGCAGCTAGAACAATAGCTTACGTCAGGAGAGAAACATGGAGCACTTTCTGCTATACAGACAAGACGAACTGGCACTGACCAAGGAAACAGCACAGACTAAATACACAGGTCAGGAGTAATCATTAGGGACAGCTGAAGCTCATTGAGGCCAGGCAGGTGATTAACAGGGAGCGAAAATACACAGGTGAGGGAGTGAAGCGATCAGCCAGGGCCAGGATGTGGTGATGTGGTGTTTATTTGTAAATAATTTAGTATAATCACACAAATTCTGTGTTTTATATTTAACAATTCTGTGTTCTTCATTTATTGAATGTTCAATACCTGACGAGGTCGAAGATGAAAAAGGTCGGAGATGAAAGGTCGCAGGTTCCTCAACAGTGCATTACAAGACATCTATCAATATGTGTGTACCTCCACCATTAAACTGTCATATTTTGCAAAAGTTGATTGTCAATTCCCAAAACAAATAATGCAATATATTAAACGTTAAGTACTTTGTCAGGCTTAATTTTGGTCTATTGATACCCCCAATGCTTTTTTCTTATTCCAAAGAAGACCTTAACTCTGTTTTGCACATCCTCCTATTAATATCTTTGGACGTCCTGCACTAAACGGTTTTATTGTAGAGATCACTTACAGTATCTTCTTGATATTTTCTATTCTATATTTCTATCATTGACCTTCTACTTATCACACATATTGTTTTGATATTTGTAACACCAAACCGACAGAAAAGATGGTCTTAACATGACCCAGTGGTCTAGTTAATAAAAAATATATTATCATACATAATATTAAAATGAACTCTTATTTTGAAAATACAGCTTCCTGTGTTCGAATGAGCTGCTCCGACCCTCGGTCCTGAGTCTTTGGTCCTGACGGACTCCAAATGTCCGACATTATACAATCGAACAAATAAATAAACACAAGGATAATTATGACCCGCTCTATCGAAATCAGTCGGAAGTCGCAACGGCTCATTTAAAAATAAACGTGGATTTACGTAAAAAAATTGTTTTCGGGGTTCGGGTGTTTTGTTTGATTTTAAACAAACAAAGTCTTGGCTTTCAGAATATGAAACTTTTATTTCCAAAATCACACGATAAATACATTTTTGAAGCTTGTAAAGCAGGGGTGGGGAACCTCCGGCCTCCGGGCCGTATACGGCCCGCGAGACAATTTGGTACGGCCCTCGAGGTAATTTAGCACACGCAAAAAAGAAAAAAATGTAAGAAATCTAGACCGCAAAAAAATTAAACAAGCGAGTGCCTGTTTTTCCTGGCCAAGGTCAGGGTCCTTGAACACAACACGAGCCTAACGTGTCATCACGTGGTATATGTCTCGACCAAGCGGCAAACTGTGGGGTAGAGCCGGGAAGCCAATACGGAAGTGCCACACACTGCAGTTCATATATTGGCCGATAGGCGATGGCTGCAGAAAGGAGCAATTTCCATAGACCCCCATGTTAAAATGCCCAACTTTACAGCAGAAAAAAACATGTTTCTACCCCTGGCTCCATACATTTTATTATCGATATAGTTAGATTCCACCTTCATGATTATGGATCTGTGAGTGAATTGTTTTCTAACGCGACCCTTTTATTTATATCAGGTCTTAAAGTTTGTGCATAAATTAGGGCGTGGTCACATTGAGTGACGGCTCTGTCAAGTGCCTGCCGCTGTTAGCTTCTTGTCTCTCTGCTAGCTGCTCCGTGAAGCTAGCTACAGGGACTCTGCCTGCTCAGCTCATCCAGGAAACACAACTTGTAGCCGGCCGTGGTTGTTTGTTCTTCATGCTTATATATCGGACTATTGTGACTCGCTCTGCGGTTAAAACAGACGGTGCATGAATGCGGTTTTGCGGTAAGTGAAATTCTAGTGCTTTATTTATGTGTTAATGATTTTAATCAGCTACGTAATGAATGGTAAGGCTTGGGTTAGCATGTAAGCTAGTGGTAGCTACATCGGTGCTAACGATTGTAATCGTAGCCTCCAAGTTAAAATCATAGACTGTATATATAAAGGTTACAACGAAATAGACAAGTGTTAAGTGGGATAATACTGTTGAACAAACGGCTTCTGTTTGAGGTTGATAAAATAAGGTTACATCCTTGTAACTTAGATATGTTATTATGTAGGTAGAACTGTATGCATCTAAGGTTAATTTAAATTGGCTATGCTCAAGTATGTAGACAAGCTAATGTCGAAGTAGTGTATGTGAAATCAACCTCACAATAAGATGTGTGTATATTACAATTATTAATGTCATATTTCAAGATGATTACTTAGATATTACAATATGGTTGGTTGAGCTGGACTTCATTATTGAGCTTACACGTTAACGTCACAGTCATCTGAAGAACGAACCCAAACCTTGTTGTTTTTATTAATTGTATTACCAAATGGGTATCAAATAAACAGTAAGCATTGGTAACACAACTTCCAAAGTTACAGTAAAATAAAAAGGCCCCTGACTCGGACAATACACAATCCAACATGTTCAACAGAAGAGAATCAGTTATATTGTTTGTACACATGGTACTTTACATATATATATATATATATATATATCTCTGTTTGTTTAAGGTGTCCAGGTGATGCAGACAGGCTGTACAAAGAATCAAGAAAGATATTGGTTTAAATGAATGAAGTATTGACTTGAATACACTGATATACATTCCATTAAACAATACTAAATACTAGTCCATGCAAAAAGTTACATTTAGATGATAACAAGCAATAGGACTTTGTCAGCTTTCTAATTTAATGTATTGAAGGCAAAGATATTTAACACATAGTGATAACTGCTACTATTTATCTCTCAATATTGTCTGTAAAAAACGTGGTAAAAGTGATTATTTCAGTGAGACAACAGAGCAAGCTTCTACAGTTGCACTACGTTTTGATAACAGTTAAATATTATTTTGATAATAACATATATTTCAATGTTGATGAACTTCATACTGTTCATTCATAATCTGATTGTCTTTGTAGCTCATTGTTGAAATAAAAAAAACATTACAATTACAAAATAATTATATCTACAGCCCCTAAACACACAAACACACCGCTTTCATAAATAACACACTTGTTCTGCAATAATATGTTTTATGTTTCCTGTCATTTTTGTTAGGAAAGGACATGCCTGAAAGACAGGACATTTTCTCCTTCTCTGAGGGTCAAGAAGAATATCCAAGAGGAACATTAAAAGCTGATGTTATGAGATTTTAAGACCAGTACAGGACATTCACTAAGAAACTACTTTTATTGTAAAAACAGTCAGCTGATCGAATGCAGCTATTTCCACATCTACACTCCATCAGCTGATTATTTCTATTTGCCTCACTTTATGAGCTTCACAACATGTACCTTGTGTTGCAACGTCACAAATAAATGGGGCCAATCTTCAGACAGATGTGAATGTGTAATCTAACATTTTCAGTAAGAATAATGGACAAAAGGAGTGCAAATACAAATACAATTTATTGAAATGTGAACCAAAAGTTAATCAAATGTTTTAAATAAAAAGCACATATGGACAGAAGGTGTAAACCTATTAAATGTATTAAACACATTTAGTCAAATAAAGTGACACACTAGGCCTGTGCAGTTGGTATCAGCTTTGCCCAGCATGGGCTCCTTCATCAGCCCTGGTCCTCCTCGCAGAGGAAAGACCCTCAGTACTCTCCAAACCAACAGACAGGACGTCCATCACACGGAGGTTTCTCCCTGAAGTCTCTGCAGCTCTCTGGACACCATGCTGTCTCAATCCGTCCACACTGAATATGAGATTGGGAAAATGACAATAAGAAACATAAAGTTGACTGTTGAGTTGCTCAGTTTTTTTAGATTGTCAATACTATTACTCTATAACTAATATCTCAGGTTAAGAGGCACATTCAAATAAAGATTGGTCTTTAAATACATTTTGTCTTTTCAATTGTTTGTCTAAAGTCAGGGATCTAGAACTGGTACTTAGTTTTAATGATACAGTCTGGTTATTATGCTGTTTGGAGGAGGCCTCACAGGTAAGAGCGCTAACTATCTACCATCACATGTACCTTAGCTTGACTTAAATGTATTAAACGTATAGTTAAGTGATATCAAAATATAAATAACTAATGTCATGCAAACATATTAATATTTGCTTGATTCCAGTGTTGAATTTAGCACAATTGCATACAAACGTTAAGGGGTTTTAAGATTCTGAAGTATTATGCTAAAAGCTCAATAACTTAGATTATTATTTATAGTTTTGCTGAATAGTTTCATGTCCGCTTACCTTAGAAACGTAAAATGCGACGGCAGCGTGCAGATGGGGAGCATGTTAGCACACACACACACACACACACACACACACACACACACACACACACACACACACACACACACACACACACACACACACACACACACACACACACACACATACACCTCCTCTCACCAGCATACACACATGTTCTTTTCAAGGTTCTTTCTGGGGCCAATATAATCTCAACCACCAATATATCTGTGTACAATGTTTGATACCAATATATCTGTGTACAATGTTTGATTGTTTGGGAAGGAATAGTTTGTGTGAAATCTTCCTTGGGAAATTAAAGGAGTGAAGTTAGGTGGAAGATAATGATTGACTCTGCCTTTGTCTACTCACGCTCTGTTCAGAAGTAATGTTCCAATATATCTGTGTACAATGTTTGGTTGTCTGGGAAAGAATAGAGTTTGTGTGAAATCTTCCTTGGGAAATTAAAGGAGTGACTCTCCGCCCCAAATATGTCTATATATACTGTTGTTTATTCATGCAAAATGCCCCCTGTTTCTGACTGGCTGGTCCCGATATCAGCAGTAGAGCGGGGAGCCTGGAGTGCTCTGTTACAGGGCACTCTGTATTTCGTATTGTGTTTTTTACCATTAAAATCAGATTATTGTTATAACTTTTATGCCGGTGTTTTGAACTTCTTTTATTAATCTGACCAGGCTCATCTAACGGACGGCGCGGAGCAGAGGTGGGCTTTAAGCCACCACTACTGTGTTTGCTTCTACAGTGTCTGTGTCTTTAGTTGAAAGCCCAGTGGCGATCTGCTCATCTGTCATACAGTCAATAACTTTGTTGTTATTAGCATCTGGTTAGCTAGCTATGCTAACGAATATAAGAAGCTTTTTCTACAACCAGTGAGGTAAAGGCACATCTTTATATGATCATTAGTTATACAAAAATAAGATAATAAAGTAAACAGGTATAAAATACTATATGACAGTAAAAAAAAAGTTGTTATTAATAAAGAAGAATACAGTTTGAAAGGGGAGTGATTTGTCAAATATTCATAAAGAAAAATAAATCTGCTTCCAGTTCTGTTTCATATGGGTGTTGAGAGATGTATCCATAGATCTCCTAATTTTGCTCTCAAAGTGCACCAGATTGATGCTTTTAACTTCAACATAAAAAAAAAAAAATCTTCCCGGGGGAACATGCCTCAAAAGTTACGGTTTATTTCATTTTAAGGATGAGCACCAAGCAACATCTCCAGGTGCTCCTTTGAGAACCAGGGCAAAAAAGTTATGTGCACCCCTGGCTATGGAGCTATATATCACAGACTCAGTGGCTGCTGGGATTATTCGTCCTTCCTCCTCCCCCGTGGATGGCGGGTTCTTCTTCGTTAACAAGAAGGATAAGTCACTGCGACCTTGCATTGACTTTCGTGGGTTAAACAACATCACTGTTAAGAACAAGTACCTGTTACCTCTGCTTACCTCTGCTTTTGAACCCCTCCAAAGGGCAACCCTGTTCACCAAGCTTGACTTTAGGAACGCTTATCACCTGATCCGTATCCGCCAAGGGGACGAATGTAAGATGTCTTTCTACACCCCCTTAGGTCACTTTGAGTACCTTGTCATGCCCTTTGGTCTCACTAACGCTCCAGCAGTTTTTCAGGCTCTGGTCAATTATGTCCTGCGTGATTTCCTTAACCGCTTTGTCTTTGTGTACTTAGACAACATTCTGATTTTCTCCAAGAACCAGGAGGAACACGAGAACCATGTCCGCCAGGTTCTTCAGAGACTGCTGGAGAACAAGCTCTATGTCAGGGATGGCCAACCCGCGGCTCTCGAGCCGCATGCAGCTCTTTGCCTAGTTTCATGCGGCTCTTCAGTTCATATCGAATTGTATGTGTGAGTTTGGGGGAGAGACACTGACTCCTGACTAGTGTTGCACGGTGTACCGATACTTGAAAGGTACCGCGATACCCTGCCGTTAAAAACGTTACGATTCCGCCGTTTCATTAGTATCGGTACTTTAAGAATGACGGGGGAAAGTACTCCGGTGAGAAAGCGCCGTTTTAATAAGAGCCGTGTGTATTCAGCGCTCTGCTTCCACTCCCTGCACTGCAGCCGTGCCTGCAGTCCCGCCCCTCTCAAGCACGCTCTGAGTCCCTCCCCTCTCTCGTGCACACGCTAGCTGCCAGAGCATGTGAGAACACGAGAAGCATGGCTGCAAGTGGGAGTGCAACTGCCGCTGCGCCTCGGCTTGTTGACAAAAAAGACGCCAGAAGCGAAATTTGGAAGTATTTTAGCTATATCTCTGACAGTGAGGGCAAGCCTACGGACACCACGAGGCCTGTCTGTAAGACATGTATTCATTTTATTAACAGGGTTCGTACGGGTGCTTGAAATCCTTGAAAATACTTGAAATTTGACGTGGTGTTTTCAAGGTTGGGAAAGTGCTTGAATTTTGGGAATGGTGCTTGAAATTGAGATAAAGTGCTTGAAAATGTAAATGCTTTACTTTTACAATAAATTGCTGTCTGACTGAATAGTTCGCTTTTTAGATTAAAAGAAAATAATTGCTTCGCTTCTACATAAAACAGCTCCGCTGCAACCTGCAAGTGTTTGTGTTACGTGTGACCTGGGCATTCTGATGAGTGATAGATGACTGTGTGCCAGGAGGTTGCCGTTTCAACGAGCGTTGGCTAGCAGAAGACAAATACAAGCCATGGCTAAGACGAGGGTCAAGCCCACGAGTAGCCTCCTGCAAAGTTTGCAAAAATAACGATGCGAGAGTCTGCGCTGACGAGCCACATGAAAGGTACGCCGTAGAAGAGCATTTTAGATTAGGCTAACGTTGCATGTTACGTTTGTTTAAGCTAACGTTAGCTAGCTGAATAGCGAACTCGATTGAGGGATAATATTAATTGCAGGGGACAATCATTTCAGAGGAGCGTACCTATGTTATGTGCGTTACAGTCGCCATCCTGTGGTCTTCAGAGGATGAAACACTCACGGCATTTCGTGGTATAGTCACGAAATATAATCTATTGATTCGACACAGAGCGATTTTGAAAGCAATGTATTTCTACTGGTAGTATATTTTGTGCCTAAACCAAATGTGACTTGCTCTATCGAAATCAGTCACATTGACCCGAAGACACAGTTTCGTTTGTATTACTGGTCTGGGGGAAGCTCGCGAGTGTGTTTGTGTATTTTTGCGTTTGTTTCCCGGAGAAACACTCACAAGAAACACCAGCTGTTGTTATGCTTGCTGTGACGTTAAGTTACTCCGTTCTCCGCTTGTAATTATGCCGAAGCTTCAAAGTTGTATTTATCATCTGAATTTGCAAACAAGTTTAATATTCTGAAAGCCAAGAATTGTTTATTTGAAAACAGATGAAAACAAACTGTCTTTATATAAAATTGAAGTATTATACAAGTAAAACTACATTTTGCTTTAATCCCATGTAATTGTAGAATGAACACAGTCTTCCTTTGAAGATGTATAAGTCAGGTGTCTTGAGTAGTCAAAATTGCCTACAAATCATTGTACACATTTGTAAATATTATTTTCCACTTGTTACCATTTATCTCTGTAAAAGTAGTCATTGTGCAGATTGGTCCATTTCATAATATATGATATGTTTTATAATGATTGATCATGAAAGTGTTCTCAAAGCTGGTAAAGGTGCAGCTAGTTTGAATGACTTTGTATACTGCAGGGTAGCTTGTGGATTTACTCCAGGTGGAACTAAAGTCTGATTTAACACTTGATTAGATTTCACATCATTCATCCTGATCTGTAAAGTAACTAAAGGTATTAAATACATGTAGTGGAGTAGAAGTACACCATGTACCTCTGAACTGTAGAGGAGTAGAAGTACACCATGTACCTCTGAACTGTAGTGGAGTAGAAGTACACCATGTACCTCTGAACTGTTGTGGAGTAGAAGTACACCATGTACCTCTGAACTGTAGTGGAGTAGAAGTACACCATGTACCTCTGACTTGACTTGACTGCCAACCTAAAAGTACCTCAAAAATAGTAATCAATAATGTATTGAAAAGTTATTTGGCTGATTGTTTTATATTGGCTCAGACAGGTTATATGGGACATACAGATGGGTCACTCATTTTGAAATATTAAACTTTTTCATCCTCGTGTAGAAGGCTATCACGAAACACACATTTGGTTGTTTATAGCATAAAGAACATCTGATTTAATGTGAGGTAGGGAAATAATCATTTGAGTATGTGTATATAAATATGTAATTTACAACAGCTGTAAGATGCTTGAAAAGCTGGAAAATGCACCTTGAAAATGCTTGAAAAGTGCTTGAATTTGACTTTGGAAAAGGTGTAAGAACCCTGTATTAATTTATTTATTGTTCTCATTGTTTAAAAGTTTGTGTTATGGTTCTGGTGTGAAATAAAGCACAATAATTACATTTAAGACTGTTTCCCTTTTTTTAAGAAAAGTATTGAAAAATAATCGGAATCGCAATTCTTGACTTGGTATCGAAACCAAAATGTTGGTATCGTGACAACACTAGCTACTCCTGACAGTTAAACCTGATATTTAGTAGGTCTGTTAAGTATTGAATGCTGATAATTCTGACGTAATTTGGCCGGTCAAAGTTGTTTGGGCTCGGATAAAATCGCTCCGTTACTTTCGTCCCGTATTACTTTCGTCCCGGCTCTCCCTACGTGTGTATGTGTGGTGTCAGGTGTCAGTATGAGAGGATGACAGCATGTCTAATTTTGATGTGGCCCAAGAGCCAATCACAATAATACCAGGGTTGCCAACTTTGGGTACCTGGCTGGAGTGAGATTTTGATATCATGGGTTTAATTACACATATGCGCACGAAATGACTGCTATCGTGTCAGCAGCGGGACCTTAGTATATATATAGGATATATATACAATATATACAAATACACAATATTGGACACAGACTACAAAGGGCACAAAGTTTCATTCACTAATGAAAGTCAAACACATGTTTGTTTCCACTGTTTTATTGTGTGCCTGTCGCGATAAGCAATTAATTGACTTATCGTACGATAAATAAAAATTAACTCGATACATTTACATTTACATGAGGATGTGACTAGCAGTTTGAAAGGATGTACTTAAATTATTATTATATATTATCATTATGTCAGTGGTCTAAAATGGTCATACAACGGTGCCGACAATATTATCGTTTATCGCAATAATTTCCGGGAAAATGTATCCAACAAAATTCATTATCGTGAGAGGCCTATACATGAAACACACACACACAAACAAATCTACAGACTTACTCCAAACTGCCAAACATATTAATTAACACACTCACTCTCATATAGTCTTTGACTCTATGTTGGCCTAGTAGAACAATAAGCAGCAGACTTTTACTTTTTTTTAATTTCTACTGGATCTTAGATCTGCACATGCGCAATACGAGTATTTTTGTTGGGTAATCTACGGTAGGGCTAACCCATACAGTGGTGGGGCTCAAGTCAATATTTGCAATGTAATTACATACCCGCTCCCCTTGACAGTGAAACGCCACGTGAGGTTTAGATTATTTCCCTGTCTCAATCCAAATTGAACTGTATGAAATAAAAAGGCACATTTGTCTTGTAGTAAATAAAAAGGGTGACCTGGAGCCAATCCTGCAATTTCCCCACAGGTGAAAGAGTTGACATGCTGAAAACCCAATCCCTGCAGGGGGGTCTGGGGGGATTTTCCCCCAGGAGATTTTTTGAAATACTAACATAAAATACACATTCTGGTACTCACTTGAGAAGAAAAATAAATAAATCTATTACTACACGGCATATTTAAAAAAATGAATGCCATTTTAGTTTTTTGTTACTTTGTTCTGAAAGCTGAACCTGCTGCTCCTCACAGAGAGAAGAGGGAAGAGGCTGTGAATGACTTTACATTGTGGATAAGGGTGGATAGCCCCCATTGTTCTGTGTGTCAAGATGAAAGACAGCCCACACACCTATCAATCATCAAACCGTGGGGTCTTATTTCATTACGTGTTGATTTCTATCAACACCAGTGGTGGGCCGTCAGGGCCAGCAAGGCCTTCTCTGCTGGCCTAAACATCATCAGAATATCAATTTAATTTTGATATATTTTTTCCACAAATATGTATTAAATTATTCCCCATAGTCTATTCTTTTCATTTCATAGCTTTCCTCTTGGTTGCGCTGCTTCCAGCCTCAGAACAAGATTTGGAGGGCTGGCCTTTATGTTAGAGCTTTTATCCAATCATATTTCAGCCATAATGTGTTGCCAGGGTCCAATAAATCTGCCCTTAGGCCTTCAGAATCAACAGTGCGGGCGCCTGTAGCTTAAAGTGAACGGAAACAAAACTGTGGCGTTAACCAATCAGATTTTGAGTTGGCGACAACGGGCCAGCTAGCAGGCGTACGATGACGTCAGCACGTGCACGTCTTTTGATTGGATACGCACTATTGAGAGGCAGAGCTATGTAGAGCTAGCAAACTGAACTTGAATTTGAACGAGCTAATTTGTGTAGATTTCTACAAGCTGTTTTTTTTCAACCCACAATGGCTGAAGGAGAAGAGATCGATTTGGTCGCAGATATAATTACAACGCCATTTTCAAGACGAACTTTTCAAGAAAAGCTAGACATTGTGAGAAGAGAACGGCCAACCCCGACGCTAGCGAGCCTATCACAGCGGGGAAAAGGGTTTGTCCGCCACTTTCAAATCATTAACTACGAGCGGTACCCCTGGCTCACAGCCTCCGAGAGGCACTGCAAATTGTACTGCTGGGAATGCCTGCTATTTGCAAATGATCGATTTGGTGTTTGGAGCCACACTGGATTTGCAAACTTGAGTTGTCTAACCAAGGCAGCAACGAGACACCAAAGCACGGCTGGGCACTTACAAGCAATGGTGCTTTTGAAAACCTTTGGGGACACCCGAGTGGATCTACAGCTCAACGAACAAGTGCGACGGGAAACGGAGCTCCACAACGAAAGGGTGAACAAGAATAGGGAAATATTGAAAAGACTGATTGATTGTGTCCTGTTTTTGGGTAAACAGGAACTTTCATTTAGGGGACATGATGAAAGCGCCGAGTCCAGAAACAGAGGAAACTACGTGGAGCTTCTTTCTTTGCTTGCTGAGAACAACACAGACTTGCATTACCACCTGTCCACAAACAATAATTCAGGTAGGACTGTGTCGGACATCACTGAAGGCCTAGGTGTGAAATGCACGGCCCGCCACTGATCAACACGTAATGTTGTATCGATGTAGATGTAGTACTACAGCAAAAGTATTCTCCGTCAGGACTTCCTGCAACAACACCACACCGTTATCTTGATTCTGATTGCCAGAAGACATTATCAAAGATGTTCTAATGAGAAGACGATCACTACGTGACAAAAGTTTTCAAACCCGTTTCTAGTCTTTGGTATTTTTGTTTTTGGCGTGAGAATAGTTTGGGCAGCGTGAGAGCGTGAGATTGAGAGTGAAAGCGTGTGTCACACGCCAGATGCGTGAGAGTTGGCAACCCTGTAATACCTGCGATGCAGTGAACCAATCACCCCTGAAATTCAAGGTGTTTAAAAAAAAATATAATATATATATAATGCATATATATATAATGCAATTTGGTGCTATAATATAGCACCAAATTGCAAATAATCTATAACTACTGTCACTTTTCACATTGAACATGTGCTCTTTTATTAAATAAACTAAACGCTTTCATTTTAAGTTGTGAGTTTAGTGTTTTTGACCCTAAGAAACACTGATGCATTAATCAATAACAATAATCCACAGCTCCTCTCTCTGCTCCAGAGGATTTTTTAAAAAAATATCCCAATGCCACAAAAATGCATCAGTGACGTGGTTGAAATCTTGTCTCCAGAAAACAAAAACTGAAACAAGCGGTATCAGTGACTGTGTGTTTGATGTGGCTCTTTGCAGTAACATAGAAAACCCCTGCTCTATGTCAAGACTGAGAAGTGTGAGTTCCACAAGAACCGGATCAGCTTCCTGGGCTATATCATCAGGCAAGGCAGAGTGGAGGCAGATCATGGGAAGATTGAGGCTGTGGTGGAGTGGCCAACCCCAACTACGAGGTGGGAGCTTCAGAGATTTCTGGGCTTCGCCAACTTTTACCGCTGCTTCATCAGGAATTTCAGTAAGGTTGCTGCACCTCTCACAAGACTCACTTCTGTCAATATTAAGTTCTTCTGGACCCCAGAAGCTAATGAGGCTTTTCTCAGACTCAAGGCCCTGTTCACCTCTGCTCCCATCCTCATCAAGCCAGATCCTGATAAACAGTTTATTGTGGAAGTAGATGTGTCAGACACTGGGGTGGACACATCGAGGAACGATGCTGGGTCCCTCGTTCTCGAGTCCTGGACCCTGTTATGGTGAGGGCCTTTCACAGGGCACATCCCGACAAGCCTGGTGGTCGCCAGGAGGCTCCCGTTGAGGGGGGGGGTACTGTGAGGATCCACAGTGCGGCCTTCCTCTTTTTCATCTGTTGCTGTCTGTCTTCCTGGCTGGGCGTGGCTGACCTACATTTGGATTTCCGTCTCCACACCGCTCCAGCTGTTGATCACCTCGCTGATTGCCACCACTCACCTGCACCTGCTTAAAACCCTGGTTCTCATCCTCAGTCTTCGCCAGTTCTTCGTTTATTCTTCAGTGGTAAACTAACGTCCAGGCCTACTTAGCATTTTTTGCCTAGTAAACTTTTTGATGCTCCTAGTGAGAGGATTGACCTTCCTAACCCTGCTTCTTTCCTATTTCCAGATCCACACACCTCCTGCTCCGCCTGCCACGTCCAGCCACCTTCCTGGTCTGTCCTACTCCTCGTCTCCCCTCTCTGAGTTCCTCGTCCCGGTCTGAACCTCGGTTCCAGGATTCCCCTTCAGCGTCCTCTCCAACTCCTTGACTGTGCCGTGGTCTAAATAAAGCCCATTTTTGACACTTCACCACAGTCTCAGTCTAAGTGCTTGCATAGCGGGTTCTCATCTCGTCTTTCCACGTGAAGCCTAACAGTTGTAATCATGTAAATGTACCCGTTGTGGGACAAATAAAGGATTTCGAATTTCTGAACACAGATGTAACATGGATGTTATATTGATGTATCATGCGGGTAATATAGGTGGAAAGCAGGTGTAATATTGGTCAATTAAATATAAGATGTATACCCTAAACTAGCAATGTATCTGGATACAGTGTAAGTTGGAAAAAAGGGTAATATTTTTGAAAAAATCATGAAATTATGTAACTTTAGCCTAGACACAAAACACATTGCAATTTTTTTAATTTTTTTTAAATTATTTTCATGCTTGCCCATCTAAGGGTTAATGACATCTTAGTCTAGTTAGCCAACATTAGCATTGCCTGTTTCCTTTTCAACCCCTTGTATAAGCTTGTGCGTTTATATTATTAATTATCATGTAGCAGCATGTGACAGAAGTGTTTATTAAATACATGTTTTGTGCATCAATGCTCCTGCATATGTAATTACTCTAGCTGTAAGTGTTTCAAATGTAATACCAATGGTCACACATGCTTCTGTTCTCTCTGGAGATGCACTTTTGAATTATTTATTTATATATCTGTAGTGCTACAGATGGAGCGCTCCATTTCAGACGCCTACCCGTGCGGGTCCGTGATCGGCACGGGGTGGGCCCCTGCTGAAAAGGAAAACCCCCCGCAGGACTTGAAACGCCCCCTTGATAAATACATTTAATTATAATGAAACCAGCTGCAATGGATCATGGATCCACCAGGGGGAGCCGTGATTAAAAAGCTGCCACACTGGAACTCATGTGAAATAAACAGCTGATCTACAGGTATCTGATATAGCGGATATTTGTTAAGATCCATATGTCACGGATAGGATCATATTCTGTGCTAAATAAGAGACATGTAATCATTTACTAAACATCACCATGTTTTTATTTAACAAAATAATGTTTAATTCACGTTGGCGTAAGTACAAAACCATCGCTATGTTTTTAGATCAGGAAATGCATCCAGGCTCAAACAAACGATTTTCAATCATCATCCCCACGATCATTTAATGTACATATGTTCGCGAGTTGAAATGAATGCACTACATTTAATCCACGTGAGTTTACAACAACACAAATAATCGCTTTGTTTTTATATCACATCCGACCGGAGGAAAATGCAGCACGGGTCTCACTACCGATCATCCTAACCCCACGGGCAAACAATAATATGTACAGTGTTAATAGTTTACTGTATTATTAGTGTCTAATCTTACTGGGGATTTCGGAATGGTAGCCTACTGGATTTTGATTTATTGTATCGGCTTCATATCGCAATATATTCCCGAAGTCTGAAATGCAAAAATGTCCCACATTAAGGCAATTCACCCTACATTTAATCATTCATACAAAATCATATTTCGTTTATTTTTAACGAAATAAATGTGGTTTAATCCACATAATTTACTGTGTTAATTGTTTTCTGTAGTATTGTGCACATTACTTTTTGCTGCTTGTTACACTCCTGGTTAGAAGCTAAACTGCAGTTCGTTGTCTCAGTACCTGCAATATGTGCAATAACAATAAAGTTGAATCTAATTTTGAGCAGGAACAAATGTATTGAGGCTACTTAGTACATATCTGACATAAACGATGCGGAAGTTTATGAAGAGAATTATGCAGAAGATGTGATGCAGCATATTTTTGGTATATTCATTTTAATCTCACCAATATATAAGAGGTGTATTGCATCATGTTATCCCTAAATATATGTGTGGGTATATACATTCCTGTGTATTAATAGTTGAAGGAACAAAATACATTTTTCCTCTTAAATATAGAGAGGTTTTTTATAGATTCCTGAAACAATGTTCCCTTTTTCTTTAAAGTAGATTAGCGCAATAGTCTTTTTCTTTCACTTATACCCTTTTCATCAAAAGGGTGCTTTAGGCTATTTTTGAGGGGTAAAATGCAGAATTACTTGTGAGTTCTGTTTTGAGTGAAAAGATTACCCTTTTGAGTGTTTTTCTTGGTTAACCATTAGATATAGTGGCTAAATTCGTTCTAAGTTAATTGTGCGCATCCTGCAGGCCTTGAGAATTTAGTCACACAGTTAAGAGAGACAATGGTCCTTTTAGACTAAGGGTGAGCTTACTTCGGGTGAATAAAAGTTCAGAGATGATTGGGGGGGGTATGAAGACAGTTAGGCTAGTTCTGAGGATGTCATGGGATAATGACTGTTATATTCCCAACAAGTATGGCTTTCATAAAGAAACACATGACTTGGGTGATAAGATGTGTTTTGTTGTAAAATGGGCCCGTTTGGTTTTCTGCTGGCCAGCGCTGGGTCATTGTGACAAAGCATATTTTGCGTCTGCCAATGAGAGGACCTGAAAAGATGACCAGCTGACCTCACCCCTTCCTTCTGTCTTCTGGTATATATTCTGTTGATTCCTGAGTTCGGCCTCTCTTCACATGCTGTCAGGACCGGAAGGATCTCCGCAGCACGCGAACCAGGGCAGAAGTGGCCGGCTACTTCTTAAAACATTACAATATGATTTTAGTATATTGTATTATATGGTGTTGTAATGTATTATAGTGCATTGCATTATTACCTTTGATAATTAAAACAGATTGTTTAAACTGGTATCTGGGTGTTCTCTGTCTGATTTCCTTCCTGTTATGATTTTAAGCAGGACTCGTCAAAACGACACGCGGAGCCGAGTGGGGTTGTAAAAACCTCAAAACTCCAACAAAGTGGTGACCCCGACGTTTACGAGTGGGCGTTCAGAGGGAGTCACATCAGCAGCCAGCGGACTAAGCTGTCCAGGGGTGACACCTCGAAATACTTTCTGACAACTAAAAACAGAGCTCTATACAAAATATCAGGTAAGCACGGATACCCGTTACACTCAAAATCTGTGATTTGGCTATATTCAAATATTTTAGAGTTGTCAGGAATATTTCTCAGTGTCTAGTCTTCACGCTAAAGATAATGCAATGCATATTTTAGCATAGGTAGGTAACTAACTAAGAATAATAAGATTAATAAAGCAACGGTTAGGAACCTCGTGGATTTTTCAGAATCGCACGACTAACTCGTTAGCTCCATGTGAAGCGATGAGGACTGTAAGAAGAAGGTGAAAGGCCCCGTGCGTTTTTTTCAGAACTCGACACGGCTAACTCATCGGGGGCGTTCAGTGGTTTCTAATGATTCCATCCAGAACTAAATTGAATAATGCTTTCCAGTCTCATAGGAGCTGCAGTTGCATTATAAGTGAATCCAAGGGGAGATACGCAAATTTCAAATAACCATTTTGAAAGGACCGGAATCTCGTTCTCTTGTTCTGTGGGGTTAATCTATCTGGCCAAACGTGACGATAAATAGATTATGTTATCTGTTGAAATAAACATCGCACCATAAAGCTGGATAGACTGTACGGGGAATAATTTTCTGGGAATAATTACTAATAGATAAGGGAGAAAAGTCAGATAAAGAAATGCGTGGTCACCAGGGGTTAAAGAAAGCCCCCCTTTTTCTTCACAGCTTTCCTCTAATTGCTGAAGCAGCAGCCCGAAGTGTGACTGCTTGTGCTTCTTCTCAAAATGCCTCAAAAATGGCTGCTGAGCGTTGAATTTAAAACAAGGAGTGAATAATCAACGACTGGTCTGAAGTTGGAGTGAATAACATTGAAAATTAATAGATCAATGTGTCGTAGATATTTAAATAAATAAGAAACTATAATTTGTCGTTTTTAGCATAGTTTTTGTGGGATGCAGTTACGTCACATTGTGGTTTTCATGAGAAGTTTTGAGAACTGATTGTTACTATTGCATTGCATTGTGAATTTTGTGCTATTTGTCATTAGGTAGTTTTTGTAATATCATTAGTAGACATTAATTGTGTTTATGAAGAAAGAGTAAGTAAACAGGAGGGATCTGTTCATGTTTAAACATGACAGAGGTGCTGCACGAGGCTAAAAGCACACTGTTGGCTAAACACAGAGAGGTGATTGATGAGAGAAGCTTGTGCAGGAGCAGCTGCAGGGCACAGAGAGAGAGAGACAGGAGAAGTAGATGTTTTGAAGAGTTCAGAGAGAGTACAACTTATATAAAGTTAACTACTAGTCTGAAGAATATTATATTGTTTTGTGAGTAAACATGAAGTAAAAATATAAGAACAACATGCTTATCTAGGTTAACAGAAAGCTGCTATTAACCAGTTTCAGCAGCTACTGTCCTATCTGTGTTCCAAAGAGAACATACGTTGCATTTACAATTCATATTAAGAAAGTTCACAATTGATACCATTAAAGGCCGTTTTGGATTAATAGGGCGTGTCTGTCATAAACATTCGTGCTCGGATGGAATAAAGTGTTGAAATGTTCTCAAGAGTGGGAGTTTTCACAACGCTTTTTAGTTTGTATTGAAACAATTAAGTGGTAAGGACAGAAAACTGTTCCGTGATGATTTCTTTAGGTTTTAGCTTTAGTAATGGAGATTACATTTTGTGAGGAAACTTTTCCACCAATAATAACTGTTCAAAATATATATTCATTAACTGTAATCAGATTACTTGTTTTTCAAATATAGCGCTAAATACAGTTAGTTTTGTGTTCTGTTACAAATCTAACCTGCTTGTAACACAACTTAGATAAACAATTTGAAAAATAATAGAATAGGCAAGTGGTTAAGGAGGTTTTCCTGTTTTGCTCATTTGATTTGGAACTCAAGTAAGGAAGAATAGTGTTTTATGAGAACTGTCATTCCTCATGGTTTTTAAAGATAAATCATCAGTTTGTTTGGACTTTGATGTAGAAATAGGATCATGGTGGAGAAGGAAGACCTTTTTTGGTTTCAAATTAAAAAAAGATTTTAAAGATGAAGTTTATTTTATTTTTTCTGACTAGAATTTTAGAAGCAGGACTTCAACTAGACAAGATATTTTACAATGTGGTTTTACTACTTTTAATGGAGTAAATAATCTGGGTAGACTACTGCCATTGGTTTGTTTTAACATTCACATGTTTCAGCATTCCTGACCATATAGACATTCAGCCGTTTTATTTTGTAACCCTTTGGGGGAGAGATTTAAATTGAGTTTTTCTCCAGTTGCTGATTTGCTGTGATTATAGCAGCACTGGATAGTTGTGCGCCACCTTTGGATTGTACTCTGAATCAGTGTGTTGGTGAAGAGTTGCTCACTACAGAAACAGAAGAACTGTGCAAAGAACGCATCTCTGAGGAGGGTTTGACATTTTGCTTGGGCCTTGTTGCCGAGGCAACAGTGGTGTGAAGAGGAACTGCAGTTTTTGGGGATTCCTGCTGTGCAGAGGACAACGTGTGTCTGCTGATTGTACCACATTGATCCAGAGGTTCCTTCCCCCTCAGGACATCCCAGTGCCAAACAAGAGTTTCATTGATCCAATTCACTACAGCTGCAGAAGACAACGCATCACTGACTGTTCACATTATGACAAGTTCTGAGACAGGCTTGTCTCAGATTGTTCAGACTCTGAAGAAATTATGCGATGATTTTACAGCATAACTGTGCAAGAGTTTTCCAGAGGGTGGTGTACAACAATAGGTTTAGTGTTTGAGAAGGGAGGCTGATTGTTTAAACGATGGTCTGGAATGCTGAAAAGATTAAAGTTTAATATCCTTGTTTAGCAAACAACACATCTGATTATTAGGTCACACCTAATAATCTTGACATATAAACTAACTATGAGTAAAAAGATGAATGGATTTTATATCCTAGAGAAGGTTGGTTATGTTGCGAATACTTCACAAGGTATTTGCTAATGTATTTTGAAGAACAAATAACAAGGACACAAGTCCAATTTTGTTTTGTTTTTAGGTTAAATTGTCCATTACCAAAACTGTTCACCTTATGTCTAGATTTGGACTTTGATGGTAAGGGAGTATTTAGGCTTATTTTTATACATCTGACATTTTCAAATATGTTGGCTATTCACTAGATAGACATTGGTTAAGAACTTTTCTGAAGATTGAATATTTGTTCCATTTCTAAATATTCCTATTTAAAAAGTAATTTTAGAGTAAAGAAGACTGATGCTGTAATTGGACATAATGTGAGGCCTTCAATCACCCATTGTAATGGTGCATATTATTGACGACTAATAGGGAGGAGGGGTCACTCGACCCACCCTGCAGTGGTTTTTAAAATCTTATGCAGCTTCACAGGAAGCGCACGGCACCAGATTATGAGTTTGGAAGACTAGCGTCACCACCTCATAATGGACATTAATTTAGTTAGTAATTAACTGACATTTAGAGATGTTAAAGAGTAAAAACATACCTACCATAAGTGATAATTCCTGAATTTGGCTACAAACCATTGATGAAATGACTTCTGTTTTTAGAATCCTTGATAAAGGAAGGAGTGATTGTTACATATTCGGACACCCAAGGTTCCACGCACTGTTAAAGAGGTTAACATTGTTCTTTAAGTGGACCAGATTTGAAGATAAATGAATATGAGTTATGAAATACATAGCAGAGCTTTACAGATCCTAGTAATGGTTTGACTCAAGATAATAATTATGTGCAGAAGTTTCTGAAATAGATCTATTAGACATTTGAATATAGATTAGGTGTTGATAAACTGCAGTAGTAGTACAATAAGGAAGTGACATTTTTTGGCTAAACACTTTTCGGGGAATGTGGGAAGCAGCTGTCTCAATGAAAAGTTAGAGATATCTTGAACATTATAGTTGTAATTGTGAATTAATAAATGATGGCGCTCCATATATACATATTTGTGTAGACAAAGGATACTGGCCTATGCTGAAATGTCAAAGTCTCTGCAGAGCACGACACATGGCCAAAAAAGACTGAGACCAACTGACCTTTGACCCTGACCGACAGTGTAACTTGACAAGGCACTGTGATTGACTGACTCTGGGGTGAACCTGACCAAACTTGACTTTACAACCTGACAGTGTGAGTGTGAATGTGAGTGTATGTCTGCATGTGATCAGTGCAACTGCATGATTTAAAACAATGACTAATCAAGCATGTTTTTGGACTAACACATTTTTCTGGGCCTCAATAACATTCCACAGAATTGGAAAACCGCACTTGTGCACTCCCACAGGAGGTGGCAGTTTGCAGAATGTGGAACTCAAACTAAAACATGAAGATTCTGTTTCTTTTAGGACTGAAGGATGGAGAGAAACACTTCATTTCACTGGAGTGTGTACTGTGGAAATGATGGATGTACATTTGGGAAAAAATGTTTGATATTTTCTTATAATCCATTATTACCTGAAGGTTTTCTTCCCATACAGGATTTTGGTTACACATGAGTCATGTGTAAAAAGGGGGAGTGTACGGCTGCCCCAACTCGATTGTTCAATCTGACCATTGATTGACAGTTTTATAATTGACCTGCTCCATATCTGGGGATAAGATACTGTTTGGTGAATGTTGACATGTCTCTAATATTGGTTGAGTTATAACAGGTAACACAGATGCAGAATCAGTGGCCAAGGGGCTACTGTGAGAGATGTGATTCCAGAATGGAATACTGAAGAAGTTGACCTGTGAGTAATGTTTCAACAGGTATAAAAGTAACTGAGGTTTGAAATGTAGAAAGAACATATTACAGTTAAAACTAAAACATAGTAATGTAATGAGACATAATTTAATTTAGACAACATCATGTAACTAGCCTGGTGAAGAAGTAAAAGCCATAGACTTTATTGTTTAGGTCATTATGAGGATATACATTTCATCTAAATTTATAAGACATTTGATGACAGTTTGTTGGAATTCTGTATTCATTTTTTCAGCGTGATAATATCTAAGCACTGACAGGTAGAAGCAGTATCACCAGGAAATCATTCACTTTGTTAGTATCGTGATTTTGGTTGTTTTTGAATCCATAACATTAGTGTGTTTCTTTACCAGAAACATTAGCAGTTCATATTATATTTGGATTTTAAATAGGATCTCAAGGATTTCATTTAGAAATAAACACGGATGCTTGTCAGAAATTCAGAGCTATTGAAATATGTTATTTAGTTTACCTAAAGATGTTGGGGTTCTTATTTAGTTGGCACAATCCAAGTATTAAGATTCTGAAGCTGTACTGGCAGATAGGAGGTCTACAATTAATTTAGAAAACCGGTTCACAGACGGCTGTTGTTTCAAGACACCCCACCAACAGGCTCCAAGTGGGTCAAAACAGCTGAGCGTAGGCTTGAGGGAGTTGTATCAGATTTCTCCACACAGGTCGCTGGCGCCAAAAGGGGGACCCGAGAAGCACGAGGACAAAGTGGCTCAACCCCAGGCTCTCCGGCCCCGACCGAGTGACCCAGCGGACCTCTTATGCCGTCTGCCTGGGAGAAAAGGGGGACAGCTCGTACCACGGGAGCCAGTGTGCGGCGGGGAAAACACCTGCGAGGACCCTAGACGACATCAGGACAGACCTGGCCCTCGTCAAGGCAGTCGACCCGGGAGGCATCATCAGCGGGCCGGAGAAGGAGAATCGGGAAGACATCTCTCCAGCATCGACCCGGAAGCCGCCATCGGCGGGCCGGAGGAGGAGGAGGAGGAAGACATCTCTCTAGCAGGCAGCCCAGAAGCTGCTGTCAGCGGATCGGGGGGACAAAGACACGGCAAGCCAGGACGGCACAGGGGACTTTTCGAGGCAGCAGAGGAGTCTACTTCTCTGATCAGTTCCACCCGTGAAGGGCTAGCCGCATCTCCCCCTCCCTATCAGCTGCCCCTTGTTGGCGTATTCCTCTGAGGGGGGGGCTGATGATTCACCACACAAGGAGACTGCACTAGCACCCAGCTGCCCCCTCATGGTTCCTTCACTGCCATGGAAAGTGGTGTTCTGTCTCCATGAAGGTTTCAAGTACTCTAAATACCAGCTTCGGATGGATTTATACAATGTTTGGGAGACGAACACAGTAAAAAAGAATGACAGTGGGTATATGTTTCAAGTGCCTTGTGTAAATTGCACTCTTTTAAAAGAGTGCAAAAGGGGGAATTGCGGAAGTTTATGAAGAGAATTATGCAGAAGATGTGATGCAGCATATTTTTGGTATATTCATTTTAATCTCACCAATATATAAGAGGTGTATTGCATCATGTTATCCCTAAATATATGTGTGGGTATATACATTCCTGTGTATTAATAGTTGAAGGAACAAAATACATTTTTCCTCTTAAATATAGAGAGGTTTTTTATAGATTCCTGAAACAATGTTCCCTTTTTCTTTAAAGTAGATTAGCGCAATAGTCTTTTTCTTTCACTTATACCCTTTTCATCAAAAGGGTGCTTTAGGCTATTTTTGAGGGGTAAAATGCAGAATTACTTGTGAGTTCTGTTTTGAGTGAAAAGATTACCCTTTTGAGTGTTTTTCTTGGTTAACCATTAGATATAGTGGCTAAATTCGTTCTAAGTTAATTGTGCGCATCCTGCAGGCCTTGAGAATTTAGTCACACAGTTAAGAGAGACAATGGTCCTTTTAGACTAAGGGTGAGCTTACTTCGGGTGAATAAAAGTTCAGAGATGATTGGGGGGGGTATGAAGACAGTTAGGCTAGTTCTGAGGATGTCATGGGATAATGACTGTTATATTCCCAACAAGTATGGCTTTCATAAAGAAACACATGACTTGGGTGATAAGATGTGTTTTGTTGTAAAATGGGCCCGTTTGGTTTTCTGCTGGCCAGCGCTGGGTCATTGTGACAAAGCATATTTTGCGTCTGCCAATGAGAGGACCTGAAAAGATGACCAGCTGACCTCACCCCTTCCTTCTGTCTTCTGGTATATATTCTGTTGATTCCTGAGTTCGGCCTCTCTTCACATGCTGTCAGGACCGGAAGGATCTCCGCAGCACGCGAACCAGGGCAGAAGTGGCCGGCTACTTCTTAAAACATTACAATATGATTTTAGTATATTGTATTATATGGTGTTGTAATGTATTATAGTGCATTGCATTATTACCTTTGATAATTAAAACAGATTGTTTAAACTGGTATCTGGGTGTTCTCTGTCTGATTTCCTTCCTGTTATGATTTTAAGCAGGACTCGTCAAAACGACACGCGGAGCCGAGTGGGGTTGTAAAAACCTCAAAACTCCAACAACGATTAAACACATTTGTGCATTCTTTAAACCGAGTCAAGCCGAGTCCGGAGGTGGCGGCACATTAAAGGGATAGTGGAAATGGAACCTCAAATAGTTTCGTTTTAACTTATATACAAGCATAATTACGTACCAAAACAATCACACCTGATTAAAAAAATATAATAATTGCCTTACGCATGTTAGAAGCACTTTATTGCAGCTTCCCCGAAGTTTTTTAGAAACGAAATGTTCGACTCAGCCAAACCGGAAGTGACGAAAACTTAGGAAGACGATACGATAACAAACCATGGCGTCTATGCAGAATGAACGTGGAAGGGCAAATATACCAGACAAAGAAGAAGGATTGTACGAGGTATCCAGTGATGATAGCGAGTCAGAAACATCCTCTCGGCTTTCCTACGAAAATGTCGTTTTAGGAACTGAATCTGAATCCGGTTCAGTAAGCGACGATGGTGACAATATTGAGCCAGACGATGGACCATTACGTCCTTATTTGTTCGAGCCCGAGCCCGAGGTGATGGTTCACGGCATGGGCAATGGCGAGGATGACCAGGACCAGGCGCCAGATGATGCACCCCTACGCACAAATAATCTTGACTGGTAGGTCCCTAAGCATAGCTCACGCATCTTAAGATCACCTGTAGCCTTTACAAATATTAATCATTGTTAACCAGTTAAGCCCGAAGGTCCCCCCAGTGGACCCCTCCCACAGTTTTTTTTCTCTCACATGTCTCAGGGCTTCTTAACATTTATGAAACTATTAATGTTTCATACTCTTTTAAAGGTAAGAAAATCCGCTAACTGACAATAAGAACAATTGTTAGCTAGAAAAAACACAAGAGTAATACCAAGCCTTTGAATTAGCATTGAGCGAAACAATGCTAACTAATGCTAACGCTTTTTTACACACAACACACGGTAGAAATGCCCTTATTACTATCTTAACTGCACAAACAAGATATACGATTTAAAGCTGAGACTCCACAGATTCCACACATGTAATGTCATCACTGTAAGACCTCGAATTCCTGGAGCTATCAGCCAGAAAAGAGAAAGTAAACAACATCCGGTTCCAAAAATATTACAATAATTACGTCTTACCTTTTTTGATTTGTGATCAAAAGTTGTGTTCAACGGAATAAAAACGCATCTCAAGGTTAATCCAATGTCGTTGTGTCACGTAGAATTTTTTACTGATAATCAATCATCATATTTATGGCAATATACTCGGTATAAAGTATTGACACATCTATTCACCATAATAAAGGTTGGCTATTCACATGCAAATGCTATTGAATGTCCGCCATTGTTTGTGCCCGTCTTCCTATGCTTTCGTCATCACCCGAAGATTCCCGACGATTCCCGAAGTATTTCGTTTCATTGAGAGGGCGCAGTAAAATTGAAAATAAAATGAAACTAGGCGCATGAAATAAAAAAAAATTGTTTATTATGCTTATTTTTAATAAAAAGACATAAGTTAAACCCAAAATTCGCGGATTTCCACTATCCCTTTAAAGTGTGCACCTGATTGTTTAACTTGAAGGTGCCTGATGACATTTAATCATTCAAACAAAATCATATTTTGTTTATTTTTAACGAAATAAATGTGGTTTAATCCACATAATTTAGGCCTACTGTGTTAATTGTTTAGTATTGTTTTAACTTGGGCCTGATGTGAACATTTCCAGAAGAACTCTAGCTTGAATGGCCTTTGTATGTATACAGTAGGCCTACACATAGGCGGCGCGTGAGGCTCAGGTTTGGGAAGGCTAAATAACTTTTTTTTTCATCTTACGCTGCCCGCCTCCGGCGTCTATAGAAAAGAGATCAACTCAGTGAAAGCACCACCTGCTGACCGATCAGAGCTCAGTGTGCGGAGTTTAAATCTATCAAGTCATATTACAGGAAAAAGGAAATGCAGTTTAAACTGCCGTATGCAGAGAAGACGCCGACGTGTCGCACTTATCATTCATATCACACTGACATCACATCATCAATCAGATCATCGATCTCACATCGATATCACAATATTTCCTTATCTGAGTCAGCTTCTCGAGCCGTATCTGGCCGTGCAACACTTTACATCGTCACATATACTGTATGCAGACGTATTATTTTAAGCAACACATTAAGTTGACGAAACACTCAACTCAAATGTAATAAAGTCAGATCCCCTCGTGTTTTAGATGGGGCAGTATCATACAACTGTTGTACGCTTTCAAACACTCGGTAGTTTATTTTTTAACGAGTTGTTCTGTATTCTCCTTGCAGGTGCAACTATGTGGCTTGTATCCTGGATTATATGTTTAAAGTTCATATTTGTCTAATATTAGTTTACTTTTCATTAATGAAGTATGATGTTGCGCTGTCAGTACACTTGTCCCTGTTTGTGATTGGTCAAATGTAGCTAACCCCGCCCCTTTCACGTGAACGCGTTCTCAGCTGGAGAGAGAAACCCTGGCTTGATTTACCGAGTTGATAACCAGCGCCGTAGGACCGTTTAGCGAGATCGCGTTTGTTAGGGTTAGTTAAGATAACTCAAGCATATCCAGGGTCTGTTGAACTGGCTTCGTGATACAGGGCACAGGTGGCTGCATAGCAGCGCTAATGTCAAAGACATTATATTTTTATTTTACCAGGATGCAGTTACACAAATATTTGGGAAGGCTTAGCCTCCAGCACCCGCCGCCCCTGGGCCTACAGTATAGCCCAACCATGTACACCTTCCTTTTTTCCCGTCCAAAGTTTGAATTGGATAAAGGTAATGGTTATCGATGGTGGTTTTATAGCCTATTGTATAATAACTGTGTGATTTATATTGCTTTTCAAATGCATATGGCCCCCCATTTACACTGCTCTTCCCGAATATGAATAGAACTTAGTTAGATCACTTTACATTTCTGCAAATACATTTTTAATCACACGCGTCTCCCCGTCCCGAAAATGATACATAAAATAAAAAGAGGAAACTATTTTAAGTTCAGTTTTCAACGTTTTATTTAAAATAACTGACATAACAGACACCATACTGTAGGCCTATCTGCTGCGGAAACCAGGACGAGCTATTTCGGGATCTGTTTTTCGGGGGCTCATCAGTCTCTCATTTACCCGGCTCCTGATTAGGACACATCCTGGGGATTGTGTTTACAAACATTGACCAGACCGTTCACCAGCCCCCACCCCCCATGTTGCCTATGCTGTCATGTGTTGCGAACTCTTTGTTTAAAACGAATTGGCCATCGGAATGTGTGGAGGAATTCTCCCAAGGGTCACATTCCACAGCTCTCTCCCCCCCCCACTCCTGTGATCTCCCATCCCCCAGTCTATAGGTTTGTGTTTGCATATTTCTATGCCGTAATTCATACTGGTCCTCTCACGCACATACATTCTCCTTACAGTATACATACATAGGCTATATTAGTCCGTGTATCTACGGACCATTTGTTTTTCTTTATTAAAAAAGTAAACGGAAGAGCATCTGAGAGGCGTTTTTGCCCTTTTGCTTTTTACCTTACTAAATGGTCTAATGGTCAGTGGAGCGAGGGGGGAGGCCCGCGAAACTCGCGGAAGTGATTTCAAAACAAAAAGCACTCGTTTGCTTGGAACAAAGAAAACGGCCAAGACACACATTGAGTCCAGAAAATGAATGTTATTAAGGGCTGTAAATATAATAAGCCTGTGTCTAAAATTGACAACAGGCTTATTATATTTACAGCCCTTAAGATACACTTTTGTGTTCAACAGCTGACCACTACCATGACATAGGCCTACTTTGTTTTAGTAGATTTCGCATGAGAGCAAAATGTATAAATATGATCATTAAATTATATGAATATGAGAACAAAATGCATGAATGTGTGAGTGACAATATATGAATGTGTGCATTGAAATATGATAATATGAGAGCAAAATGTATGAATGTGTGAGTGTATATATACGTGTGTGAGTGTGAAAATGTATGTATGTAAAAGGAGAATATATGTGTGTAAGAGTGAAAATGTATGTATGTAAAAGGAGAATATATGTGTGTAAGAGTGAAAATGTATGTATGTAATAGGAGAATATATGTGTGTAAGAGTGAAAATGTATGTATGTAAAAGGAGAATATATGTGTGTAAGAGTGAAAATGTATGTATGTAAAAGGAGAATATATGTGTGTAAGAGTGAAAATGTATGTATGTAAAAGGAGAATATATGTGTGTAAGAGTGAAAATGTATGTATGTAAAAGGAGAATATATGTGTGTAAGAGTGAAAATGTATGTATGTAAAAGGAGAATATATGTGTGTAAGAGTGAAAATATGCTGCATTTTGAATGTCCGATAGTCCACCATTTCCACCGGAAATATCAAACATTTAATAAAAGTGAAAAACAATGAACAAGACTTAACGTATTCATCATAATTAATTATATTTATTTCGTTTGGATGTAGGATTTTTGACTTTGTTTAGAGCAGTGATCTTCTACTATATGAACATTTTGGACCCAAAATCACAACAAAAAAACGTAAAAACAGATTTTGAAAATGATATTATTTTTCATATGTAACACAAACATACACAACGAAACCATTTAAAAGCTGGAAATATATACATGGGATGTCACTATGATAATGTGAAAGTTTGATTGAGGTAGCATGGGATTTCATTCTGATAAGGCAAAAGTGTTATTATAAATATAATACAAATATATATATACACTATGTACAAAAATCAGTTTTTTCTGTCTTTATCTGTGCCACGCTTCAAAGCGGTTTCTGTCAACTACGACACAGAGGGCAACATCACAGATTCCTCCTCCTCCATGTCAAAAAACAAGCTTAAAGCTTGACTCACGTTCAGAGTTCTCTTCATCATAGTTGAATCTTCAAAACTCTAAATCTATCTAACTATATCTAAATTCTCAATGTTTGTCTGTCACTTTACTTCAATCGCAGTCTCCCGCCGTCTCTCTTCGTCTCGTTTCGTATCACTCCGTTTACCTGATTACCTCACCCCCTCCCTCCCTGGTAAATACATCCTGTTGAGCAGAATCTACAGTTTCCAGTATTTTCCGTTTCGTAAAATGATAAAATACGGCGAAGATATTAAAATATGTGCTTCCATTATTCATACTTCTGAAATATATCTGTATTAACTTGATATCATTGTATGTCCGTGTTTATTGGGTCTTTTTGCATGAAACAAAGACTGGCATATAGTTTCAAGCCAGTACTTTCGACAGAAATACACATATACATCCTGTTGAGCAGAATCTACAGTTTCCAGTATTTTCCGTTTCGTAAAATGATAAAATACGGCGAAGATATTAAAATATGTGCTTCCATTATTCATACTTCTGAAATATATCTGTATTAACTTTATATCATCGTATGTCCGTGTTTATTGGGTCTTTTTGCATGAAACATAGACTGGCATATAGTTTCAAGCCAGTACTTTCGACAGAAATACACATATACATCCTGTTGAGCAGGATCTACAGTTTCCAGTATTTTCCGTTTCGTAAAATGATCAAATACGGCGAAGATATTAAAATATGTGCTTCCATTTTTCATACTTTTGAAATGTATTAACTTTATATCATCGTATCTCCGTGTTTACTGGGTATTTTTGCATGAAACAAAGACTGGGATATAGTTTCAAGCCAGTACTTTCGACAGAAACACACGGCAATGTTGTCCGGGCTGTTGTTTTTATGCGGCACCGGCTTGAACAGGTCATGTGATCTGATCACGCCGGCGTGACGGTCGACTCCAAAGGGTTAATATTAAATACATATAAGTATTTTTACAACTTGTATTTAGAAATACTCTGTTGTAATTATTGATGCATAAATGTGTTCATCCATTCAATGTGGCATCTGCTATAATGGGGTTAATGTATGATATTACTTAATAATACAATACATTATAATATATGATATGATAATTACTTTTTAGTTTTATTCATTTCTTATTTCATAGTTTCTCATTATTATTATTTTTATCATTGCAAACAGACTAAGTTCAACAACACCCAGTTGTCTTTGTGTATTTTGTGAATGAAGCGCTATCTTATGGTTAAATCCTGTAATTGAACAAATGGGGAAATTGGGCAACGCCCTCTAGCAATTTGGCAACACCCCCAGCCACTGGCATCCGCTGGGCTTTTGACTGGGACACACCCATCTGAGTCTGATCTGGAGTGCTTCATCTGTAGGTCAACTGCATTTTGGCATTCATATTCGGGAGCATAAACAGCATGACGTTACCAACATGTTATGACCAGCCAGTTGGTTGCATAATCTATTTCTATAGACAAAACATCTCCCATGGATAAAATAAAATACAAAATGCTATCATGCCGTGTTTGTTGATTAGAACAAATGGCACATACCAAATCACATAACATGCTATTTAACAAAGTAGCTTTCCGTTTTTATCTTAATTCACCAGACTAGGGTGGGACATAAGGTTTGCTTTAAAACAATTATCAGTGTAAGACATTTGAATATACCAGTATAGTCATTTTGCAGTTCACATAGATAAAGGACTATGTGAAATATGGATAAATAAAAAATCTGGAATATTTTTATTTTATTTTTGTCCCTGAATTCCCAGTACTCAAATTTTTGTCATTCAGCATATTGTTCACAGTGTCCCCACAGCCAATCAAATCCTCAGATCCGGCTCTTCTGCAGAGCTGCTATTTATGTCATAGTTCTTTTTTTTTCCTACATGCTTTAACCAGCTTGACATTTGGAAGGAACCTTGCGGCCGAGACATTTGGTGTGTGTGTGTGTGTGCTTATGTAAGAAACACATTCTCAGTTATGCCAGGATGCTTGATGGCTGTGCGAACAAAATTCTTTATTTTATTATTTCATTCATTTGTTGTTTATGCTTTTTCCACCTTTGGTAGTTGCTTTATGCCAGTAATTTTTTTTATATATATGTTCCCGTTATGTTCCACTAGATAAAATATGTCAGCAAATACCCCACCAGTGAATGGCTTTTTACTTTCTATTTGTGACTAAATAAACGTCATAAATGTCATCATCATGCCAAACATTAGCCACATTTAGTTTAGCGGTGTTGATGCAGAGCCAAATAACTGTGGTGTATTTTTTTTTTTTTGCCTATACCTTTTTATGGAAGCCCATTTCCGCCACTTGAAAAAAATAAAATCCCCATGAAAAGTCATGATTATGAGATAAGAAAGTCGAAATAATGAGATAAAAAGTCATAATTATGAGATAAGAAAGTCATAATTATGAGATAAGAAGTGCGCATGTGGCGCTGTCTTCAAAGGTCCCTTCATCACCTTGCTGCTCTCCACCATGCAAACGGCATCTAGTCCTAAATAAGGTGACTTTTGTAAATGTTAGATGTTACATATAGCCTATTTTGCAGCTAAACTACAACAATGCAGTTCATAGCTTTGACATTACCTGTTATGAACTATAATATATATGCCTATAGTTTTGTGGTAACGTTCACGCCACTAATGACAATAGTGTAGGCATACTGCTGCTGTGAGTTGCTAACCTAACTCTAACCTGTGAACGTTACCACAAAACTATAGGCATATATATTATAGTTCATAACAGGTAATGTCAAAGCTATGAACTGCATTGTTGTAGTTTAGCTGCAATATAGGCTATATGTAACATCTAACATTTACAAAACACACCTGTAATAGTTACCTTATTTAGGACTAGATGCCGTTTGCATGGTGGAGAGCAGCAAGGTGATGAAGGGACCTTTGAAGACAGCGCCACTGCAGCGCATGCGCACTTCTTATCTCATAATTATGACTTTCTTATCTCATAATGACTTTTCATGGGGATTTTAATTTTTTTAAGTGGCGGAAATGGGCTTCCATACCTTTTACTGCAGGCCGATTGTATTTAAAATCACAAAGTGGTGTTAATATGTGGAGATTATGCTGCTGATTATGATGAGACATGATAGCCTGTAAAACTATCATACAATTGCCAAAACATTTAGTAATTTTATATTTAAGGCTTTTAAGACACATATTTAGAAAATAACTGTGTTTGTAATTTGTCACTGTGTAGTCTTTTTGTCCCTGTGAGGATCCTGAAGGAAAACTAACTAACTAACTAACCCCATTTTCTGGAGTGCACATGTTGACCCAGTCCAGTGTATTTAACATTAGACATACATTATTGGTCACCATGGTGATATACTCCAAGTAAAGTGAGGCAGCTTATGTGGGTGAAGCACAAGAGGAACATTGAAAACCATCGGGTAGGAACAGGATACCATGGGGCAGTTTGAAATGAAACTGAAGAGTCTGTGGAGAGGAAACTCATGACCACCACCTCTCTGTCATTCTCTGCTCCACCATGTGGGGGCAGTGTTGAGCTGAAGGCTTCCACAGTGCAGTCCTCTCCATCACCGCTCCGCCTCCTGCTCACATCCAGCACCCCCACGCAGGCTGCTGGAGCCAACGTGTCCAGCCTTTAGTGTGCTTTATCAAAAATCTTCATCCCCCCATAACCCCATCCATCTTTGTGCTAGAAAACAGGCTGGTCTTATCCTTTAATAAAACCTCTTTGTGGTCCATAAAAAGCAGTCTTGTGTCTGGCTAAATGGCCCTTTTGTCCTCCATCCTCCTCACATTCTGCACCCCAACACTAAGAGCGATCGGCACTTCCGATCCAAGTGTGATGAAGGGAAGGGCTGGGAGTGACAAAATGTCTGAAGAAAGCAACATCTCAATGTTGTAATCACCTTAATCTACCATAGCCATTTTAATGCCATTGCTGTAATGTGATGTGATAATAGAGCGAGGAAGCACCACCTCCCTCACTAACTATTTTCTAATCGTCTTTGTTTTTAACAGTTTTTTCATTTAAATGTGTCCATTAGCAAAAGGAAAGAAACATAGTTAGAATCTGAAGTTTATTTCTTTAAAATTATGTTCAAAGAGAAAAGGTGGAGCATCTCTCAATGCAGTCATTGTGTGTGGTGTACTCAGTTGATTGGTTAAATGATGTGTGATGTAAAAACAGCAGAGGTGGGAGAAGTACTCAAATCTAATACTTGAGTAAAGGTAAAGTACCAGAGTGTAGGAATACTCTGTTTCAAGTAAAAGTCATGCATAATAATATATATATAATAATATATATGATATGTTTTATAATGATTGATCATTAAAGTGTTCTCAAAGCTGGTCAAGGTGCAGCTAGTTTGAATGACTTTGTATACTGCAGGGTAGAGCAGAGTCCTGCATCGGGTCGGGTACCCGCGGGTACCCGACGGGTGACCCGCAAAAAAGGTGATTCGCGGGTGGTATTTTTTCAAACGCTTTTTCCCGGGTTCGGTTCTGGGTAAAACAAAGATGATGCGGGTCGGGTCGCGGGTATTGCATAATAAATATATTAAAATAATAATAAATTAGTTTAATGTTTAAAATCCTCAGACCTCTCCCCCGCGGGACCGCGCATAATCATAACCTCTGCAGCGCATCAATCTGCTGCTGTGCGCGCCACATTCGAAATGGCTGAGGTGAAGCTCTCTAGCGGAGAATACAGCATTTTCAATAACACTTCCTCAAGAGCGAAATCCAACGTTGGGGAGGCTTTTTGTGTCATCCTAGATGGAGGAAATAACCAACATCCCACGCTTTCTGAGACAAATATGAAACTGCGTGTGTTAATAATTGCACATTTTCACTGCTCATAGGCTATGCGGGTTCGGGTCGGGTTGCGGATCTTGTGCCGACGGGTCGGGTCGGGTTGCGGAACTAATTGGCAATATGTGCGGGTAGCGGGGCGGGTTCGGTATTGCACGTCGCGGGTGCGGGGCGGGAGCGGGTCTTGAAAATCAGACCCGTGCAGGACTCTGGGGTAGAGTCCTGCATCGGGTCGGGTATCCGCAAAAAAAGTGATTCGTGGGTGGTTCTGGGTAAAACAAAGATGATGCGTGTCGGGTCACGGGTGTTGCATAATAAATATTTAAATAATAATAATTTAGTTTAAGGTTTAAATCCTCAGACCTCTCCCCCGCGGGACCGCGCATAATCATAACCTCTGCAGCGCATCAATCTGCTGCTGTGCGCGCCACATTCGAAATGGCTGAGGTGAAGCTCTCTATAGCGGAGAATACAGCATTTTCAGTAAGACTTCCTCAAGAGCGAGATCCAACGTATGGGAGGCTTTTGGTGTCATCCTAGATGGAGAAAATAACCAACATGCCACGCTTTTTCAGCCAAATACGCAACTGCGTGTGTTAACCTGTTAAACCCCGAGCCTGTTTTTCAGGTTTCAGGCTAGAAAATGACATTCCCAGAACAAATGACTATAACTTCAATTCTAAAAGGTTTATATGAATAATTGTTGTTATCAAAGCAAGGTTACATCTGTGAGTTGGATGTAGAAGTGTCAGAATCAATATAGATTTGTCTGTGTCAGAGTAAATTCAGATGGAACATAGCAAAAAAATGTAAATTCCTGTCTCCGCCTAAAGAAAACCCATTACTTATAGTGAAGACCAACCTTGAATGATGGGTTAGTAGCCTAAAAGCTTTAGGAATCCAAAGTATAACATATAATAAGTACCCTGTATCAAGATTGAGGCAAAAACAAGTGACATTTGACCTTTTTAGAGAGGTTTATGAAAATAAAGTCCAGGCAGAATAAGCTTTGGGCACATTTGGTTCCATCAGTGCCATTTAACCTTTTTCAGGTACCAGACTATAAAAATCATTGTATTACATTGAATCATCACTATAGGTACTCATTCCACCCAAAATAAATATTTGTTTGTGTGTGAGTGTGTGTAGGTGTGTGTAAGTGTAGGTGTGTGTGTGTGTAGGTGTGTATGTGTAAGTGTAGCTGTGTGGGTGTAGCTGTATGTGTGTATGTAACTGTACCAACGCACTATACAATACAACTACACTGTAGTAGTGTTAATTTAGTTGACTAAAACTATTACGAAATATGTTCGTCAACAACCTTTTTTTCCATGACGAAAACGAGACGATGACGAGACGGCACCGACGGCAGTAAACAATAACTGCAACGAAATCATCATGCAATATCGTTGACGAAAAGTGACGAGACGAAAATGTAGTTTACTAAATAAAAACTATGCCAAAATCTCTCTTTACTTTCGTTGACGAAAAATGAGGAGACGAAATATTATCAAAGATAACGTTACATTTCTGATCAGTCAGTTTTTCCCCCAGCAGTTCCATTTCCGGTGCTGCGCTGGGCAGTAGCTGTGTGTCTGTGGTGCGCGCGGCGGTACATTTGAATTACACCGGGCAGCGGCAAAATATGAACTGTCAGGAAGACTCGGGTCTAACTCATGGTCTAATTAACCTTATTTAACAGAAAATAAAATGGTAACAACAGGGCTTGGGAGCAGTGGTCGCACTCGCGTTAACCGAATACCCCCCGTCAGCGCGAGTGATTGATAAATTGTGCACTCAACGGATAATAATGGATTATGACGGAAATGTTACGATCCTGTCCGTCAAAATGACTGACAACGAAAAAGTCTAAAGCCACCACTGCTTGGGAGAAAGAAACAATGTGATATTTGGGCCCATTTTCGCTACAATGAGGCGGAGAAAAAAAGAGAATGCATTGTTTTATCAGAAGGGAAGCAATGTGGCCATAACACAGCTGGTAAAAACACCATAAACCTGACCAGATACTCTCTGCAAAGCTTCTCAATCATTCAACCTGTGTTTTTCATCAAATAAGGACAAGATATAATCTTATTGTGTAATACGTTGGACTAAAATGACAAATTATTGGTTTTGGCTAGACTAGTTTGAATGAAATGTTCTATATAATCTGATGACTAAAAAAGACTCAACAGTTTTCATTGACAAAAAGTAGACTAAAATAATTAGTTTTCTTTGACTAAAATGCTCAGACTTTTAGTCGACTAAATCTTGACTAAAATGCTCAGACTTTTAGTCGACTAAATCTTGACTAAAATGTTTACTGTTTTAGACGACTAAAATAAGACTAAAATGCTCAGACTTTTAGACGACTAAAACTTGACTAAATAAAAACAGGATGAAGGTGACTAAATATGACTAAAACTAAAAAGGAAATTTAACACAGGACTAAGACTAAAACTAATTTAAAAAATAGCTGACTAAATTAACACTACACTGTAGGTCAGTGTGTGTAGGTGTACTTGCACAATAAAAAAAACGGAAACATAGGTAACATTTGACTCCAACTGGGGCAGATTTATTTCAAACATTTTACCAACACACTATAGGCATGTAAAAACAAACATTTTACCAACGTACTATACAATAAAACCACACTGTAGGTTTGTAAAAACAACAAATATTTTACCAACACACTATACAATAAAATCACACTAGGTATGTAAAAACAACAAGTATTTTTAAATAAACACTCGCAAAACGTTATACCTACCTGAACTTTATACCTACCTGAATGTTCCAGTATTTAGGTCGTGCCACTCCCTGAAACAGTTCTTTTTGACAGTGAAGCACAGAGGGACCTGGCACTTCCTGCAGTACACAGGTGTCTTCACCCTTTTGAGTCCAGCACCTAGGCACCTCCTGCAGTTCTTCCTGACCTTGGTGGCATCTTCCCCATAATACTCGGGCATGCATGTGAGTGGTGGAGGAGGGGGTGGTGGAGGTGCAGGGCCTTCAGCAGGGCCTTAAGCAAACTCCAACAATTCTGCAGCAAGCTGCTCCCTGAAAGTCTTCTGGGTGTGTGGCTTTGTCCTGCTGGGGTCACTCCTCATCTAACAAATGTGGAAAAACAAAGAGATTAGATGAATTCACTGGCTTATACTTATAGGATAATATTGGACTATAAATGAATAATATTACACCAAATAAATAAGTAAACACATTAGGGCTGCACGATATTGAAAAAAACTGACATTGCGATTCCCCCCCCCCTTTTTTTAACCTGTTAAGCCCCAAAGTCCCGGCGGGTATTTTAGTTTTTTTTTCTTCACGACACTGTGTCTCAGGGGATCTTAATATTTAAGAACCTATTAATGTGTTGTACCAGATTAACGGAAATAATGTCAGCTAACTGACGATACAAACCATTTTTACCAAAACAAAAAAAACGCACTTTGGCACAGAACTCAAGATAAAAGTACCCTTATTACTTATCGTAGCTGCACATACAAGATATCCGATTAAAGCTGAGGTTCCACAGACTATTTAGGTATATAGTATCATCACTGAGTGATCCGAACTCGGACAGGGGAAGCAAACACAGACATCACAACACGTACCTTTACGTAGCTTCTAGGGGAGATGTCTCACCGTAGCTGTCAATCTGATCAAAAGACGTGTTCAATGGCATTAAAACGAGAAAAAACGCGGCTGAATCGGTTAATCCATAGGTTTTTAACGTCTCTGTATAAAAAAAGTATTTAATTTATAATCCATAATTCTATTTTTATGTAAAAATCGCAGAGCAAAGGTTAGCTGCTAATGGTAGCCACCAGAGTGGCTGCTGCTTCCGGTCTTGGCAATGCGGCAGTCCAGCGCAGTCTAACACACACACATTACCAAATAAGGAGTGAGAGTGACGCGTAGCCAAAACCGGAAGCTGCATACACTCTGGTGGCTACCATTAGCAGCTAACTTTTGTGCTCCGATTTTTACATAAAAATGGAATTATGGATTATAAACAATTGCTTCAAAGCCACAGATACATTATCAACCTATGGATGAACCGATTCAGCCGCGTTTTTTCTCGTTTTAATGCCATTGAACACGTCTTTTGATCAGATTGACAGCTACGGTGAGACGATCTCCCGTAAAAGCTCCGTAAAAGGTACGTGTTGTGATATCTGTGTTTGCTTCCCCTGTTGCGAGATCGGATCGCTTAGATACTATACTTAAATAATCTGTGGAGTCTCAGCTTTAATCGGATATATTGTATGTGCAGTTTCGATAAGTAATAAGGGTATCTTTATTTTTAATTCTGTGCTAAAGTGCGTTAGCATTTTTTTTTTTAAATGAATAAAACCGCACGTCCCTGCGGTGTGAATATCGCGCATGCGCATATCGCGGTTATCGCCATGACACGGTATATCGTTCAGCCCTAAAACACATGCATATTCATTCACTGCCCATTCATTTAGAAAATGTAACTCCAAAAAGACAAGTAACACTATTTAGCATTTTGGCTAATCATTCCTGTTGGCTAAGCTAACACTGTGATGCAGTTCCACCAAACACAAAAGTAATATATAAAAAGGATAATATTGGACTATAAATTAATAATATTACACCAAATAAATAAGTAAACACATGTATATATTCATTCACTGGCCATTCATTTAGAAAATGTAACTCCAAAAAGACAAGTAACACTATTTTGCATTTTGCCTAATCATTCCTGTAGCTTCTTGGCTAAGCTAGCACTGTGACGCAGTTCCACCAAACACATAAGTAATAGATAAAAACAGAGAGATTACATACCTTTCCCGTGGTGGAAGTTCAACATCCGAGTCACTACTGTCCGGATCCAGGTCTGGCTGGAGGAGATCTTCATCATCCGACGAAGAGTCATCTGGTATGATCATAGCCCCGCTATCGTCAGCTAGCATCTCTAGCACCTGCTCCGTGGTGAAGCTCTCCCTTCTGGCTGCCATTATTTGCTAAAATGGAAAGAGGATACACAAGAAAAAGATCTAAAAGCAAATAAATCAACGTCCTTGAAATGTGCTCTGTTACCTGTTACCTGCTATCGTCGCTGCGTGCTGTGGCAATAGAGAGGCGAAGTCCCTCCCCTTCCGGGAGCGTCCATGGGACCCCGGTAGCGGAAAATTATACATTGAATTCAATGGAGAGAGAAAACGTATCTTTTGATCCCGTTTGAATTGTGCCACGAACTACACATATGATGTTTGTCAATTTAAAAGAACATTTTGCAAGTCAAAAAAATAAAAATGTGTCGTAAAACTGCGAAGTAACACATTTGTTTGTGTGAAACCGCTCAGTGATCTACATGTCTCTGGTCCCGCACAATACGCATCACCAACACAAAGATGTCCATCACGTTGGCACATTTTACCTCATTCTTTCAGAATGACAATAAAAGTATAAAACGAGGTGAAAATCACTACAAGTCTGGGCACGTTGAGAGCTGTACATATACGAAAGCAGGGGCGGACTGGGACTAAAATTCAGCCCTGGAAACTGACCCAGTCCGGCCACATGAAATGTCAAATGTTAGAAATCCGCTGTTTATTGTTTAAAGTTTTACGTCCGACTCGCTCCTTTTCCCCTCTCTGTGCACAGCTCCAGTTTGGGCATTGGCCTGTCATCAGATTTCATTTTGAGCTGCTTCCTGTAGCGGAAGTTTAGTAAAATTATTTTTGATGAAATACTCCAAATCTCCACCCTCCATAATTGCACTTGCTTCAGTTGCTTGCTACTTTTTAAGGGCAGTGATGACAGTTACAGTACGAACTGAAGTTGATGCGATTTGATTGGATTGTGAGGCATGACGTGCATCATCTGATTGGTCAATCCCTCAATTCTTTTCACCAAGGGAAGCCGAAGCCAATTTCGGCTAGCCTCCTCTCGCAACAGAGTGCAATCTACTGTTTCACCATAACATCTAGAGGGGCGCTGTTTCACTCTTTGTAAAATACTCAATGAGAATGGGGGAGAGATGGGCCGGCGGAATAATTACCGAAACTAAACGAAGTGTTTTTATGTATTTATTAAAAATTATAACTACAATCCAAAAAACAGGGGAAGCCTGGCTTCCCTTGGCCTCCAGGAGAAAATGCCACTGAGTTCAAGGGATAATTCTCACCCACCTCTTGCTCTTGCCCTGCACGTGTGCCAGTTGAGCTGGTTCTTCCAGCAGCTCAACTCTGTCCCTCATCATGAACGCAGGAGGCTGGCTGTATATCACGCCCTCATCATTCTCTTCATCATCTTGCACTTGTTCTAAGCTGCAGCTGCTGATAATGCTCGTAGCAGCGCTGCTGCCAAAAAGGTCTGTCAATTTGCGACATGTATATGCTTCACCTGCGAGTGACTTCATCTTTTTTGTTCTCGCCTTCTCGGCCCCACCTTTTTCTTTTCGTTTTCTTTGATTTGTACCCATGTTTTTTTATTCTTCCTGTCTGCCGCGGCGTCTAATCCCTTCTCTTCGTGTGGCCGGTCTTTTTTCTTCTTTGTGTGTTGTTGACAGATAAGAACCACATAACTGCATTAGCGGCCGCTGTCGCCCGTCAGCGCAACTTAAATGATGCCGTTAAACAATTTTTTTTTAAAAGGGCCGGCCGGCCGTCAACGGCCCTTGACGACCGGCCGTTCTGTGGTTCTCCAGATTCTACAGATGGCCAGTCCGCCCCTGTACGAAAGGGGAGTTAGTCGGTTCTGTAAGAGCCAGCATGCGGGACCGGCTTTACAAGGTTTCGGTGAGTAACATGAGTGCAATGTTTAACGTTAATGTCAGCTAGCTAACATTAGCTAACAAGGTACACTAACGTGTTTTGTTTTAGCAACTAGTTTTCTCCTTAAGAACTTCGTGGTCTCTGGGTATGCCGTGTTTTGTTTTAGTTGCTCTTCAGATTGAAGCGGCCAGTTTTATATCGACTATACTGTATGTGTGATCTCCTTTTACATCTCGTTGTGTCATTTGAGTTTATTTGCTGTGTGTAGATGCAAGGATTTTGGTGATCTTGTCAATTTGTTTGGTTATCTAGGCACAGCTGTGTGTGACTCCCTCTGTTACACTGGTATGTGTTTTCCTAATGTAGAGAGCATTGATTAATTAATAAACTGCACACTGAGTCTAGATCCTGACAAAATCCTTTTTTTTTGTTGATAAAATAATTTTTTTTTAAATGTATTCATACACATTTAAAAAAATACAATGTACAATCACAACCAATACAACACAAATTACAAAAAATACAGAAAAAACAAACAATAACAACAATCAGACAAGAGGACAAAACTATGGAAAAATAAACCCTCCCACCCCCAGATCCTGACCATCCTTGTATTGCTCATTCAATCTATTATAGCATGCTAACAAACATGGTACTTACTTTATTTGTACAGATCTACATGGGAGACGATGGCGCGATGCAGAGCGCTGTCTGTGATTGTGCACGGGGGATGTACAAATGCAGCCACGCTGCAGCATTGGCAATATTTGCCATGTGGCAGATCAGCTCCACAGATGTTGAGTGCCAGTGGAGGAAGCCTGGCACTTCAAAAGTAGTCCAGCCGGTGTCTCAACTCTACCAACAGCAAGAGGAGACATACAACCCACTGGCCAGAGACATCGCCACTGAGGATGTAGACTGGTTCAGGTCTGCACTGAGGGGAGTAGTAGTACTGATGCCCCTTTCGTCTCATTAGTATGCAAGAAAAGTGACAGGTGTTGTGACAGGTCACACCTCTCCCTACTTATGTTAATGAGCCAAGTCCCGCCTCCCTTTGTTCGAGGTGGATGTCACACCTAGGTGTGAATTCACACGTAGGTGTGAGATCCTTTGATGTGAGGGGTGAGGTATCATCACACGTAGGTGTGAAATGCCCCCCCTGTGTAGTGCCTTTGTTAGAGATCCTTTTGTGTCATGTGAAAAGCCCCTGGCTAGCGCCTTTGTTGTCTAATTCTTTGATGTGTTGATTAAGTCTCTTTGTGTTGTTTGGCCCCTGTCCCCTCAGAGTTGTATAATCTAATTATGAAGTCTAGTCCTTTGACGGGAGGTGTTATAGCAGGTATGTGTGACTTCACACTGGTGTGTTATAAGCCTCTGATGTTAATTTAGGTGTTGATTAAGTCTCTTTATGCTGTCTGGCCCCTGTCCCCTCAGAGTTGTATAATCTAATTATGAAGTCTAATCTATGAGGTGTTATAAACCTCTGATGTTAATTTAGGTGTCTCTTGAAGTTAGGTGAGACTGTCTACCAGCCCCCTCCTAGCCTCTCCCCCCTTCCGGGCTATGACGCAGGCAGATAGTGGGAGGGGGAATTAGAAATATGCGCAAACTAAATAAAAAGACATCAATTCCATTTACCCACCTTTTCAAAAAAGAAAAATGGCCAAGAGACGCCTCGAATGGGGTGTTACGTCCCCAGCTCGCTTATGGTAAAAGGGAAGCAACACGAGACCATGTGTTCTTGGTAAGAGGTTGATTTTAATAATAAACTCAAAATAAAGATGATATAACCGAAAATACAGGCTCTTAAAACCAGCTATCTGTTCAAAATATTGCAACACAAAACGAAGGCCACAGATTATCACAGTCATGGGCACTTAAGGCTAAAATAGTGAGGCGTTTCGCACAAGTTCGACGCCGTTACAAATCACAGAATACACACACAACACACATCCTAACTAACCACTATAACAGAACTAGCACAAAGCTACACAGAACATAAGGAGAGCACCGAGAGCCGTCTGACACAGATTCAGACCTCTCCCGTCTAACTGAGATGCACACACTCTTGTAAGAGTCCCCGGAAGGTGTGGGCAGGGATTGGTGAGTCGGGCCCGACCTGCTCCAATCCAGATCTTCGGTCATGCCTACCGGAGGAGGGACAGGAAACTGGCACCCAATGGCGTCCGGGCAATGGCGCATCTCATATACATATTACATACACAGCTGAAAACAATCCTAGACAGGTTAACGAGCAGACAGCAGCAGCAGCCGTGACACCCCCCCCCCCCCCCCCTTAAGACACAAACTCACAGTTTTGTTAACCATGCCTACTACTAAACCTACCTAATCATTCTGAAGGACTAAAAGACTACACACAATACACATAACGACCAGGGATGTTTGACCTCTCAAGGACTAACGGACTCTGAAGGACTATAACGGACTCTTAAGGACTCAAGGACTCTGAAGGACTCATAAGGACTCTTAAGGACTCAAGGACTCTGAAGGACTATAACGGACTCATAAGGACTCTGAAGGACTAACAAACTCACAAGGACTCATACGGACTCTGAAGGACTAACAAACTCACACGGACTCATAAGGACTCTGAAGGACTAACAAACTCACAAGGACTAACGGGCTCTGAACATCACATAATCTGAACATCACATAATCTGAACATCACAATCTGAACACAATCTGAACATCACAATCTGAACATCACAATCTGAACATAATCTGAATATCACATACTGACTTGTTGTTCAGGTCAAACAACAACAACATTGCCTCCAAGAAATGCAGCTAGATAGTTCATTTGTGAAAATACGTAGATCCACATAACAACTGAGTACTCTTGCCAGTGTTTGCTTTCATTGTTAATTCTGCTTTAAATAGGACCGGTGTAACAACTCATCGACGTTTCCCCGATGTAAATATGCTTTTAGAAAACGTTTAGTATCAGTAAAACACTCTACACCACAATACGATCCCGGACGAGTCCCCAAATAAGTTACGTCCCCAGCTCGCTTATGATAAAAGGGAAGCAACACGAGACCAGGTGTTCTTGGTAAGAGGTTGATTTTAATAATAAACTCAAAATAAAGATGATATAACCGAAAATACAGGCTCTTAAAACCAGCTATCTGTTCAAAATATTGCAACACAAAACGAAGGCCACAGATTATCACAGTCATGGGCACTTAAGGCTAAAATAGTGAGGCGTCTCGCACAAGTTCGACGCCGTTACAAATCACAGAATACACACACAACACACATCCTAACTAACCACTATAACAGAACTAGCACAAAGCTACACAGAACATAAGGAGAGCACCGAGAGCCGTCTGACACAGATTCAGACCTCTCCCGTCTAACTGAGATGCACACACTCTTGTAAGAGTCCCCGGAAGGTGTGGGCAGGGATTGGTGAGTCGGGCCCGACCTGCTCCAATCCAGATCTTCGGTCACGCCTACCGGAGGAGGGACAGGAAACTGGCATCCAATGGCGTCCGGGCAACGGCGCATCTCATATACATATTACATACACAGCTGAAAACAATCCTAGACAGGTTAACGAGCAGACAGCAGCAGCAGCAGCCGTGACAGGGGGTTAATCAGTCAGCTTACCGCATCCGTCCGGAGCGTCAGTCAAACGAATGCATCAGCAGCAATGCGGGGGTCTCTGTGCACAAACTTATCTCGCGCCCTCTTTTGGTCATGCGCGTTCATGTGTGTTGGAGGAGGGGCTCTGTGAGGAAGTGGCAGATTTTCCCCGGTTTGACTGCAAAATACTTTTTTACAGAGGGCTCCGCCTCCCTTAACATAACAAGCCCCGCCTTTTCCTCGCCAGATCATTTAAAAATGAGAACACCTCAAGGACATTTTGTGAGCAGCAACCATGGATCTCGAAGAAAACAACTCTTTCACCGCGAGCTGCAGCCTGGAGAAAACGCCTGTAGGACCTCAATCCTCTCCAACAATCTGGACACCAGATCTCGACAGCTATATGGCTGATATTGATATTACGGGGTGGCTGGATATGCATCAACCTCCATCTACTCCATCCGAGTCTCCAGGGGAATCAACAGTAGTAGGCGTTGACATGCCATGCTATACTTGTGTTCCAGAGGTTCATGCTACAGAATGTGAAAGGACAGCTTCGTTCCTGAATACGGTAAAAGCTGTTGTAGCTCATCTGCTGGATAGGGTCGTGCAACTGTACAGAGAGGAAACATGTAACGGATGTCAAATCGCTCACCCCAGTCAGAGGCAGCACGAGTGTTTGTTTCCGACCCAAGATTACTTTCTGGATATAAATTATGACGATGTGATAAAGAGACTGTGGACCGTTCGTTTCATTCCAGCCATTCGGGATGCTCTGCACCAAAGCCAGCTTCATGTGTCAGAGAGGAGAGTCTTTGGAGCTACCGAGGCGATTCTGCACAATCTCAGAAACACCAGACTCTTTGAGGCTAAAATGGAGAAGATTTACGGCCAGCTGGTAGAAAACGACGAGACCCGTCTGAAGACTATAAGAGCAGCTTGGGCCTTTTGGCAGCAATAGGAAAAACAAATTTGATACTTTTTCGTTAAAGTATGTTTTATATTTTACTTCTTTTAACATGTTTTTTATACATGTGTGACATATCAATAAAATGCTTTGTAAGAAAAACTGTTGTACTCATTACCTCATCGGGCTGTAACAGGGAACATGTCTGAGAAACGTGTCATGCAAAGGGTGTATTACACTCCTTCTAATCCAGGGAGTTTAGGAGGTGTGGATAAACTCCATAGAGCTGTACAGAATGAAATGGGTAAACAAGTAAATGTAGAGAAAGTCAGAGAATATTTATCTGAGCAGGATGCATATACTTTACATAAGCCGGCTCGGGTGCATTTTGTAAGAAACAGAGTTGTCGTACTCAGGCCGCTGCAGCAATTTCAAGCAGATCTCTGCGATATGCAGTCGCTGTCCGAATATAATGATGGTTTTAATTATTTGTTAACAGTCGTAGATGTATTTTCGAAAAAAGCCTATGCTCGGGCATTAAAGAAGAAGACGGGTATAGATGTTGCCAAAGCCTTTGATACAATTTTAACACACAGTGAGATTCCTAAAAAGATACAAACAGACGCGGGGAAAGAATTCTTTAACAAAGTTTTTCAAAACGTAATGAAGAAACGAGGTATACAACATTATGCAACCGCCAGTGATATGAAGGCATGTGTATTAGAGATTTAATCGTACGCTGAAAACTAAAATGTGGAGGTATTTTACAGCTAAAAACACTCATAGATATATAGACGTCTTACCTGAACTACTTGAAAGTTACAATAATAGTTATCACCGAAGTATTAAAATGACGCCACTGCAGGTAACCAAGGAGAATGCGGCTCAAGTGTTTCGGAATCTATATAACCCCTCCAGCCTTCGTAAAAAAGCTGCTGTCAAAATTAACTTTAAGGAGGGGGAGCTTGTAAGGATATCCAAATTGAGAGGAGTATTCGATAAAAAATATGAGCAGAGTTATACGGACGAATTATTTACGGTGTCTGAAGGCTTACCTCGACAGTCACCTGTTTACAAACTCAAAGATTATGATGGAGAAGAGATCAAGGGGACTTTTTATGAGAAAGAGTTACAAAAAGTACAGATATCCAAGGACAAGGCTTTTCAAGTCGAGAAAATTCTAAAAAGGCGGGTGGTGAGAGGGAAAAAATAAATGTTTGTATCTTGGCATAATTGGCCCGAAAAATTCAACAGCTGGGTTGATGCAGGCGAAATCCAAGATGTATAAAAGCAAACAGAATCGCCGCTCAGTCCTTCATTACAGCCATGGAGATAAATGAAGGGTTCTACATTACGCTGCCGTCCAATGCCAGCCTTGATGTATTTCAAAACAATACAAGCTCTAGTTATCAGGTGAACCTAGCACAACCTTTACACTTGGATGGTTCGTGGCAGGTCGCCCTGACAGAAATATCATACCCACACACCTGGTATAACTTACCTACGGAAGCAGCCTTTTTTGAGTGGATAAAGAAAACAAAACTCCCCGACATAGCCCCGACTAGCAAGTTAAGGCTTCAGATGTTTAGAGCTGGTTACTATAGTAGCATAACTCAGCTCATGGAGGAACTTGAGTCCTGCTTCAAAAAAATTGACTCTGATGTCACTTTGTACTATAGTCCAATTCACAGGAAAATTGAATTTCTAGGAGGGGCCCAATATCGTTTCCGCTTTCCAAAAACCGTTGCTAATATGCTTGGAATACAACCAGACCAGTGGCTCAAATTTGATGATAAATCAGCAGCCTATCCAGCGGATATAAATGCTGGCTCAACACATCTATACTGCTATAGTAATGTGGTCAGTCACCAGCGGGTAGGTGACGCTTTTGCTCCTCTCTTGACAACTATAGATATAAGAGGAACATTCGGCGATACCGTAACTCAGTATTTTAACCCTGCATATTACTTACCGGTAACAAAAACGCACATCGAGAATATACAAAATCTTTTTACAAAACGATGATTCATCAAGACCCCCAACGTTTTGTGAGTTACTATGAAAATCAAGTGGGAGGATCTTTATGGTGCCCCAGTGATGTACGGGCGAGGCATTGGCTCTATATTTTCCAGATTATTTCGTTTTGTCGCACCCCTGGTGAGAAAAGGGTTCGCCATAGCTAAACCTCATCTGAAATCGGCTGCCAAAAATATTGCATCAGATGTTATCAGTAAGGCTGTCCGTAAATTTGGCCACCAGTCAGACCCCGGATCTCAAGAAGGAGCAGGTGGTCTGATGGTTCTGGCAAGAAGGGCCAGGAAGAGACCTCCAGGCAAACGGGTTCCGGTAGGTGTTAAAAAAGGAAAGCACTCAGTCAAAAGAAAATCATTAGGGAAAAAACACCCTCGGAGAAGGAACGTATTGGGGAGAGATATATTTTAGCGTGTTAAATATGGCTCTTTTATATCACAAATCTGCTGAATGCAGCATGGCAGAGCTGGATTTATTTTCAGCCCCAATGACGCAACTGTCTATAGATGAAAAACACTACACAGAGGTCCTTCCAATGTCTGCCATTACGGAGGACGGACCCATAGAATTTTTTATCCCCGGGGACGGAGATAAATACCTGGATATGAATGACACCTTGATACATCTCAGGATCAAAATAACCAACGCAGATGGGACTAATCTGGCAGCTGATGCCCCCGTCGCCCTAGTTAATTACCCTCTGAATACAATTTTTAGTCAATGCGACGTTATTCTAGGGGACAGACTAATTTCTCAATCCAGTTCGACTCATCCTTACAGGGCGATGATTGAAACGCTATTGAATTACTCTACTTCTACTTTAAAAACTCAGTTCACAGCCGGCTTATTTTATAAAGACACCGCAGGGTCTATGGACTCTATAGTCATAGCCAATGGACCAAATAAGGGACTGGTAAAGAGGGCCTCATTCACAGCAGAATCTCGGGAGCTTCACTTGATGGGTGCTTTACACACAGATATATTTTTCAGCGAGAGGCTTCTCCTGAACTCTGTAGATTTGAGAATCAAACTCACCAGATCTAACGATGCTTTTACGCTCATGTGTGCAAATGACTTTTTATCAAAAAAGCCACAATCACGCCTGCAGTGCGTTTAGGTCATGCTGCGGCTCTGCTGAGAGGTAACGCCCTCTACCCCCTATCACGGGTGAATCTAAAGACCTATAGTATCCCTATGATTTCCAGAATATGCAACCAAGAAAATCTCTTTCTGGGTAATATGCCTAAATACATAGTATTGGGTATGGTAAATCACGAAGCCTTCACCGGAAGGAGAGATCTTTCACCTTTTAATTTCCTTCATAATGATATGGAATATCTGGCACTATGTCAGGATGGGAGGCAAGTACCAGCCAAAGCATTCCAACCTCAATTTAACCGAGGGTCGTCAATCAGAGAGTTTTACAACATGTTCACTGCTACAGGGAGACACATGAAAGACTTACCTCTGAGTATTGACAGAGATGATTTCGAACAAGGATATTCATTGTTTGTTTAATTGAACTGCTGCTGAAGATGCGGACGCACTGTCTCCCATTACAAGCGGTAGTTTAAGACTGGAAATGAGGTTCAGAGTACCGCTGCCACAGACTACCACTTTAATCGTATATTCTTGTTTTGATTCGATTCTGGAGATTAATTAAAAACGTCAAGTGTTGGTAGATTATTACTAAGAAGACTACAAACATGAATAACCACCAATTGGCCAGTCTCCTGCGTCACATGGTGGGGGACTCTTTCGGTGGGGTGTGGGCCTCAGATCAGCTACCCCGAGTAAAACAATTATTTAGATGCCCTGTATACATGATTGTAAACACCCACCCCTCACATGCCCGGAGAACACTGGCTAGCAGTGACTTTAGAGGAAGGGGAAGGAACTTTTTTTGATTCTTTCGGATTTCCCCCCGATTTTAGTCATTATCCGAAAAGCATCCTGCAATTTCTAGAAACACAGTGTGAAACTATTTTATACCATAACCGGCAACTTCAGAATGTCATGTCTACAGCCTGTGGTCAACACTGTGTTTTTTATCTATGCAAAAGAGCGTCCGGGTTGTCTTACGAAAATGTGTTATCTCTGTATCACGATGATGTGGTAAAAAATGATACTGCTGTAACAAATTTTGTGAAAAAATACCAAAGGTGTGAGAGACGTCATAAAGACACTCATTTTAATCACAGTGTTTGTTCTCTACAAATGTTTAAAGATTGTTATAAAATGTAGAAATAAAAAAGGTCTGAAGACAAAATTAATTCAGGTGACTCTGTCTTTTATTAGGAGAATAAAATATATAATACAACTTTAAGGGGTTAAATGTAGCCATCTTGGACTTAATATTCTGTCTTGCCTTATCCTTTTCTTCTTAAACAGGGCACTCAGAGGTTCTCCCCCCTCTGTGGTGTCTGGCCCCCCTGCCACCCCCCATCGGGGGGTCGTAGGAGATGATTTAGTAATCCTTCTTCTTCTTCTTTTTTGGGGTATATTTTCTCCATTTGGCTCGCCCTCTTTGATTATACGATATTGTTCACGAGCGTACAGGTTTTGAAAAGCTGATAAAGGAATGTTGAGCTCATTCAGTCTATTTAAAAAAACCCCGCCAGCCTTTAGGTTCCCGGGCATTTGATTTATACGAACAGGATAAATGTTTAAATCTAACATGTGTGAACCTTTTACAGCTGTCCCTTTTTCTACAAATTCCCCCGCGGGTGTCCATCCAGCTGTACTAGTGATTAATTTACTCATAATGTACTCGGCATTCTTACGGCTGCGCGCAGGAATATTATGAAGTACCTCATTCTTTATTTTATCATCGGACGCGCCATCCTTTTCTTCTCCTTTTACCTTCCCTTTTTTCATAAGGGGCTAATCCTGTTTCGTTTAACACTGCTCTCATTTTTTCATCCAGAACATCTTCGGCAGTGCTTCTCATTGTTTCCTTACTATGGGGGGTAGTTACACCAGTCTGATTGAGCTGATTAAACTGGTGAGGTGATAACAAAAACATCTTTTGACTCATGATCGAGTGAGCCCTCCTAAAAGTTGTCCTAAAATGGGGATCACAGCACCAAGCAGCGGTAAAAGAAAACCTCCAGATTGTTTTCTTAAGGCCGTGAATTTAGTTTTTAAGTTGGTCTTTTTATCGGCCAAGAGTTTGAACATTTTCTTTTGTTTCTTGAGCTTCTTATACTGAGCGCCTGATAGTGGAATGTTACCCTTTAAAAGATTTAGAGACAGCTCACAGAGTGACTGAAGAAAATCCGTGGAGCAGTTCTTGAGAATATCCTTGCGCCTCGATGCCTTTGCGTTACACAAAGCCTTCAGCAGAGGCATGTTTCTTTTTAAACGGGCCGACATACTGTTTCAAGTTTTCGTTTTTGGTACATAAACAACTGGCCACTGATTAGGTAGTGCTCCCGATCTAAGTCTGTAGATGTCTGGACAGCTGGGGGTCATGTCTACGATTAAATAACCGTGAGGTTCCGTTAGCGTCTTCAAAACTTTGTAGGAAAAATGATTTATTACCCGGGTGTATTTGTTGAGCAAGTATGTTCATCTGTAATCTGTCTCTGGGGTTTTTAAACAAGACCATGTAATTAGTATTCAAACTAATGGTACGACTGTTTTTCCCCTGATGAAAAACATTTTTGGGTAAGCATGATAACACTCATATTTCTGTGATGACGGTATTGGGTGAAAAGTCTGACTACTTCAGGATGCTCCGAGGCCTGAAATATAACATCGTCCAATATAATCAAATGACTTTGATCAGGAGGAAATAGAGATTCATCTTGAAATGATTCAGGCAAATCTTTGATGAACTTTATATTTTTATTCTTTTCCTGCAGTTCAGCATACATGGGCTGGAAATAAGTATAAATCCACACAATATTTTGAGGCTGTACATCCATTACATGAATACAATTTTGCAATACATTCTTGACAAAAAAAGTTTTTCCGCACCCACTGGGGCCCACGACTAAACAAGAAAAAGGAACTCGTAGTCGGGGCTCAAAATCAATTTGACGGGGTAAAAACATTTTGTCTCAATACCCAAAAGGCAAAGTATTTCCTCCGTCTAGCAGACGTCTCTTATCAAACACAACTCGGAACTTTTTGGTGAATGACACATTTCTCAAAACGAAACCCTTTTTACTCCGTGCAATGTTGTGTTGTGGGGCCTGAAGACACCTCCCCCTCTCAGAGTTTTGAACGTAGCCTTCCACCAGATCTGTCAGACTGTCAAAGTTCACTCGTTCACAACATTCGTGCGTTTGTGTAATGCCTTTCACACGCATCACCACTTTTTTCTGATTTTTGGTCTGATAGGCATAACTTTTAGGGCCTGCTGAAACAAACTCTGCAATAGTGTCGCCCCCCAGTTCGTCTGTCAGATCCCCCAGATAAACCCCCATGGGCAGTGGAGTCTCACCCGGTCTCGTCACATATATTATACTGTCTGTGTCGTAGTAGAAGACTCTGTGATGTAATTTCTCCAATTCACTGTACAGTTTCAGCCTGGCATACGCAGTGGTAAATGCTGCAATGAATGTTATCTACCTTGTTGGGAGGAGAGTAGCATTTTTCACCGTAGCACCACTGAACAAGAGCCGTTCTGTCGTTGAGGAATGAGAAATACTTAACCTTATGTTTAGCTGAAAACAAGAGGTTAAGAAATTCTTCTGTTTTGGTCACAATCTTAGTCTGAGTCAGGTTGCTTCTCTGGGCAAATTTACCCCAGAAACTGTTGAGACATAGTTTTGCCACTTGTCTTTTGGCTGGATTTGATTTGATTTTATCTGCATCCAGCAAGATACCCTGCTTAGCATGATAGTCTGCCACATACTTTTGTCTGCTCTCATCATCTGTGGCCTCTGAAGGGTAGCCTGATGCTTCTTGTTTACCCTTCAAAAATGTGTGTATATAGTCTACAAAAATGCTGTCACTTTTCTTCTCAAAATGCCACAGCTCTGTGATCTGAGTCATCTTGTAGCCCATGTCCAGGGCTTTGGTGAATTCTGTGGTCACCCAAACTCCTGTTAATGCTCTTTCCTCTTTGCTGTGCATGCAGGGCCCCTGTTGGTTGTTAAGCTCAGCGCATGTACGGCATAGGTGGAGTACGTCAGTTTGGCTTGGTCCATCTGACTTGGGGCCGCCACGTGGATGTCGGTGCAGTCTACAATCATTCTGCAGTTGAAGGCAGAGGACTGGAAAGCAGCAGGCATGCTGTTTTGTTTTTTTTGCCTACTGGGCACAGTGGACATCATTTTTTCGAACAGCAACCTGTGGAGCAGATGGACCATGGTGTTCACCACATTACCCACTGTTGCGGTACTGCAGTGGAACAGCTGTGCAAGGTGCAGGTAAGGATAATTCTGCCGGATCTTCATCATGGCCATGAAGACCTGGTTTGCCAGCAGGATGCCCTCCACTTTTCATCCAGCGTAATACACAATGGAGCCCTCAAAGCGCTCCACCAACCCCGCCACCCTTTTAAACATGGCCTGATCAGGAAGCCCTGTTTCCATACGGATGACATCATCAGGTAAGCCTGCTGCTGAATATTTGGCCATTCACATCCAAGTATCCCCTGCCAGGTCTGCGGAACAACTGGACTGCACACTGGAGGGTCCAGGTTCGGTGTCTGCGGACTGCACGCTGGATAATTCGGGGTCAGTTTCTGCAGACTCTGGCCCTTTGCTGTAGCTGTGGTCGCTGGACTGATTAACCGCTAAGCTCCCTTTCTCTTTGGTCCACTCAAATACAGTTGGCCCTTTCTCTTTTCCATGAGGAAAATGGCAGCTGCATATTCTGCTTTTCTCATCTGGATCCCTGTCTGCTCGTCTACAATGAGAAAATTATATAATTCATTACTAACAATCATTTAAACCTGCCAAATAGCCCCCCTACCCATAGTTTAAACAGTCTGCACTCTTGTATTTATCTTGTGAAGCACTTGTAACATTCAGCTTGTGTGTGTTTTAGTTGTCTTTATTTCCAGGTAGAAGAGGACCAAGAGTGAGGAAGTAAGACAGAGCTCTTAAAAGGCCAAACAGTGTGTTTGGCCTTTTAAGTGTGACACATATGTAGGGATAAATGCTTCACCTGACCACTGTTCCTAAATAAAAAAAGTTTTCTGCATCGTCAGTCATTTTTTCCAAATAATTACCAATATTTCACAAATTCTTCATGTCAACTTAAGAGCACAGCTGTATGTTGACTATGTCAACTTTGCTTGGTTCATCTTACTGGGGGGCAGCTACATGGATGTCGATGCAGTCCACAATCATTTTGCAGTTGAAGGCAGAATTCATTTATTATTGACTCAGAATGAAGCACAACTTCATGTCATACAATACATTGACTGTATTTGTAATTGTGTAAACAAATAAACCATTGATTAGCAAGCAGGACCTGCAGGAACAGAGAATGGTGATGGATGGAGCTGGGAAGAGAGAATAATAACGAAAACAGATCAACTTTATCATCGGATATTAAAAATTCAATTTTCAAAACAAGTTGCCGCTCCTACAGTTTTCTAGTATGTAAAGATGATTTCACATGACTTATGCAAAATATCACACTCAATACATGTGTGTCTCTGGGGGGTGCATTGTGCCTTTGATGTATATAAATAATATACCATAACCAAATTACGTACAGTGGAAATCAGGTTGCCAGAGCAGGTCAGTGTGCATGTTCCTCAACGTCTCAGCAGTTACAGGTGAGGTAAAGAAAATAAAAGAGAAAAAGGTCAGTAACAACACCTTAAAGTAACAACACTTTGAATAATTATCTCTTCTAATAATTTTCTCTCAGTTCCCCTGCGAAATGAACCATTGTAGACCATGGTAGAACATGGTTCATTTAACCATGGTATAACCATGGTTGGGATATGGCACCACAGTCAACCATGGTAGAGCACTGATATAAACCATGGTCTACCATGGTCACAATAAACCATGGTCTACCATGGTCACAATAAACCATGGTCTACCATGGACATAAACCATGGTCTACCATGGACATAAACCATGGTCCACCAGTACCATGGACATAAACCATGGTCCACCAGACTGGAAATAATATAAATTAATACAAGCTTTTCAATAGTTTCAAGCATTTAATTTTAAAATATTTGTATAGATCATGTTAATTGCACTTAATTTCATCTACAGTACACTGTCACTCTATAGTTGCACACACACTCATTAAATGCTCATTAAACAGTTGGTGAAAATGTAAAGACTATTTTATATACATTCATCAGGTGACGGTGCCTGCATGAGCCTCATTAGAATGATTGTCGACCATGGTTTCTTGAGACCATGGTTCAAATATTCAAATGGCTGACCATGGTTGACCATGGTTTCTGGAGATGACATTGTGACCATGGCAGGCTGACCATGGTTGACCATGGTGGACCATGGTTTCCGGAGTTGACATTGTGACCATGATAGGCTGACCATGGTAGACCATGGTTTCTTCCCCATGGTACTGTGACCATCATGGTATTTTGTGGTCAATGGAATACCATGGTGACCATGGTCAACCATGGTTACGTTTCGCAGGGGCAAGCACACAACTACTGTCTTTCCAACAAACAGATTGACTCACCCTCACTGTCATCACAATGAAACACATCCAGAAGAATGTCATGCAAAGCTCCCTGCCTGCCTTCGACTCTCCCTGAACTGCTTCCTTAGCACCCGGTGGAGGGCGCAGTAGGCTACTCTTCAAATGTTTCACGAAATACTTACCATCATGACTACTCTTACTGTTTAACATTTTGGTTTACTTCATGTAATAAAATAATAACTTCATGGTAAGGCTACTAAAAATGACAAGGCTAAGTAATGTAATGCTAACTAACGTGCTCACTACTCGTCGCTACCAGCTAGGTAGCTAACTTAACTATGTTCCATGCACAACATGTATATTACCTATGATATTACCTGATATGTCTGATCCAGCGACTCCTGGTCCTTTCATCAGACGGGAAGCGATAGAACGAGCAAGTGGTATGATCACTTTTGTGATTACAACCTGGTACAAAGCACACAGGCATCTTGTAAAAGTGAATTTATTTGAGCAATCTCTTATATTTATTGGAGGGAATAAATCAGTTAGGACTTCTTCTTCTTCTTCTTCTTCTTCTTCTTCTTCTTTGCTTTAATTACGAGTCGCAACCACTTGGAGCATTATCTCCTGTGACATCACTTACGCGACCCAGAATGGGATCTGGGATTTGTAGTCTTTGTAGTCGCGTATTTTACATAGTCTTATATTTCAACAGTTTTACGACAAAATGTGACTTTTTTGACATGGAAATGATTGTTTAAGATTGACAAACATCATATGTGTAGTTTGTGGCACAATTCAAACGGGATCAAAATATACGTTTTCTCTCTCCATTGAATTCAATGTATAATTTTTCGCTTCCGGGGTCCCATGGACCGGAAGTAGATGGGCGTGACTTCGCCTCTCTATAGAGTCTGGATGCAGACAGCAAGGAGGCGGATCCTAAAGGGGGCGGATCCTAAAGGGTTATGAACCCTGTCCCCCACGTATTTCTTAAAGGTATATGACGCTCTGTTTCTCATTTATTTTAATGCTTTGAATGAATCATAAACGAACTTTGAAAAATAATAATTATAATTAATTTGCATAAAGAATGAAGAGTATACAACCCACAGAGAAGACAAATTAATTGACCTATTGACAGATCATAATGAATACAGAGTCAATTTGATAGTTTATCATAACATAGGATACATTAAACTCATAAATTGTAGGCATATCATTTTTTACTGTTTGTGCAGTGGTAGTAATTATTATTCAAATCAATCAACTACGTTTTATGGAAGATATTGCTGTATATCATTTAACAACATGAGTAGAGGTTTCTGTACACCTAAAATACTGAAGTTGAAGTTACTGTCCTGATGTGTATCATTCATTTGTTCATGTTGTGTCTGGTGGTAAGATTAATTAATTAATTAACGTATTTATTATTTTTGAAACATTACAATACACATCAAATACTAAACATGAAATGTATAGTACATACCAATACATTGTACAAAGGAACATATACAGTACATACAAAGAGGAAAGTCTTCATTAAACATAAACATTTTATTGGGTGTTCTAATTCAGCAACCATAAAATATGTGCCCAGATTTAATTATCTCTGACTTCATCAACCAAAAGATACATTTTGATATTTAACATGACATACTCAGAAAGAAAAACACACTGTCTGCCTTATACAACTTTTGTTGGTCATCTTTGAATATCATCCAAGTTTTGTAGATGGACAATTTTGCTATTATTAGTATAAGGTTTACACTAGGCTATATATTTCACTATGGGGTGTGTTAAGACCCAGAATGATATTTGGCTATTTCTGTGTAAATTCCACTTTGAACAGAGACAAGATAAGGGCAGCAACTTGAGTTGCCCAAGCATCGACATGAAACACACATAATGGTCTGTCTCCTCTGTGACCAAACAAACAGCACATAGAGGAGTAGGGACAAGCTTCCATTTGTACAGGTTTTACATATTTGGAGGAATGTCATGTAATATTTGAAAATTGAATTCTGGCAATTGACCCTCTGGAGAAATTGTCTGTAGCTGCCATACATTATTTGACTTGCTGTTTGTCAACCACAGCTTCCCAGTACGTCTGTATGTATGATGTCTGCTTATATTGTTTTACAATTACATCCTGTCAGAACCATGTGTACATTGTCAATGTAATCTTATTCAAAGGAAGAATCAGAGCATAATAAATGAAGCGGTAATACACTAATACTTGCTATGCACCCAATGTCTGATGCATTATGAACATTCTTATAATGTATTATAATCAGCTTATAAGACTGTATAATTATAGTTATAAGAACTCAATGCTCATAAATGAACTAGTTGATGTGGGATTCAACAATAGTAGGACTCAAGTGTCTCCATTCTCTTATGTAGGGTGTGAGCTTGCTTTACTGAACAGGACTATGAAGCACAGCTTCCCAGTATGTCTGTACAGTATGATGTCTGCTTGTATATTGTTTTACTATTACATCCTGTCAGAGCCATGTGTACATTGTCAATGTAATCTTTGGGTTTTGCTTCTATTATTTAGAAGCAGGAGCCATTTTTTAGGGATTGCCTTTCTAATAATGAATAATTCACTTACCCAATTCCTTTTATCCTGAAGCTTATGGCATATCTTTAATGCAAATTATACCTGAGTCAATCCAATGTTGATACATTAATGAATTTCCTGTAAGAATTGTTATATACTTAGATCCCCAAATGGTCTGGTTTCCAACCTCATCTCCTGTACGGCTCCTTTAGTGTTCCACCCCCTGCTTTCTGCCAGCTAGCCCATCTTTGAATGACACATTGATAGAAAGAAGGAATCCCTGTTAAAATCAAGGTATTTTCCGAATCAATTGAGAAATAGTTTAGGCAATAGCTTCCAGTCCCCTGATGTTGGGTGATTGATCCATAATACGCTTCAACCAACCATAATGAAGTGCTTCTCTGTGAGATACAAATATATAGCATTTTAAACCCTGTCTCATAATCTCCAGTGATAACTGATCTTTTTTAATTGTATGCCTCTTTCCAGACCAAATAGTCTAGGGGTAAGATGAATAACTTTGGATAAATTGAGCCTATACATAAGGGAAAATACTGTACCGTACACCACATGGCTTTAATAAATACATATTGTTTATGAGGAGAGAAAAGCTGTGTTTTTCATCAACGCATATATGGAAAGGAAGTTACATCAACACACATAAGATAATTGCATAACACAAATTCCCCTTAAACCTTCATCTTATTCAAAGGAAGAATTAGAGCATAATAAATGAAGCGGTAATACTGGCTATGCATCATACTTATAATGTATTATAATCAGCTTATAACACTATAATTATTGTTATAGGAACTCATTGATGCTCATAAATGAAGCAGTTGATGTGGGATTCAGCAGTAGTAGGATTCAAGTGTCTCCATGCTCTTGTTCTGAAAACTTATGTAGGATTTAGAAGGCGTTTTTAGAATCGGCTATACAGATATACAGAAGGACCAGAGTTTGCTCTGAATAGGAAGTGTTTTAAGGAAGATTTCAGAACCCATGGTGTAGGACTAAAACACATACACACATATTACAATCACTCACTTAGACTGGCCTCCAATGTGTTAAAACAAGAGACACAGATCAGTGTCCCTTATGGGGTTAATTAGGGTTAGGCTTGGGGCTAGGGGTAAAGATAGTTTTGAGGGAACATAGGGCTGACTGTACGCTCCCGCGTATGACAGTGCAAAATGTTTGCCTATTCTTTGACTCCTGTTGTCTGTTATTCTGTGTTAAAGTAGTAATAGTCTGTCCTTTAGCACAGTTACATATCTGCCCGGTACAAATATTTAAGTGAACAGCTTGACCTGTATCTGTTTTTGTGTACTTGTCTTGGCGGATGATGTGTCCCTTCAAAATGTGGCAGGCATGACAGTTTTCTGAATCTTACATCAATGATTGCCATTAAAAATCATTGCTATCTGAAACATTAAAATACAAGGTTATTTCATTTTCAACAGTGTAATAGAATCAGACCATACGATTTTCATCAGCATCCTGGGCTGTACAAAGAACAGTTAGCACTGTTGAAAAAAGGACAAATATATAAAAATCAGACACGTGCAGGCAGGGCCGTCCCTGGCCACACTAATTGCGGCGCATAAACACATAGGTGTGCCGCATTTGCGGCTCAGTTGAGGCTCCCTCTGCAAAATGAGGCCCCCTCCGCAAAATGAGGCCCCCTCCGCAAAATGAGGCTCCCTTTGCAAAATGAGGCCCCCTCCGCAAAATGAGGCCCCCTCCACGAGGTGAGGCCCCACGCAGTCTGCGTGATCTTCCTGTAGGGAGGGACGGCCCTGCGTGCAGGACTCTAGGTGGAACTAAAGTCTGATTTAAGAGTTGATTATATTTCACATCATTAATCCAAATCTGTAAAGTAACTAAAGGTATTAAATAAATGTAGTGGAGTTAGATTACACCATTAACCTCTGAATGGTAGAGGAGTAAAAGTACAAGTAGCATACAATGGAAATACTCAAGTAAAGTACAAGTGTCTCAAAATTGTACTTGAGTAAATGTATTCAGTTACTCCCCAAATCTGAAAAACAGCTAATTCATATAAATTATGAATGATGGGGAAATAAGTTATGAATAAGCTCTATTTAGGTTAACATCTTAGCAAGAGTGAATTGTGGCATTTTGGTGTTATTCAGTTAAGAAAAACTATGCATATTTGTTCTTAACCTTGTTCCATCTAACCTCAGGGTTTCTCACACATAGAATATACTTGGGCGGGCCGCCCAGGTATATTAACGGCCGCCCAAGTATATTTCGCGACCCATTTAGGTTTTGTTTTTTTTATAATTTTTTTTTATATTCGTCCGTGACCACGACGCCATCTGCGATCGATTAACTTGTGCACAATGATCCCTCGCTCCCTTGCTCTGGCCTGTTAAGTGGCCTGCCTCACACAGGGTGACTGGCTATCCACATGATGTGGCCTGCCGACATGGCCACTGTCATACAGATCATAAATCAAAGCCCTTGATTGGTCTCTGTGTGTCATTCAAGCTCGGGATAACCTCAGCTCAGGTGAGGTAAAGGACTCTCTGAGTGTTTAGATAGTTAACTTAGTCTAAGTTCTCAGTGGGTCTCAAACGGTGTGGTCACCATTTATGTAAACACATATTTCCATTTGAGAGGGTAGTGATTGGTCTAATGCAGGCATCCTCAAACTACGGACTCCGGTCCGGATCCGGACCGAACCACCACTGTCTCCGGACTCCGAGCAAATTATACTTTTCATATGTATTATCTCTCTGTATTATATGTGAGACATCGCCACAACGCATTCGCAACGAGTCAAAATTCTCCGCTATGTCCACTGCAAACAGCGCTCTGCATGTCTGACTGTTCCACTGTGTTCTACCTGTGTGTGTCAACGCTTTGGTCCAATCACATTCAGCATCCAGTCAGCGTTTTTTTTCCCCAAACAATCTGCGAATCAGAGGCACAGTAGGGCGGGTCTTCGCGGACTGCGGGTGGGAAAAATGTGTGTGTCTCTTTCAACCTGTCTAAGTCAGAGCGAGAATTTAAAAAAAAAATTCAGAGCGAGAGTTAACAGCTCATCTAGTTCCATCTGTACTGTAGCTAGTAGCCTAGTTTCACCTACCGGGGTGGCAACTGACACCCTAAAAATAGCCTTGCCACCCCAGCTGCCACCCCAGTTGGCAGCTTTGTTTTGAAAGAAAAGTTGTGGCTCATCGGACATTTATGAGAGAAAGTCTCTAATGTCCGAGTGCAAGTGAATGCAGCACAAGATGCACGTCATGTAACCCCTCCCCCGGTCCTGGCGCGAGCGTGGATATACGATTGGCGGCGATTTCATTTTGAACTGGACGGCGCAAAACGAGAAGCATTCGGACCCAAGCACTGAAGGAATGAGGTATTTGCGGTCTACACTGACAGAGAAGAGACTGTCAGTGTGGCTGTACTCAGCATTGAATCAAAACGCACTAAAGCTGTTGATCTTAATACGTTTGTGAGGCGTTTCGCTGAACAAGATGGTAATCGCCGCATTCAGCTGTAATAGACATGTCAACTTGATGCTCTGCTCACGGATTACATTACATTACATTGCATTTTAACGGATGAGCATACACAACTATTAAGATGATGACCTTACGTGTGTAAATATATTTTTTTCTTTGAGGGGGTCTGCCCCCAAAAAACTGTTTTAAGTCAGTGCATTTCCTTAGCTGTGGGTGAGTCCACTGACACCACCGACAATGCTCAGTTGCTGGTGTTTGTGAGTTTTTATGATGAGGCAAAGGGGGAGTTTGTTGAAGATGTGTTGGGCCTGACGAACCTCAGTGGACACACAAGGGGGCAAGACATTTATAAAGCAATAATGGGAATGCTGAATGAAGAGGGTGCAGCTGCCTTTATTCATAACTGTGCAGCTCTTACACTGGGACTCTGAGGGGTCAAGCACAGACACAACAACAATGAAAACTGCTGCATACAGATTATTTTTGTTTTTGCAACCTCGTGTTAAGAATCTTGTTGCAATTGTTTAAAAGTTTGAATGACCGTAATAAACGGACCTTTGTCTTATTGAAACATTTATTTTGGACCTTTAAGATTTGTATTTGAGTACCCCTGGTCTAATGTATAGTGAGGTGGGCTGAAGATCGGAAGGCTGTGAGTTCAAATCCCGCCAGGAACACCACCACTAGTGTGCCCTTGAGTAAGGCACTTAGCCCTTAGTTACTCCAGGGAGAATGTCCCTGTAATCGGTCATTATAAGTCGCTTTGGATAAAAGCGTCAGCTAAATGAAATGTAATGTGATTAGTAAAATATGCATGAATAAATAAATAAAAAGTTAACTAGGTGAAAAAAGGTAAGATACACTTTTAAAATGTGTTGAGAGAAAACTAGTCTTTGCTGCTGCCTCAAAGAGGAGCAGGGGGAGAGGAGGGAGACAGGAGAGGCTGATTCAGGAGCACAGACACACTCACAACTATAAATGAACCAAAAATAAATTAATAAACAAGTTTCAGTGTTTTTTTCATATTGGAAATGGTATGTTATTGGTTATGGCCATGATTTTATGATTATTGAAATGTATACAGTTCTGTTTAATATAGGTGTTTCCATAGATCTAGTCTCTTTATTTTCCCCTCAAAATGCACCAGATTGATGCATTTAACTCCAAAATAAAAAATAAAATCTTACCGGGGGGACATGCCGCTGGACCCCCCTAGAGGATTTGAGGTCGACCCCCACTAAAAATCACATGGACAGGTTCCTAAATACATTTATAAATACATTTATTTTTTTAAATAGTAACCCATTTCCATATGTTCATGTGTGGGTAGTAGATTTAAACTATAGGGCTATCATTATGGGTCCTGCCTGTACCTGTTCGCTCTGCCATCGCGTGAAGGGTCTGCTAACAAGCGACCAACAGAAATGTTAATGTTGTTGCACGTCACCTCAACCCCCCCCCCCCCCCCCCCCCTTGGCCTGCTGGATACAAAATAAATTCATAAATACGTCATATTATTGTATTTTGATCAATTTCCAGTGCAAAGTCAGTCAGAAACAGTCAAATACTAGACCTTGTCAAAAAATATCCTTCCACAGAAAAAATATTGCTGTGGATTATCTTTCCTAGAAAAATGGATAATCGAAAAAAACAAAACATATACAAATGTTTTCATTTCTCTGACTCTAAATAATGTGTTCTCTATTGTGTCCTACATCCTGTTTTATCCCAAACCTTTTGGACTCCTTGCTGACTGGTCAGGAGACAGACAGCTTCCTGGTAGCCTCAGTGTCCAAACCGTCCTTGAATTGCACACCGGGACAGCTGAACAGGAAGTGAGGAGGCAGTGATGTCACAGTGCAGCTTTTTGGTTTTACAGGTGGGGCTTCAGTTTAAATCCATCACCACCAGCAGCTGGCGCCTCTAACAGCCGCCAGTGGTCATGAAGCACTTCCTGTGGGAACGGCTGGCATCGCATCACATCCTGTTTGTCAGATGGCAGAGGATGAGGAGACACTGGACAATTAAATGAACCCTCTGACCATTATAAAACATAAAAGGGGAAATTGACTCTGTAATCGTTCTTCACTTTCAGACTGTTGAAGGCAAACCTTGACCTTTCAGAAATCCATCCCGGCTCATCCTGTTCAGGGCTGTGGAGGAAAGGAAACATCCCAGCATGCTTTGGGTGAGAGCTGAAAACAACATTTGACTTAAGTACATGTATTTTATTACATCCCACCGTGATCTAGATATGCACAGATTCGGTTTTTGTAGTTATATCTAGGATTTCTCTCTTTTGGAAGTCGAGCTGAAACCCTAAAAGAGAGGACAGATCGAAGAAGAATGGAACAAAAGATGGCAGGTTTAGTTTTTCATGCAGTCAATTCTGGTTTATTTTCAGAGTAACTGAATACACTCGCATCCACATGTACAACATCCAGGAAACAGTACAAATAATAAGTCAAATAGTGAAGCTTCTGTACTGTTTTGTCCTTTTTTTTTTAGAAAGAACTGGACTCAATGTAAAAATTACATTTATGGAAAGTGAAGTTGCATAAATAAACTATTAATTAAAATATAAAAAACACTTGGCAGTTAAACAGAATTTTTGCAAGTAAATTCAACATGCTTAAAGTCAACTATGAAATAAAGTGTAACTATAGGAACATGGAACAATACTGCTAGCTTTTGATTCATTGATTTACATTAATTAGTTTGGAGTTTGGGCGCAACATTTAACACAATTAAAATAACCAGCCAAAGGAATAAAAGACATCCTGCAGAGAACAACCTCTTCAACATTTATCATTTCACTAATCTGATATCAATATCAACTGTTTAAACCCAGCCATGTACCAGAACCAGCTCAGTGTCCTCAAACATCCCATAATATAAAGCTAACCTTAACCATGACCACAATGTATCTGATATTTTAACGTGATGCTCACTATGATGCTCCATCAATCAATCAAATGTTATATATATAACCCAATATCACACAATTTGTCTTAGGGAGCTTTACACATTTTACAGCATACAACACCCTCTGTCCTTAGAACTTCACATCAGACACCCCCCAGAAAAATTAATGAAACCTCAGGGAGAGCAACAGAAGAATGATCCTTCTCCCAGGACAGAAAGACGTGCAATAGATGTTGTGTGTAAATTAAAAAGACAATACATTTATAACATAGGTAGTCTAACGCAGCGTCCACACGGCGGCGTGCATTGAAGCCGGCGTGTCTGAAGCTCGACCAACAACCAATCACCTGAATCCCCCGCCCCGGACACACAAGCAGCGGTTTGATTGGCTACAGGGGTGGCCAACCCGCGGCTCTCGAGCCGCATGCAGCTCTTTGCCTAGTTTCATGCGGCTCTTCAGTTCATATCGAATTGTATGTGTGAGTTTGGGGGAGAGACACTGACTCCTGACTAGTGTTGCACGGTGTACCGATACTTGGAAGGTACCGCGATACCCTGCCGTTAAAAACGTTACGATTCCTCCGTTTCATTAGTATCGGTACTTTAAGAATGACGGGGGAAAGTACTCCGATGAGAAAGCGCCGTTTTAATAAGAGCCGTGTGTGTTCAGCGCTCTGCTTCCACTCCCTGCACTGCAGCCGTGCCTGCAGTCCCGCCCCTCTCAAGCACGTTCTAAGTCCCTCCCTTCTCTCGTGCACGCGGCCACGCGCTAGCTGCCAGAGCATGTGAGAACACGAGAAGCATGGCTGCAAGTGGGAGTGCAACTGCCGCTGCGCCTCGGCTTGTTGACAAAAAAGACGCCAGAAGCAATATTTTGATGTATTTTAGCTATATCTCTGACAGTGAGGGCAAGCCTACGGACACCACGAGGCCTGTCTGTAAGACATGTATTCATTTTATTAATTAATTTATTGTTCTCATTGTTTAAAAGTTTGTGTTATGGTTCTGGTGTGAAATAAAGCACAATAATTACATTTAAGACTGTTTCCCTTTTTTTAAGAAAAGTATCGAAAAATAATCGGAATCGCAATTATTGACTTGGTATCGAAACCAAAATGTTGGTATCGTGACAACACTAGCTACTCCTGACAGTTAAACCTGATATTTAGTAGGTCTGTTAAGTATTGAATGCTGATAATTCTGACGTAATTTGGCCGGTCAAAGTTGTTAGGGCTCGGATAAAATCGCTCCGTTACTTTCGTCCCGTGTTACTTTCGTCCCGGCTCTCCCTACTTGTGTATGTGTGGTGTCAGGTGTCGGTATGAGAGGATGACAGCGCGTCTAATTTTGATGTGGCCCAAGAGCCAATCACAATAATACCTGCGATGCAGTGAACCTTTGAGGGGGTGAAAACCTATCGTTGATTAAACACTATTCAGTGTTTCCCCTACCATTGTCAAGGTGTTTAAAAAATATATATCATTTTTAAAAAAATATATATATAGCACCAAATTGCAAATAATCTATAACTACTGTCACTTTTCACATTGAACATGTGCTCTTTTATTAAATAAACTAAACGCTTTCATCTTAAGTTGTGGGTTTAGTGTTTTTGACCCTAAGAAACACTGATGCATTAATCAATAACAATAATACACAGCTCCTCTCTCTGCTCCAGGGGATTTAAAAAAAATATATCCCAATGCCACAAAAATGCATCAGTGACGTGGTTGAAATCTTATCTCCAGAAAACAAAAAACTGAAACAAGCGGTATCAGTGACTGTGTGTTTGATGTGGCTCTTTGCAGTAACATAGAAAACATTTGGCTCTTAACCTCTGACTGGTTGGCCACCCCTGGGCTAGAGCTTGTATTGGCATATGACTTGATTGGCTGACGTTTCCGTCGAAGCTTCAAAAGTTGAACATTGCTCACCTTTTGAAGCGAGCAAAGCGAAGCAATGCTCCCACAATGCAGTTCGGCAAAGTGTGACGTCACCCCATTCAAAGTGAATGGGCATAAGCGTTGAAGCTTCAACGCAAGCTGCCGTGTGGACGGGCCGTTAATGTAAGAAAAGAGGTGTGCCTATAAAAAAAGAAGATGGAGCCAATGGATGTCAACACTCTTCCAGGTGCCACTAAACAGGAACAATAGTAAGGTGCAACAAGGGTAGCCACAACTCATGATCCAGATGTAACCCTTAATGCTGGCAACCTGCCAGGTGAGAGACACAAAATGTCCAGGGACGCTGAGTTACATGCATTTTGGACATTGGTGCAAAGAGACATGATTGCATACAGATAAACAGAAAGAGAAGAGAGATGAAAGTTAAAAGTCCCCCGACAGTCTCACCCTAGAAGCATAACTTGGGAATTTTTCAAGGCAAGCCTGAGCCAGTCCTAACTTTAAGCTTGATGAACAATAATAGACTTAAGCCTGCTCTTAAATGTGGAGAGTGTGTGCACATTAGGCTATTTACACAGGAGGTAGTGCAGTCTCCAACACACGCACGCACGCACACACACACACACACACACACACACACACACACACACACACACATAAAGACAGAGGTAGACCTGGGGCCTGTACTACGAAGCTGGTTCAACCTAACCTGGATATGTTTGAGTTAGCCAGTTGGCCTAATCCAAAACATACGCGCTCTCGCTAAGCGGTCCTACGACACGGGTTATCAAGTGGATCGCTCAAGCCAGCCGTGTCCTATCTAGTTAGGTGCACGTTCACATGAAAGGGGTGGTATTTGGAGCATTCGACCAATCACAAACATGGAGAAGCATACTGACAGCGCAGCGTCATACTTCCTGAATGAAAAGTCAACTATAATATTAGACATATGAAGAAGTTAAACTTTAAACATCCATGACTTAAACACTTTATCCAGGATAAAAGCCACAGAGCTGCACCTGCAAGGTGAATACAGCTGGTAACAGAACAAGTGTTTGAATGCATACATTAACAGGTTTATGATATCACTGCCCCGTCTAAGACACGATCTGACTTTAATTACATTTGTCTCGAGTGTTTCGTCAACTTAATGTGTTGCTTAAAATAATACTTCTGCATACAGTATGTGACACTGTAAGTGTTGCACGGCCAGATACGGCTCAGCTGACTCAGATAAGGAGATATATGATACATTATGAAGTGATATGCCGCGGACTGTACTTAATGTTACTCTGATCCGGTTACTTATGTTGTGGCAGATATTTAAGTAAGCTTTCTTAACGCTAATGTTATAATAGTCAGATTGCTCTGAAGATGGGAGGTGATATTCTATTCATGTTCACGTTCACACAGTCTGTGATTTTTGCCGGCCGTCTTTCCTGCAACGGCAGCTTTTCTGTATTTCCTTTCTCCTGTAATATGACTTGATCGCTTTAAACTCCGCATACTGAGCTCTGATTGGTCAGCAGGCAGTGCTTTCACTGAGTTGAGCTCTTAGCCTGCAACCTAACCTGGTCCTGACCAGGTTAGCCGCTAAGCATAAGTTACCATGGAGATCTAGCCTGCTAAAAAGAGAACCAGCTTCGTAGGACCGGAAACCCCGAGTTTTACCTGAATTTAGCCGGCTAAGTGAAAATCCTGCTTCGTAGTATACCCTCCTGCAGTGGCCCAACTCCCCAGGTTCTTTTGTGACACATTTTGGTAATTTAATACATTTAACATTTTTAATGTGGTTGTAAAGCAAACAAAAGTGTAAATACGTAGCAAGATTGTATATTTCATTTTTTGTATATAAATGACCACATTATTTTATATTACTATTATGTGTTCATTGCTCTGTTTAAGCTCGAGAGCCAGCCAGTACAACAGAACAGAACGTGTGGTTTCTGGGTGAACTGAGGGTAAAAGACAGGGTATATAAAAAATGTGTAGATCTGTAAAAGCAAAAGTGACGGTGTGTTTGAAGTTTACTCTGTTTGAGCAGGTATGTGCATCCGGCTCAGGAAACACCTGACAGTCTCTCTTTGTACTGTAGACATGCCTGTATGTGTGTGTGTGTTTTTTTGTGTGTGAGTGTGCATGCATGTGGCTTGTTTTCCCTCTTTATAGTGTTTCTGTCTGGACTAAATCACCCAGAGAAATGTGTCTGACATCAGGCTTTGCCATGCCTAATTTCTGCTAATCCACAGAGACACACACACAAACAGTCTCTTTCTCAAGCACACACACACACACACACACACACACACACACACACACACACACACACACACACACAAATGGAGTCGTATCAAGGAGCAGCATGCATCGCAGTGAGACGGAGCAGAACAAGTTAATTTGTACAGTGCCAGGAAACACTAATTCCTTGTAGCGTTTGTTAATTTCCATCCTGGGAGCAGAGGCAGCTCCTCTCTGAGGAACAGCTCGGAGCTGTGACAGGCCGTCAGCCGTGTCTGCATGTCGCTGTTTTTATTTGTGATTCTGTTGCTGCTGTGTGAATCGGCTTTGGAGTTTTAAAGATAATGAATAATAGATAAATACAATGAAAAAAACACAACTGAACTGTATGATTTAAGAGATGCTTGTGGGTGTGCTTGTGTGTTTGTTTGTGGTGTTAGATCAAAACAACACTACTGTCACTTTTCAAGTCATGAATACAATTACCACGGAACAATTAAAATAAGGAACCCTGCAATGGCCGGCTTCCTGTTGGGTTTCCAGTTTCACCCCAATATACTTTTTTATCATCTCCACCTGTTACTTTTACCCACTACATTTCATACCAGTAGGACATTCGCTAATATGTTCTAGCTGGCATTGTTTATCAATTTTTTTAAAAAGCATTATTAATTTTTTTTATAAAAACATACCATATTTTTGGATTGGGAAACTGTAAAAAACTCTGCGCTGGCTTTTTCTGCTTTAAGGCGAGACACGGCAGGCAAAAACATCCTTTTTCAAGTACTGGTCAATTTTGAGATTTTGTGCTATTTTGATTCCATAACATGTTTTCTTTCAGGCTTTTGGAAGGAAAACGTACAAAATACACATTTAAGTGTTTATTTTACTATAGTTTGTCTATTTGCGTCTGTAGATTTCTCCTAAATTCACCAAAAGTTAGCATTCTAACGTAACATAAAGTACCGCGACCGCTGTATGCACCATGTCAACAGAGGTATCGCTGGAAAGCTGTGTCTCTCCTGCACAATCTCATCGGATCCAAATATGGTCATTTCCTTTGTATCAGCAACCAATCGTGAAAGCACAAAGGGGTCTTAAACCAAGAAACGAAATCTCATTGGCTGGTGTCAATTTCTGACAACGTGATTCGTTCAGATGCGTCACGTGGTGTGCTAAAACACTTCCTGGTTAGCTTTCAGCTAGAAATTGAAATCTCAAAATGCCAAAAGAACGGCGAAAAAAACGTTCACAGAGAAGACGACAACAATTGTCACTTGCACGAAGCAAGGTTATAAAAAAAAAAATGACCCTGAACATGAAATACCTTCACGGAGTGCGTTGATGCGCAAGCTGTCATCCAGAGAACAGGAGGGTTTAGCTAGCACTGCAATCTTTAAAGGTCGTTTTCTCAAAATGAGTTTTTTCTCCTACTCTGAGTTCGAAATTTCAACTTCAGTAGCACGTAGATACACCAAACCTTCCAGTTATATTCCTATCAATATTATGAAGGCTTTTACAGAAGGGTTTGTTCATATATAATTCATAGCCTGAATTATACAACATTGTATACCTAAAAACATGGCGAAAATTGATATTTTAGAGCTGTTGACAGTATTTTCTGATTTATGGAATGATAAAAAGAGATATCCAATATCCCTTCTGTAAAAGCCTTAGATACTAATATGACTACAAAATGAAACAATAATTTTGAATCTGGCTATATCCAAAGTTCAGATTTCGATTCCTGAAATGTGTTAAAATATGTGCATATTTAATGAGATAATGGTTAATTTGCATATTTAAACATGCTATTTCAGAAAACTTGTAATACAAAAGACAATTGCCTTATTGTAAGTAATTAACTGGAGAAATTTCTAGCTGATACCTTTAAGTTAAAAAAATTACCCTATTCACCTGGGGTGTCTCGCCTTAAGGTACAACTTCCGACTACACTCCCTACAAATACCAGAATTCTACGGGATCGTTGAAACAGATTTAGTACATGTCTGCCTTAAAACAGCAGTTAGTAGAGGTAAGACCTCTGATAGTTTATTTAGTAGGTCTGAGTAACAGTTAGAAATGTACTTAATCACTCAACCAATCAAAGTGATTTATTAATCCCAGGCATACTTGCCAAGCTTGAGACCTCAGAAATCGGGAGCATTTCAAAACCACCGCGGGGGGGGGGGGGGGGGGGGGGGGAGTAGATTAAGTACTTTAACATGCTTATTGTAGTTTTAAGTGCAATGCCTTGCGGCCTGTAGCACCATCCTCGATGGAGCATATGTGTGGGCTGGACCTGTATTTAGGAAACGAGTGAGCAGAGGGTAGAGTTGTTGATTCGTGTTCAGTTTTCTGTGACTATCTTCCTCACCCTCTCACTTTCAGTTGCACGCGCTACTAAAGAGACGCGCTACCATGGAAAACCAAACATCGGGAGGGTTGGCAAGTATGATCCCAGGAGGAAATTGAATTCCACCATATTAGAATAAAATAAATATATAATCATATAAACCTAAGAAGTTGAAGTGAATTTGATATGAAAGTTCTTGTAGCCACTGGGAGAAAGTGTATTAGCACAAAAACGAGGCAGGACGTCCTCCACAGAACAGGGACCCTCTGTTCGCTCAGGCTCATGATGAAGACATGATGAAGACTCAGGCTCATTGTGAGGACATGATGAAGGCTCATGGTGAGGACATGATGAAGACTCAGGCTCATGATGAAGACATGATGAAGACTCAGGCTCATGATGAAGACTCAGACTCATGATGAAGACATGATGAAGACTCAGGCTCATGATGAAGACATGATGAAGACTCAGGCTCATGATGAAGACATGATGAAGAATCAGGCTCATGATGAAGACTCAGGCTCATGGTGAATACATGATGAAGACTCAGGCTCATGGCAGGGGCCACAGAACAGCCGGTTGGCAAGGGCCATTGACGGTGGTCGTTTAAAAAAAATTGTTTAACCTGTTAAGCCCGAGAGACCCCGGTACCGGGCCCCTCCTGCAACATCTTGCAGGAAACAGTGTCTGAGGGCATGTTCATTTAATAAACTATTAATGTTTTATATACATGTAACGGGAAGAAACTCATCTAACTGATCTTTTTTTTTTTTTTTTTAAACCCACAATGCTAACGATGAACCTCTGAATTAGCAACGAGCGAAAAATGCTAACAGATGACTGCACAGAAATGCACTCACAAAACCTTATTATTTATCTTTGCACATCCAACAACCCATCGTTGCACATCGTGAGGTGACACAGAATCATTATCACTCAATTATACGAACTCGTGGAGATAATAACAAGAACAGACATCAAAACATATGGCGCTAGGTAGCTAAAAACACTAACATGGCTCACCTGTGTCGTAGTCTGGTCAAAAGTGGTCTTCAATGGCATTAAAACGAAGTTAATCCATAGGTTAATCCAATGTGTCTGTGTCCCCTTGAAATTATTTCTGATAATCCATGAGCAATAAACCTGCATTTCCGTTTCTAGAAGTCAGAGCTAGAGACAGCTTCACTCTCATGCAAAACTGTGTGCACGAAGCCCCCACCTTTTTGTTTTACCATGTGTGTGAGTGGGGAGATTCCCCTTCAATTCTATTGGCTCTAACAGTCAGAAAGAGATGTCAATAACCAAAATCGACCAATGGGTTCCAGAGAAACGGTAAAACCCCTATTTCCACCCAAATCACCTCAGAGGTGGAGTTTTTTTTGCTAAACCTCTCTAAAAAGGTAAAATGTCACTTGTTTTGCATCAATCCTGATACAGGGTACGTATTATATGTTGTACTTTGGATTCCTAAAGCTTTTAGTCTGCCTTACCATCATCGAAGGGTAGTTTTCACTATAAGTACAATATATTTTTTGGACGGACACTATAATTTACAGTTTTTTACCATGTTCAATCTGAATTTTCTTTAAAATAAAAAACATCTATATTGATTCTGACTTTTCTACATCCAACTCACAGGTTTATCATTACTTTGAGAAAAGATATTATTAATGTAACCCTTTTAGAAGGGAAGATATGGTCCTTTGTTCTGGGAATGTCATTTTCGAGCCTGAGACCTGAAAAACAGGCTCAGGGCTTAACAGGTTAACACCTGATAGGGATGTTTTTCTGAGTGAAGACAACTCAAAATAATGGATTAGCACCATTTAATTAAAAAAATAGGATAGGCCCCTCAGAATTATTTGGGAGCCTTCCTGACACATGCACATGCATACATGTAAGGTTTGTGTTAGTCATTTAACATGCAAGAATCATATAATAATAATACATTTTATTTCTATAGCGCTTTTCTTGAATCCAAAGTCTCATCAGTCCATAGCAGAGACATTTTATTTTAAGTTAAAGGTGAGCTCATCCCTGTGGATATAACCCCTTCTCAATTATTCTAAATGTTATATTAATTCACCATTTACCGTTTGATAAAAGATTAGTTTATCAGAAATACATTTTCTCTTCCATAAAACATAGGTTTGAGAAATAAATGAACCAATATAAAATCAATTACTCAATATACTTGACTCTTCCCTCCCTTTTCTTACATATGTCACATATGAAATAATAATTTAGGAGTCTATTTAAGCATGCTATTAATCAAGAAGACCTGTGTGCAGCTTACAAAGACTTGTGTGCAGCTTACAAAGAACAATTGTGATAAACATATATTATGCAGGAAATGGAGACATTTGTTGAGCATATCTGAGTTGGGAGGAAAAGCTCCATCCCCTTAACATCCGTGTTATTACTGAAGGCATAGCATGAATGGAATTGGGTGTCTGAAGGTGTCATCACTGAGAAACGTCAAACAAACTCAAAACCTTATATTTGAAAACAGGTTTGCATTCCTCCACTTAAGCTGACGTTATCATTGGAAACAATAAAAGCTAATGGTTTCAATGCAGAATCTATCAATTGAATCGTTAGAGCAGAACAGAATGGTTGTATTGTAGCCTGAGTTTCGTGCAGCCTTAAGTTTTACCAGGTGGAAACATTGTCTATATAATGTGAATACATCTAGAACTAGACAGCAAGAGGCCCCTGACATTAGGCCGAACTTACAGGCATCCTCTGCAAAGCAGTATGAATAGCCTTAAAAAAACAAAAACACTCTGTGGTAACGAGTGCCCTAAGTGAAGCCTTTAGTCTCATCTGACCAGTGGCGAAATACTATTTGAAAACATAAAAAAAAAAAAAACATTTTTGAAAAAATATTTTTCAGTTTCTGTTGGAATGTGAAGGGTTAAATGCCGTCTCTGCGAGTTATGTGAAGACGGGAGAGCTTGTTGGTCCCTCTCTACATTCAAGGAGGGCCCGCTATAGTAACTCAACAAGAGATTAATGTCAAATGACAGTACAATTTGTCAGAGAATATTTTAATCCGATCTGTGTATTTAGAGGTTCTCAGTCTTTCTGGATAACTGTTAATCACAAAGATATGCTTTTCGTTAAACCGCATATACTCCTGCCTGTAATGTGATCCTGCGTGTAACCTCAGGATGACAGGTCAAGAGGTCCTCTGACTTCCTGTGGGGTGAGGGGTTTTGGCACAATGAGGAGTTGCAACACAAAGGTGCCTTTGTTCTGACGTCTGGCAATCATTAAGTAAAAGCGCGGGTTTTCTGGGTTCCTCCTCTTTTGGAAGGAGTGTATCGGCGCTATTTTCTCTTTGTCTTCAGAGTTGGTTTGGCTGCGTCCATGACAATGTGAAATGCCTTGTGAACTCTCCGGCTGTATTACTCTCTCAATAAATAATAGTGTTTGGCTAAAAGCGATCCAGCGTCCATCATTTCACGACCATTGGCTCTATATTGCTGCAGAAGTTTTCTTCACACAATTGACCAATCATATCTTCCCTCTAAATGGGCAGGCTTTATTTTTGCGGACTTTATGACAAGTTCCGCCTGCTGTGAGGTCGCAAGTGGTGCAGTGACGCATCCTAAAACCCGGAAGTAAGCTGCGCTCGGATTCCCTCGACAAAAAGCAACGGGATTTCTCCATAGGGTTTTGGAAAATAGCTCGAAATAAGGTCTGTGGAAAACGAACCTGTTAGATAAATGTACGTTTTATTCAGCCGGATAATATCCACATGTCTACCCTACTTTTATTATTTTCGAATCATAAATCTAAACGATAGATTTATGATCGATAGATTTATAATTAGCATAAGTTCGTTCATGATGGCTCGCACATGTCAGTGATAGTGATGACATCGTTGCGAAATTATTAACCGAGACATTTTCAAGATTGAGTTCCAATGATAAACTGGAGTGGCAAAGGATCAGCTGCATGACCCCGCCATCAAGTGCTTCATCCAAAAGGACAGGAGGATGGACTTTGTGTTTCAGTGATTTATCATCAAAGGTAGGCTTAAGTCATTTTCAATGTGGGCCGCGGTGCCGACTTAATTCATTTCTAATTGTTACTTGGCTGTGGGTGCCCTGTGTTGAGATCTTCATATGAAGTGAATACTTAAAACGAAAGTTAATTATAAATCATATATAATCAATTATATTCTTGTATAACCCACAATGAAAATGCTTCATATTTTAGGTTTTTCTATAGTTACAGTATAAACAAAACAAAGTGGTTTGTTTAGGTTGAGTGTGTAAGGTATATGATTTATGGGTGTCTCTGATAAGAGAGTAGGCCGTTTTTTTCCCTCTCCTGTGACAGCAGTTCACAGGGAGGGGGGCTCCTTACTGAAGGAGAAAAACATTGAGGCATCAAAAAGTTGGTTATGATAGCCATAGAACATGTCGGGTCATGTCCAGCCTTGTACATTAGAGGCCATGCCCAGTTTTCCACAAATTGGGTGTAGAGGAGGAGTTTGTTTTTTTGGGGTTTCGATCCGGTTTTTTGAGCATAAAGAGACTGGTTTTTTGAGAGAGCACGAGAGAGAGGGGGGTTTCCCCTGGTAGACTCTCTCCCGGTAGGCTGTGTCCTTCAGAGCTGGGTTAATAGCTCTCGGTAAAGGTCCTCTCACACGTGGTAAATATCTCTCGAATTTCTTGGTTGTTGGCTGAGTGGAATGATTTGATGAGAGATGTGTTTGTGAATATTATAACCCGCCACCTGTGAGGAATCTTCCTCCGAATTATTGCGGACAGGTATGGGTTTTTGAATGTTAATCCGCCGTCTGTGTCGGAAAAAGTGTATGAATATTATAACCCGTTACCTGTGAGGAATCTTCCTCCGAATTATTGCGGATAGGAATGGGTTTTTGAATGTTATACCCGCCGTCTGTGTCGGAAAAAAAAGGTATGAAACTGATGTGAATTGATTTGGTGAATGAAAAGTTGAATGCGCTTTTTATTGTCACCGGTCTTTTTATGAGGAAATACCTCTAAATTCTATCGGGAGATTTTAAAATGTCACAACTGAATTGGGCAGTTGAAATTAAACATTTTGGTAATAAATGTAAGACTGTGAATTAAAGTTTCATATTTGAACATGATTACAGCACAATTTTTTTTAGTATGATTATAATGTTGTAAAGAGAGAAGGTAAAAACCCTGTATTAGTTTGGACCTATTTTTCTTCAAATAAACTGATCCCACCTTTTGGACTGGGATAACTTAAAAGACAACCTGTGCTCTCCTCTCCTGCTTCAAAGGTAAGACTGCACCCTGCCACACACACTTAGGTAGGAGCACACTCCATTTACTGATATCAAAATCCTTCGGGATCCCTTAAACAGATTAAAAAAGAGTTGTCTGAATTGAAACAGCAGTTAATTGAACCTAGGTTATTCGGGGAGTTATAGAGGTGAGATCTTGCTGACGTTGGTGGATCTGAGCCAAGCAGCAAACTTACATAGACTCAATAACTTCGGTCAGGTCAATTAGTAGGTCAGAGTAATTTACCGGAATAAATTATCAGGACCTCTCCGACTCTAAACACCTGTCATGATAGGTGTTTATATAAATGATGTTGTTTTGTGTGGTAGAGGGTCGCTGTCATTGATGCGTTTTGCACCCCGGGCCGCTGTTTTGATATTCCGCTGAAGTATACGCTGAGACGTAATATCTCTTCTTTTTTTTCAAGGGAAGGGGGGGGGGGGTCAGAGGGCCTAGGTATAAAAGTCACGGCTCGCCACTGCATCTGACTGACCCAAGGGTTGGTGCTTGTGTGACAGGGAGGCTTCCAAGTGTTCAAAGCAGATGTCAAGCTTTCAGTTCATGGCTCGGTGGGGGGGAGCAGACCCATGTGAGACAGTATCAACGGCTGTAATGTTCAGTTTGAGGAGTGTCATTCTCTCTGGTAGCAGGAAATGGTGCCCATTCTCGGACCAGACCATTAATGTCATTGCATGTAGAGCAGCCATAGCATCTCTGTGACTGCACTCAGCCGGACGGTAGCAGGGCAGAACTGGGTGACTTTTAGTGAAGCCGTCCAAGGCCATAGACAAAATGGAACCACGTACTAACAAAAGGGACACAAGGTCATCAATGTCTCTCTTTACCTTTGGCCTAATTGTAAAACAAATTAGTGGAACAAATGTGGAACACTAATCCATCATCATGTGAAATATTGAGTTAATCTAAATAATTACTTATGGGTTGAAGTCATATTAACATTAACATCAGAAGTAAAGTCAGTCAAAATTGGACGTGCACTAGGGATGTTAAGATTCACCGATTCACATCGGTGCACCGGCATGAACGTTCAAAATGCGAGTGCACCAGTTGAAAGAGTGCACGTCGGCTACAGTTTGGGTTGAACTGGCGATTAATCGATTGTAGCGTCTTTGCATCGGTAAAAAAACGATTCATTCATATAATATGCCCTCATCCTGTCAGCACTCAGCAGAGACGATCTTTGATCTTTGCTTCGCACTACGGAGGCCGAGAGTCTCAGTTATCAACACACGTGAAAGTCGAGGAGAAAGAGAAACACAGCGCACCGAAAAATATCTACAAATCAAACGTTTGGCAACACTTCGGATTTTTCAAGAAAGACGGTCAACTTGAAAAATCGCTTGCAAATTGTAAACGATGCCGAGCCGCTTTAAAGTACACAAGTAGTACGAGGAACTTAGAGACGCACATAAAGAGGCGACATGGGGTCTGCGGCTGAAAAGAGAAACCTGAAAGTTAGACATGAGTTCAATCACTCAGTGAGGTGTTCTGTCAGAGAGAGTGGTGTTTAGTTTACAGCAGCCTGTGACTGCCAATAATAGTTTAAATGTCTTCCTCACTGTAAGCAGTTATGAAATACCTGTTTGTGAAAGGTTATTTGTATTCTTTATTGTTCATATAGAAACCACTGCTTTCTGCTCACTGGTGAGTTAGCCTATGAATGAGTGTTAAGCACATTAGGCTGGCAGTTGTATGGGCATTGCACTATGGTAGTTGTTATTTGCACATTGTTAATCATGGGCAATGCATCCTTAAATGGTTTAACTGTGAGGTGTTATACAATTGTACTGTACTCTGGAGAGTTTTTTGTTTTTGTTTTTTTATACTTTGTTTTTATTGAAAATAATTGCACTGAATTCCAAACGTACATAATGTCATTTAACTTTGACATTCGAAAATACAATTTCAATTTGCATCCATATGTTGAGAGGCAACTCAAAAATAAAATAAAAATGAAAAATAAAAAACGACTGTCCAAAAGAGCCCTTGACGGGTATTGGGGAATCTTATGTTGTGCGATGTTTGCGCCGGAGCCGCTTCATCCAGAAACAGCACTCCGTTTAGAGAGTTCACACGGAGACAAGGAATACAGTCTTTGGACTTTAATTAGCTTGAATGCTTCTTACAACAGCTATAGCAGTATTGAATCATGAATGCATGTAGAATCATTGCATCATCTCTTCTTCACTGACACACATAGTAAACAAACCCCCCGAGGACCCGCAGCCGCCCACTCTAGCTGTCCCCAAACACAAACGATACAACGCAGACTAAAGAAAACAAGGGGAATTTACAACAGCCGCCCCCAGAGTAGCATACAGATGAAGCACTCCAGATCAGACTCAGGTGGGTGTGTCCCAGTCAAAAGCCCAGCGGATGCCAGCGGCTGGGGGTGTTGCCAAATTGCTAGAGGGCGTTGCCCAATTTCCCCATTTGTTCAATTACAGGATTTAACCATGAGATGGCGCTTCATTCACAAAATACACAAAGACAACTGGGTGTTGATGAACTTAGTCTGTTTGCAATTTTTGCAGCTCTGCAGTTGTGTTTTGCTGAATACTGTAGCATTTAATCACTTATTTGTTACTGTATGGTTTTCACAAGCTACTATAATGAAAAAACATCAATATTTTAGATCAAATCAAGTATATAGTTTGCTTTATGCAGTATATTTCTTGTAATATTGTTGGGGTGTTTTTACACAGTACAGTAGATTGAAGTAAATCAACTTATACATTAAGATAAGATAAGATGGACCTTTATTAATCCCGTGGGGAAATTCAGTAGTTCAAACAGCAACAGGGTGAGAGTGAAAAACAGGACAGCACAGATTCACACAGATTAATAAAATCAAAAATAAGATGAGTGATAAAAATAATAATAATAATGAGAAACTATGAAATAAGAAATGAATAAAACTAAAATATAATTATCATATCATATATTATAATGTATTGTATTATTAAGTAATATCATACATTAACCCCATTATAGCAGATGCCACATTGAATGGATGAACACATTTATGCATCAATAATTACAACAGAGTATTTCTAAATACAAGTTGTAAAAATACTTATATGTATTTAATAGTAACCCTTTGGAGTCAACCGTCACGCCGGCGTGATCAGATCACATGACCTGTATAAAACAACAGTCCGGACAACATTGCCGTGTGTTTCTGTCGAAAGTACTGGCTTGAAACTATATCCCAGTCTTTGTTTCATGCAAAAAGACCCAGTAGACACGGAGAGACGATGATATAAAGTTAATACATTTCAAAAGTATGAAAAATGGAAGCACATATTTGAATATATTCGCCGCATTTGATCATTTTACGAAACGGAAAATACTGGAAACTGTAGATCCTGCTCAACAGGATGTATATGTGTATTTCTGTCGAAAGTACTGGCTTGAAACTATATGCCAGTCTTTGTTTCATGCAAAAAGACCCAATAAACAGACAAAAATAAACATACGATGATATAAAGTTAATACAGATATATTTCAGAAGTATGAATAATGGAAGCACATATTTTAATATCTTCGCCGTATTTTATAATTTTACGAAACGGAAAATACTGGAAACTGTAGATTCTGCTCAACAGGATGTATTTACTAGGGAGGGGGTGAGGTAATCAGGTAAACGGAGTGATACGAAACGAGACGAAAAGAGACGAAGAGGGACGGCGGGAACCGAAGAGAGACGGCGGGAAATGAGAGAGACGAAGATATACGAAGACAGGCGGCGGGAGACGAAGAGAGACGGCGGGAGACTGGATTGAAGTAAAGTGACAGACAAACATTGATAATTTAGATATAGATAGATAGATTTAGAGTTTTGAAGATTCAACTATGATGAAGAGAACTCTGAACGTGAGTCAAGCTTTATTTTGGGTCCAAAATGTTCATATAGTAGAAGATCACTGCTCTAAACAAAGTCAAAAATCCTACATCCAAACGAAATAAATATAATGAATTATGATGAATACGTTAAGTCTTGTTCATTGTTTTTCACTTTTATTAAATGTTTGATATTTCCGGTGGAAATGGTGGACTATCGGACATTCAAAATGCAGCATATTTTCACTCTTACATACATATATTCTCCTTTTACATACATACATTTTCACTCTTACACACACATATTCTCATTTTACATACATACATTTTCACTCTCACACACGTATATATACTCACACATTCATACATTTTGCTCTCATATTATCATATTTCAATGCACACATTCATATATTGTCACTCACACATTCATGCATTTTGTTCTCATATTCATATAATTTAATGCTCATATTTATACATTTTGCTCTCATGCGAAATCTACTAAAACAAAGTATGTCATGGTAGGTCAGCTGTTAAACACAAAAGTGTATCTTAAGGGCTGTAAATATAATAAGCCTGTTGTCAATTTTAGACACAGGCTTATTATATTTACAGCCCTTAATAACATTCATTTTCTGGACTCAATGTGTGTCTTGGCCGTTTTCTTTGTTCCAAGCAAACGAGTGCTTTTTGTTTTGAAATCACTTCCGCGAGTTTTGCGGGCCTCCCCCTCGCTCCACTGACCATTAGACCATTTAGTAAGGTAAAAAGCAAAAGGGCAAAAACGCCTCTCAGACGCTCTTCCGTTTACTTTTTTAATAAAGAAAAACAAATGGTCCGTAGATACACGGACTCATATAGCCTATGTATGTATACTGTAAGGAGAATGTATGTGCGTGAGAGGACCAGTATGAATTACGGGATAGAAATATGCAAACACAAACCTACAGACTGGGGGATGGGTGATCACAGGAGTGTGGGGGGGGGGGGGGGGGGGAGAGCTGTGGAATGTGACCCTTGGGAGAATTCCTCCACACATTCCGATGGCCAATTCGTTTTAAACAAAGAGTTCACAACACAGGACAGCATAGGCAACATGGGGGGGTGGGGGCTGGTGAACGGTCTGGTCAATGTTTGTAAACACAATCCCCAGGATATGTCCTAATCAGGAGCCGGGTAAATGAGAGACTGAGGAGCCCCCGAAAAACAGATCCCGAAATAGCTCGTCCTGGTTTCCGCAGCAGATAGGCCTACAGTATGGTGTCTGTTGTGTCAGTTATTTTAAATAAAACGTTGAAAACTGAACTTGAAAATGGTTTCCTCTTTTTATTTTATGTATTATTTTCGGGACGGGGAGACGTGTGTGATTTAAAAATTAATTTGCAGAAATGTAAAGTGATCTAACTAAGTTCTATTCATATTCTTGACGGGAAGAGCAGTGTAAATGGGTGGCCATATGCATTTGAAAAGCAATATAAATCACACAGTTATTATACAATAGGCTATAAAAGCACCATCGATAACCATTACCTTTATCCAATTCAAACTTTGGACGGGAAAAAAGGAAGGTGTACATGGTTGGGCTATACTGTAGGCCCAGGGGCGGCGGGTGCTGGAGGCTATGAAGGCTAAGCCTTCCCAAATATTTGTGTAACTGCATCCTGGTAAAATAAAAATATAATGTCTTTGACATTAGCGCTGCTATGCAGCCACCTGTGCCCTGTACCACGAAGCCAGTTCAACATACCCTGGATATGTTTGAGTTATCTTAACTAACCCTAACAAACGCGATCTCGCTAAACGGTCCTACGGCGCTGGTTATCAACTCGGTAAATCCAGCCAGGGTTTCTCTCTCCAGCTGAGAACGCGTTCACGTGAAAGGGGCGGGGTTAGCTACATTTGACCAATCACAAACAGGGACAAGTGTACTGACAGCGCAACATCATACTTCATTAATGAAAAGTAAACTAATATTAGACAAATATGAACTTTAAACATCCATGATGACTTAAACATATAATCCAGGATACAAGTCACATAGTTGCACCTGCAAGGAGAATACAGAACAACTCGTTAAAAAATAAACTACCGAGTGTTTGAAAGCGTACAACAGTTTTATGATACTGCCCCATCTAAAACACGAGGGGATCTGACTTTATTACATTTGAGTTGAGTGTTTCGTCAACTTAATGTGTTGCTTAAAATAATACGTCTGCATACAGTATGTGACAATGTAACTAAGTGTTGCACGGCCAGATACGGCTCGAGAAGCTGACTCAGATAAGGAAATATTGTGATATCGATGTGAGATCGATGATCTGATTGATGATGTGATGTCAGTGTGATATGATATGAATGATAAGTGCGACACGTCGGTGTCTTCTCTGCATACGGCAGTTTAAACTGCATTTCCTTTTTCCTGTAATATGACTTGATAGATTTAAACTCCGCGCCGCCTATGTGTAGGCCTACTGTATACATACAAAGGCCATTCAAGCTAGAATTCTTCTGGAAATGTTCACATCAGGCACCTTCAAGTTAAACAATACTAAACAATTAACACAGTAGGCCTAAATTATGTGGATTAAACCACATTTATTTCGTTAAAAATAAACGAAATATGATTTAGTTTGAATGATTAAATGTCATCAGGCACCTTCAAGTTAAACAATCAGGTGCACACTTTAATGTGCCGCCACCTCCGGACTCGGCTTGACTCGGTTTAAAGAATGCACAAATGTGTTTAATCGTTTATGTTAGATATGTACTAAGTAGCCTAAATACATTTGTTCCTGCTCAAGATTAGATTCAACTTTATTGTTATTGTACATATTGCAGGTACTGAGACAACGAAATGCAGTTTAGCTTCTAACCAGGGGTGCAACAAGCAGCGAAAAGTAATGTGCACAATACTATAGTAAACAATTAACACAGTAACATATGATACATTAAATGATCGTGAGGATGATGATTGAAAATCGTTTGTTTGAGCCTGGATGCATTTCCTGATCTAAAAACATAGCGATGTTTTGTACTTACGCCAACGTGAATTAAACATTATTTTGTTAAATAAAAACATGGGGATGTTTAGTAAATGATTACATGTCTCTTATTTATTAGCACAGAATATGATCCTATCCGTGACATATGGATCTTAACAAATATCCGCTATATCAGATACCTGTAGATCAGCTGTTTATTTCACATGAGTTCCAGTGTGGCAGCTTTTTAATCACGGCTCCCCCTGGTGGATCCATTATCCATTGCAGCTGGTTTCATTATAATTAAATGTATTTATCAAGGGGGCGTTTCAAGTCCTGCGGGGGGGTTTTCCTTTTCAGCAGGGGCCCACCCCGTGCCGATCACGGACCCGCACGGGTAGGCGTCTGAAATGGAGCGCTCCATCTGTAGCTATTATGTAAAATAGAATACATTCCCTAAGGTGTAGCGGAAGTCTCTGGATCAGCATCGTCGTCCGATAAAGCGGGTAGCTGCACAAGGCGTGCCACGGGTCGCAGGTACGTCCTGTCCCCGACTTGAACCTCAGCCGACCGGATGCATCCATCAGCACTGGCCTTCAGCTTGACGACCTTCCCCACTGGCCAGTGGGCACGTGAAAGCTGAGGATCAACTATCATCACGACAGTACCTTGAAGAAGACCATCAGTGTGCTGCCGCCACTTCTGGCAGACTTGAAGGGATGGCAAGTAGCTTCTGATGAACTGCACCCAGAAGTGGTCAACCATCATTTGACAATGACGCCACCACCTCTTGCTGAGGGTGTCTGTAGCGTATGATACTTGTTGAAGGGAGGCATCCCACCGCCCCATCAGCAACATGCTTGGCGTCACAGGATCTGGATCTGTGAGATCTGATGACACATAGCCTAAGGGTTTGGCATTTAAGATACCTTCCACCTCAACTAACAAGGTAAGGAGGACTTCTCCCTGGAGAGACTGAGTGCCGATCACCACTTGTAGAGCCTTCTTGACTGATTGTATCTCACGCTCCCACGCACCACCAAAGTGGGGAGATGCTGGAGGGTTAAAGCGAAACTTGATCTGTTTCTTGACAAGTTCCTCTTGCAGTTGGGGCATAATTCCAGCAAACGCCTCCTCAAGCTCCCTAGCTGCTCCCCGGAAGTTTGTCCCCTGATCTGAGAGAATCTCGAAGGGGGTTCTGCGCCGAGCGATGAATCGCCTCAAGGCCAAGAGGAAAGCATCTGTATCGATGCTATTAAGCAGATCTAGGTGGACACAGTGAGTGGTGAGACATTTAAAGATGACTCCCCACTAGAGATGTTAAGATTCACCGATTCGCATCGGTGCACCGGCATAAACGTTCAAGATGCGAGTGCACCGGTTGAAAGAGTGCACATCGGCTACAGTTTGGGTTGAACCGGGTTGAACTCGTGATGCATCGATTGCGTAGCGTCTTTGCATCGGTAAAAAAACGATTCATTCATATAAAATCCCCTCATCTTGTCAACGCTCAGCAGAGACGATCTTTGATATTTGCTTCGCCACTACGGAGGCCGAGAGTTATCAACACACACGGAAGTTGAGGAGAAAGAGAAACACAGCGCACGGAAAAATACCTACAAATCAAACGTTTGGCAACACTTCGGATTGTTCAAGAAAGACGGTGTAATAGTCCTTTATGCTATATAGTTGACCGCAGGTCATGGAGAGTAATAAGGTATCCGTAGACCTTTGTATGAGGTATCTTTATTACTTAACAGGTCTACAGCCATGATACATAGATCCGTCCTAGATGCGGGCTTGCATACACACAGTATCACTCCGCAGCCGCACCCCATCAGTAACGTCCTGATGGTATATGTGCGCGGCACAGACGGTCAACTTGAAAAATCGCTCGCAAATTGTTAACGATGCCGAGCCTATTTAAAGTACACAAGTAGTACGAGGAACTGAGCGACGCACATAAAGAGGCGACATGGGGTCTGCAGCTGAAAAGAGAAACCTGAAAGTTAGACTTATGAGTTAAATCACTCAGTGAGGTGTTCTGTCAGAGAGAGTGGTGTTTAGTTTACAGCAGCCTGTGACGGCCAATAATAATTTAAATGTATTCCTCACTGTAAGCAGTTATGAAATACCTGTTTGTGAAAGGTTATTTGTATTCTTTATTGTTCATATAGAACCCACTGCTTTCTGCTCACTGGTGAGTTAGCCTATGAATGAGTGTTAAGCACATCAGGCTGGCAGCTGTATGGGCATTGCACTATGGTAGCTGTTATTTGCACATTGTTAATCATGACTCATGAGCAATGCATCCTTACATTGTTTAACTGTGAGGTGTTATACAATTGTACTGTACTCTGGAGAGCTTTTAACCTGTTAAGCCCGAAGGTCCCCGCCGGCGGGGACCCTGTTTTTTTTTTTCACGACTCTGTGTCTCAGGGCATCTTAATATTTAAAAACCTATTAATGTGTTATACCAGATTAACGAGAAGAATCTCAGCTAACTGACTATATGAACCATTTTTACCGAAACAAAACACAAGTCTCACAAGAAGCGTTAGCATTAGCCCTTAGCTAAAACGGGCAGATGCTACTTCCGGTGCTAACTAGCAAAAACGATCTTTAAAACTTAAAATGTTCTGCACAAACTACATATCATCTGAAAGCTGATACTCCACAGATTATTTTTGTTATAACTATCATCACTGTAGGACACAAACTCACTGAGATATCAACCAGAACAGAGAAGAAAAAAAACAACAGTTTTCAAAACCATAACAATAATTATGTCTTACCGTTGCTGTTTTGTGATCAAAGCTCGTGTTCAAGGGAATAAAAACGCTTCTTAAGGTTAATCCAATGTCTATTAGTCACTTTAGAATTGTTCCTGATAATCTATCATTACATTCATGGCAGCAGAGTAGGTATAAAGTTTCGCAGTCCCGAGCTAATGCTGTCTCACGTGCTGTTTACGCAAACCTCTCTCTACTTGACGTAAGTGTTTAGCGGGACTTACTAACTGTCACTCGATTCTATTGGCTCTAACGGTTCAGAAAAGGTGTCAATCACCCAAATCGACCAATGGGTTCCAAAGATATGATCCTGCGTAGTATAAACTACGCCCGCTCCGGCTCCATTACGCATTACGCAGCCAGAAGGGAGAGCTTCACCACCGAGGCGAGCAGGTGCTAGAGATGCTAGCTGACGATAGCTCATACCAGTTGACTCTTCGTCGGATAATGAAGATCTCCTCCAGCCAGACCTGGATCCGGACAGTAGTGACTCGGATGTTGAACTTCCACCACGGGAAAGGTATGTAATCTCTCTGTTTTTATATATTACTTATGTGTTTGCTGGAACTGCGTCACAGTGCTAGCTTAGCCAAGAAGATACAGGAATGATTAGGCAAAATGCTAAATAGTGTTACTTGTCTTTTTGGAGTTACATTTTCTAAATGAATGGCCAGTGAATGAATATATATATATATATATATATGTGTTTACTTATTTATTTGGTGTAATATTATTCATTTATAGTCCAATATTATCCTTTTTATATATTACTTTTGTGTTTGGTGGAACTGCATCACAGTGTTAGCTTAGCCAACAGGAATGATTAGCCAAAATGCTAAATAGTGTTACTTGTCTTTTTGGAGTTACATTTTCTAAATGAATGGCCAGTGAATGAATATACACGTGTTTACTTATTTATTTGGTGTAATATTATTCATTTATAGTCCAATATTATCCTATAAGTATAAGCCAGTGAATTAATCTAATCTCTTTGTTTTTCCACATTTGTTAGATGAGGAGTGACCCCAGCAGGACAAAGCCACACACCCAGAAGACTTTCAGGGAGCAGCTTGCTGCAGAATTGTTGGAGTTTGCTGAAGGCCCTGCAGAAGGCCCTGCACCTCCACCACCCCCACCTCCTCCTCCATCACTCACATGCATGTCCGAGTATTATGGGGAAGATGCCACCAAGGTCAGGAAGAACTGCAGGAGGGGCCTAGATGCTGGACTCAAAAGGGTGAAGACACCTGTGTACTGCAGGAAGTGCCAGGTCCCTCTGTGCTTCATTGTCAAAAAGAATTGTTTCAGGGAGTGGCACGACCTAAATACTGGAACATTCAGGTAGGTATAAAGTTCAGGTAGGTATAACGTTTTGCGACTGTTTATTTTAAAAAAAAATACGTGTTGTTTTTATATACCTAGTGTGATTTTATTGTATAGTGTGTTGGTAAAATATTTGTTGTTTTTACAAATCTACAGTGTGGTTTTATTGTATAGTACATTGGTAAAATGTTTGTTTTTACATGTCTATAGTGTGTTGGTAAAATGTTTGAAATAAATCTGCCCCAGTTGGAGTCAAATGTTACCTATGTTTCTGTTTTTTTTTATTGTGCAAGTACACCTACACACAATGACCTACAGTGGTTTTATTGTATAGTGCGTTGGTACAGTTACATACACACAGCTACACTTACACATACACACCTACACATACCCACACAGCTACACACACCTACACATTCCCACACAGCTACACTTACACATACACACCTACACATACACACACACACCTACATTTACACACACCTAGTACACCCACTCACACACACAAAAATATATATTTTTTAAAATTATTTTTAAAAAATATATATATATTTTTTTTTTTTTGGGTGGAATGAATACCTATAGTGATGATTCAATGTAATACAATGATTTTTATAGTCTGGTACCTGAAAAAGGTCAAATGGCACTGATGGAACCAAATGTGCCCAAAGCTTATTCCGCCTGGACTTTATTTTCATAAACCTCTCTAAAAAGGTCAAATGTCACTTGTTTTGCCTCAATCTTATTTTGGGTGGAATGAGTACCTATAGTGATGATTCAATGTAATACAATGATTTTTATAGTCTGGTACCTGAAAAAGGTTAAATGGCACTGATGGAACCAAATGTGCCCAAAGCTTATTCTGCCTGGACTTTATTTTCATAAACCTCTCTAAAAAGGTCAAATGTCACTTGTTTTGCCTCAATCTTGATACAGGGTACTTATTATATGTTATACTTTGGATTCCTAAAGCTTTTAGGCTACTAACCCATCATTCAAGGTTGGTCTTCACTATAAGTAATGGGTTTTCTTTAGGCGGAGACAGGAATTTACATTTTTTTGCTATGTTCCATCTGAATTTACTCTGACACAGACAAATCTATATTGATTCTGACACTTCTACATCCAACTCACAGATGTAACCTTGCTTTGATAACAACAATTATTCATATAAACCTTTTAGAAGTGAAGTTATAGTCATTTGTTCTGGGAATGTCATTTTCGAGCCTGAAACCTGAAAAACAGGCTCAGGGTTTAACAGGTTAAAGGTAAAAAAATAAACGGCATGATGGGATGTGCAGTACCAAATATGTAAAGCACTTTTTTGTTAATGTATGATTTGCTGCATATAAGGAATGAAACAAAAATCCTCTGTCGTACCATATTGAAGTATCATTATTTTTGCATCGTGTTGAATCGTATCGCACCGAATCGCATAATGTTGAATCAAATCGTATCGAACTGTATCGCAACAGGGGTGAATCGTATCGTATCGCATCGCCTGGTGTTTCAAATGTATTGTTAATGTATCGTATCGTGGCAACGTATCGAGATGCGCATTGCATCGGCCTCAGTGATGGAGATGCACATCCCTACTCCCCACCGTTTTTCACTGCGCCGCCCTACCTTGACGGTATACGGCCCAAAACAGTCGACCCCAGTAGAGAAGAATGGAGGCTTGAGGAGCCGCAGACGGGCAGAAGGCAAGTCGGCCATAATCGGTATCACTGGCTTCCCTGTCCACTTCCTGCATCCAGTGCAAGTCCTCTGATGATGCTTGACGGCCTGTCTTCCACGCAGGACCCAGTACTGGCGCCTAGTCTCAGCAAAGACCCTGTCGGGCCCTGGATGGAGCAAGCGCTCGTCCATGTCCTTAATGAGGAGTTTTGTGACTACATGACTGGGATCGAGAACAATGGGGTGAATTTCCATATCACAGGAAGTCTCCAGGTGGCGAAATCTTCCACCGACGCGGATCAGACCCATTGCAGGATCCATCTCCGGTGAAAGCATACTGAGCTTACTGCCAGGTTTGACTGGTTTTCCAGCCTTAAGACACTCAATCTCCTCTTGGAAGCATTCTGCTTGGCTGCGCTGTAACAGGAGGCTTTCAGCGTCACGCAGGTCAGACTGAGGCAAGGAAAGGTCAGTTGCCGCCCCGTGAAGTAACTGTTTGGTGGCCTCGACCAAGTCTGTCCATGTGTCAAACTGTGTGACATCTGGTGTTGGAGGTACTGAACTGGTTTGTGTTAGGCCGCAGAAGGTAGCTCGTTTGTGCTCGTCAGTATCTTCGGGCTCTGTGGGGGCAGGAAGCGACGGCCATTGGTCAGACAGGCCACGTAGGAATATTGGACCTTGAATCCACCGATTTGGTGCCGCCAGCTCGGCTACTGTCTTGCCACGGGTGAGGTCATCGGCTGGATTATTGGCTGTGTCAAATCTCAGATCTCAGATACCCTGGTTCCCACGAAGACTTTGAACCTACATGACTGTGACGTCAGCCAAGTCAGGACTGTGGTGGAATCAGTCCAAAGATAGGTCTGGGTGATGTTTAAGGTGAGCTCTCGATGGAGGAGAGAGGATAGCTGAGCTCCTGTCAACGCTGCACAGAGTTCCAACCTTGGCATCGACTGCTGGCGCTTCGGGGCTACCCTAGACCTTGCCATGACAAATGACACATGGACTTTGTCACCAACCTTCGTTGCGAGGTAAGCTACATAACCATATGCCTGTTCGGAGGCGTCACAGAAGACGTGCAGAGTGTAGTCGGTGGCTTCAGTTGCAGTCTCCAGTGGCGTGTAGGTTCGTGGTAGGGTGATGTCCGCCAGCCTGGGGAGTTCCCTCTCCCAGCTGGACCAAGCCTGAACAATATCAAGAGGAAGGTTTGGGTCGTCCCAGCTCCTCTTCTTCTCCCACAACTTCTGAACAAGCACTTTGGCCCTCGTAGTGTAAGGAATAATGGCTCCGAGAGGGTCATATTGCCGGGCAAGCACCTTATATATGTGGCGCATAGTGGGAGTCGCGCTCTCCATTGGCCTTGACCGGTAACCAAGTCGATCAGTCGGACAGTACCACATCAAGCCCAGAGCTGGCTCTTGAGGGTCAGCGCTCTTCTCTGCTAGCCATAGCTCTGTACTCTCTGACCTGGCAGTGGATGGTAGATGGGAGACGACAGCAGTGATATTGCTTGCCTACTGCTGTATCTCAAAACCCCCTAAGGCTAGACATTGACGCATCTTGTCCACAAGGAGCTTGGCAGACTCAGGTGTTGAAAGGCTCTGAAGACAATTGTCCACGTAGAACGACTGCTCCACTGACTGCAGTACGTCCTCATTTCCCTTTGCATGGTCTTTGACATGCTTTTGCAGCGCAAACGTTGCGCAGCAGGGGCTGCTTGTTGTGCCGAATGGAAAAACCTGCCATTGGTACACGTCAGGTTTCTCCTCCCTTTGCAGGTTTCTCCAGACAAACCTCAGCAGTGGCCGGTCCTCAGGCAGGAGACGAACCTGATGGAACATTGCTCGTATGTCCCCACTGATGGCGACAGCATACTGCCGGAACCGCAGGAGTACGCCGAGAAGGGATGGTCCAAGTGTTGGACCAGGAAGGAGTTGCTCATTAAGTGAGAGACCACGGTAAGTAAAGGAACAGTCGAAGACTAGACGATCCTTGCCATTGTGATGGACGAGGTGATGGGGAATGAACCAGGATTCGTGGGACTCATCCACTTCTTCTGTAGAAAGCTTAGTCACACACCCTCCATCGATGAGCTTTTGGATCTCTGCTTTGTGAACTTTGGCCTTAGCTGGATCTTTAATGAGTCTGCGCTCGGTGCTGCGAAGCATTGGCATAATTGCTTCAGGAGTGGCCATTAAGGGTGGAGCGTCCTTGACACGGGGAAGAGGTGTAGCATACCTTAGTGTGTCGCCCACCTTCACCCTCTCAGTGCGGGTTTCCAGGATACTCACGGCTGCCTGGTCCAATCGGGACCGTACTACTAGCTTTTCACTCTTGAACGGGAGTACATCAAGCTGCCAGAGACGTTCAACATGTTGCTAGAGGTCATCTGCTGCTGGCTTGACAGATATGAAGTAGCATGAAGTCATCTGAGATCTGGACCCTGAAGTGCCCAGCCGAGTGCTGTATTTATGGCTGTGGGTCCACCTTTGGGGCCGACCCTGACCGGCTCCCTGGCTGTGATCAGGTGGGTGCAATCCGAGCCAATTAGCAGTAACGGCTGAACTTTACTGAAGTTCTTCAGTGGAAGCCCCTTCAGGTGGCGATAACGCTTCTGGAGTGCGGTCACAGGGTAGGACTGCTCTGATAAGGCTATCTGACCCGCTGTAAAGGCACTTGTAATGAGATGCTGCTTAAGAGGCTGTGTCAGAGAGGCCACATGGAAGTCAACAGACTCACCAGTGAGGCTGGCCACATCTTGGCGGATGGTTTGCAGAAAGAGAGACTCAGCTTCCCCTTTGAGTCCCAGGTGTTGAACTGCAGCTGGTAGTATCATCGTTCGTTCAGCCCGATCGTCCAGGATCGCGTAGGTGTCAAGGGACTTGTGGCCATGGCTGATGATGACTGGCACCACCTTGAGGTAGACTTTCCCTCCTTGCTTGGAGTTGGAAAGCACAGCACGATTCTTTGGCGTGATGAGGTAGACGCGTGGACTTGGCTTAGTAACACAATGAAGAACTCAGAGGTGTATTTCCTGGCACTCACTGCATGCTTTCTTTAAGTTACAAGCTTCTTGCCGGTGGTTGCTGCGACCGCAGTTACGACAACGTTTGCCGTCTACTATCCATTTTTCAACCTTCTCCTGAGAGCACTGGAGGATGTTTGAACACTGTGACAGGTAATGCTCATCACTCTTACAGAAGAGACACATCCTCTTGAATTTCTGCTGCTTAGCCTCTGGCCGAATCGTCTCTGAAGGATGATGGTTTTCAGTTTCAGACTCATCAGAGCCATGGTAAACTGAGACCTGATGGTTGCGAGGCCTTGGTGCAGGAAATTGATTGTCTCTTTTAGGGGGATGTATACCTTCACTCCGATGGCGCTGTGCCATCCTTTCAGATAGTCGTTGAGCTTCGGCCTTCCCCCTTAGCCAGTTGGAGAGGTCGCAGAGGTTGTACGGGTTTAGGCTGTTTGTGTTAAGGCGACCTTGAACCTGTAGATGCTCCACGAAGCCGTCCCTTGAATGGTTAGGGAGCTTGCTAAGGAGGAGGATCACTTCCATCCCGTTGGGTCCCTCCAGCGACGTCAGCATACCTACTAATAGGTCAACGCTTAGCGCGAAGCTCTGGAATGCTTTGGTATCTCCAGCTTTGAGGTCAGGAGAGTTCAGTATAGTTGCGATCTCGCTTTGTACGAGCTGGTGTGGCTGTCCATATTGCCGCTGTAAGGCCTGCATGGCGGCCGTGTAAGGCTGGGCGTAATGCCTGCAGGACTGGGCTATTAACTGGGCCTCAGCCAGAACTAGTTGTTCCATGAGAACACGGTACTTGTAATGCTCAGACAGTTCAGTGTGGTCACTGAGTAAGTGGTCCAGGGCCATCTTTAGGTCAGTAAATTCTCTCTCGCTGTCACGCACCAATTTAGGCAGTTTAGGTACTGGGACTGGCTGTCTAGGAGGCAGGGGAGCACTTGACCCGTACAGTGACTGCTGTGGTTGAACGGAATACTGGACTGGCAGGGCTGGTACAGGCTGCTGCATTAATGGACCAGGGGTGGAAGGCACTAGTTCAGGGGTGGCCAACGAGTTAGAGGTTAAGAGCCACATTTTTTCTATGTTACTGCAAAGAGCCACATCAAACACACAGTCACTGATACCGCTTGTTTCCGTTTTTTTGTTTTCTGGAGACAAGATTTCAACCACGTCACTGATGCATTTTTGTGGCATTGGGATATATATTTTTTAAATCCTCTGGAGCAGAGAGAGGAGCTGTGGATTATTGTTATTGATTAATGCATCAGTGTTTCTTAGGGTCAAAAACACTAAACTCACAACTTAAAATGAAAGCGTTTAGTTTATTTAATAAAAGAGCACATGTTCAATGTGAAAAGTGACAGTAGTTATAGATTATTTGCAATTTGGTGATATATATATTTAAAAAAAAAAATTATATATATTTTTTAAACACCTTGAATTTCAGGGCGGGGCTCCGTTGGCGGGGCGCAGCGCCCCTCCAAAACAATGGTAGGGGAAACACTGGATAGTGTTTAATCAACGATAGGTTTCCCCCCCTCAAAGGTGATTGGTTCACTGCATCGCAGGTATTATTGTGATTGGCTCTTGGGCCACATCAAAATTAGACTTGCTGTCATCCTCTCATACTGACACCTGACACCACACATACACACCGGGAGCCGGGACGAAAGTAACACGGGACGAAAGTAACGGAGCGATTTTATCCGAGCCCAAACAACTTTGACCGGCCAAATTATGTTAATACTTAACAGACCTACTAAATATCAGGTTTAACTGTCAGGAGTAGCTAGTGTTGTCACGATACCAACATTTTGGTTTCGATACCAAGTCAATAATTGCGATTCCGATTATTTTTCGATACTTTTCTTAAAAAACAGTCTTAAATGTAATTATTGTGCTTTATTTCACACCAGAACCATAACCATAACACAAACTTGTAAACAATGAGAACAATAAATTAAATAAATTACAAGATTTCCTATTAAATAAAAGTAATACATTTCTTACAGACAGGCCTCGTGGTGTCCGTAGGCTTGCCCTCACTGTCAGAGATATTGCTCAAATATTTCCAAATTTCGCTTCTGGCGTCTTTTTTGTCAACAAACCGAGCGCAGCGGCAGTTGCACTCCCACTTGCAGCCATGCTTCTCGTTTTCTCACATGCTCTGGCAGCTAGCGCGTGCACGAGAGAGGGGAGGGACTTAGAGCATGCTTGAGAGGGGCGGGACTGCAGGCACGGCTGCAGTGCAGGGAGTGGAAGCAGAGCGCTGAACACACACGGCTCTTATTAAAACGGCGCTTTCTCACCGGAGTACTTTCCCCCGTCATTCTTAAAGTACCGATACTAATGAAACGGAGGAATCGTAACATTTTTAACGGCAGGGTATCGCGGTACCTTTCAAGTATCGGTACACCGTGCAACACTAGTCAGGAGTCAGTGTCTCTCCCCCAAACTCACACATATACAATTCGATATGAACTGAAGAGCCGCATGAAACTAGGCAAAGAGCCGCATGCGGCTCGAGAGCCGCGGGTTGGCCACCCCTGCACTAGTTGATAGGCTGGCTGAGCCGATGGGCCAGGCTGCAGTTGGTACGCCGATTTTAGATGACCCTGCTGGTACTGCGGCGGCTGGTACTGCGGCTGCTGGTACTGCGGCTGCTGGTACTGCGGCTGCTGGTACTGCGGCTGCTGATACGCTGCCTGCTGGGGGACATCAGACTGTGTATAAGGTGAAGGCGCTACAGACCAGTTGTGTGGCATGTAGGAAGATTGCTGAGGCATAACCACTGGATGTTGGGCCACTGGCTGTTGTGTAGCTGGTAGCCGGTGAGCCGGGTACAGCGCTGGTGCGTACTGCGGTTGATATGGTGGTTGGACAGGTGCAGCCGGAACATATTGGTTTGCTGCGGATGTCGTCGTCATAAACTGATATGGGATTTGTGTTGCCGCCTGCATGCTGCCATACATGGTTGCCGCAGGAGGAGGTACAGGCTGGTATGGCTGGTGAGCAGGCTGGTACCCTGTAGTTGTCAGCAGTTGTTGGCCAACGTGACCGGCTGCCTGCATCCCTTGGACGATAGGTGACGACATGACCGTGCTTCTAGCCAGAAATGCTGTTGTCTTAGAAACAGCTCCCAACAACCGTGCAGATGTGACTGTTGGTGGTAGAGATTGAGTCAATATACTTCTCTCCTGATTCTGACTCTGCATGAAGGCTGGGAGGGCTTGAGACTGGAATGTCGCTGTCGTCGTGCACAGCAATGTTGTCGTTGGCAGCTTATCCTGATGATTGGTGGATAACGGCTGCTGCTGTAAGGTGCGGTTATCAGCTTGTGAGTCCAACCAGTGTGAGTGGGTTGGAGGTGGATGTGACGAGAGGGGGCCAGATCCATTCTCACTGAGGCTGTATTCTGACGATTGGTGACTGTAGCGGCTCTGCTCTGAGGGAGATGGCAGTCGAGGCCTCGCACACATATTCTGCAGGTCAGGCATGCTGCTAGCATAAGGTGCCATGTCCCACAAATGTGCCTTATTTGCTGCTCCTGGCAAGGAGTAAGAGGGAGGGCATCCAATTGCAGTGTGTAGCTGGTCACTCTCAGCTGCTAACCCGGTTTGCAGGCTAAGTGACCGCAGCTGACGCGCACTGTCATATTGGAGGGGGATAGGATTAGGCAAGAGAGACTGTGGTAAGCTAACCTTATAGCCTTGCATGTGTGTTGGAAGCTGTCGCTGTCTTCCTCCATGAGCTCCAATCGTAGCTGTTGCCTGTACATCCATGGCACTGTCGTGGGTGAAGCTTTCCGGCTCGAAGGACCAATATTGGGGAATCTTTTGTTGTTCGATGTTTGCGCCGGAGCCGCTTCATCCAGAAACAGCACTCCGTTTAGAGAGTTCACACGGAGACAAGGAATACAGTCTTTGGACTTTAATTAGCTTGAATGCTTCTTACAACAGCTATAGCAGTATTGAATCATGAATGCATGTAGAATGATTGCATCATCTCTTCTTCACTGACGCACATAGTAAACAAACCCCCCGAGGACCCGCAGCCGCCCACTCTATCTGTCCCCAAATGTGCCCTTCTTCTCTATATAATGTCCATCCTTTCCACTGGTCTTCCATTTTTGATAGACTTAGTCTCAACCGATGTGTCAGTTTTTCCATTATGTAGATTTCCTCTACTATTTCCATCCATTGTCCTTGGGTAGGGATATCCACTTGCCCCCATTTCCTTGTGATGGCTTTCTTGCCGGCTATCAACAACACTTTAACCAAGCATCTATCTCTTGGTTGTATATCATTTTCCGTAAAATTACCCAAATAAAGAATCATAAAACTCTTAGGGAAATCATATCCGATTATCTTTTGTACTACTTTATGCACCATTCCCCAAAACGTTGTTACTTTGTGACATTTCCAAAAGACATGTGAATGATCTGCTTCTGCTGTTCCACATTCCCTCCAGCATGGTGACTTTACATTTGAGTATCTGTTTTTAACCTTGGGTGTTATAAAAAAACGGATCAGATTTTTCCAAGATAACTCCCTCCATATCCGCGAACTGGTGGATGATTGGTGTATTCTCCACATGTTTTGCCATTCATTATTTTCAATTTTCGAGATGAATTCTGATTTCCATTTTTCTTTTATATATGTGGTTGAATATTTGTTCATTGTTAGTGCTTGATATAGTACAGATATAGTCTAATTTTGTTTCCTCCATACGAATTTATTATAGTCTGAATCAATTCATTCGCGTCCTTGGAGGGTGTTCCCCTAATGTGTCTTCTATACAGTAATAATCCCTTAGTTGTAGATATCTAAAGAAGTCATGTTTCCCTAAATCGTATTTATCTTTCATATCCTGAAAACTCTCTAGTTCCCCTTTCTTCTCCAAAGTGCACCATGCTGTGATTCCCTTGGTCATCCACCGTTTGAAACATTCGTCTTGTCTTGCTGGTACAAAGTTACTGTCAAATGCTACCCATTTCAATATATTTATGTCTTCTTGTATTTTGTGAATTTTTAAACCATACCTCCAGTGTGAATAATGTAATTGAATCCATATGATTTTTTATTTTTTTGTATGTGTCCTTATCTCCTATAATACTCTGAATAGGGTATTCTCCAAATGCTCTTTCCATTTATTTCCATTTAGCTGTATAATCTGGTTTACACCAGCAAACTATGTATCTCAACTGGGCAGCATAGAAGTATTCTTTCAGATTTGGGAGGCCCATACCCCCTTTATCCTTTGGGAGTTGGAGGGTTTTATATCTGACTCTGGGTTTTTTACCTCCCCATATAAACCTAGATATTATCCTATCCCAATTTGTGAATTGATTTTGAGCGACATTTATTGGTAGGGACTGGAATAGGTATAGAAGCTTTGGTAATATATTCATCCTGACTGTGTTGTGCACCGTCAAAAGTGCTAGTCAATCATGTTTCATGTTTATTTTGTATTGTCTTTCACTTCCTGTTTTGTTTTTGTCACGTCTCATTTCAGGTCCCTTGACTCCCTTTCCTCATGTGTTCCCTCATCAGTATCAGCCCCGCCCCTGATTGTGTTCACCTGTGTCTTGTTGTTGAGTGTTTAAATTCCCCAGTCTCCCAGCGTTCAGTGTCAGTTCGTCTTGTCCTGTCCTCATGACAGAGCTATGCTCTTCAGCTCGTTTTGATTCAAAGCCTATGTTGGCTCCTGAAACTTATTATATGTTTAGTTCCTCACGTTGTGAGTGATTTTCTGTTTTGCCTTGCTCAAACCTTTTTTGTCATCTCTTAAGAGTGATCTTCTTTTGTTACCTTTTTTGTGCAAATAAAGTATCTTAATTGTACTTTACCTTTGGCTCCCGGGTCGTGCATTTGAGTCCTTATCCTTGTGTGACCAAGTTCATAACAGAACGAACTGACCACAATGGACTCAGCCGACCCAAAAACTCTTCACGCCGCCCTGTCAGCCCAAGGCGCGAGGATTTTTTATCACGAGGAACAGCTGGGATTAATCAGCCAAGGAGTGCAGACACTGGTAGGAAACCAGGCCGAACTTCAAGTTTCCGTCTCTGCACAGATACAACAGCTGACGAATCAGATGCAACAGTTCATCACTCACCTTCAGACTGCTCCGCCGATGACGTCAGTCACAGCTGACCGCCTGCATGTCGCGGATCCTGTTGACGCTGTCAATCCAAGCCAGGCTGTGTCTTCCTCACTACGGCTGGCTCTCCCGGAGAGGTTTTCCGGTGATTCCATCAATCGCAGAGCTTTCCTGGTGCAGTGCGACCTGCATTTCCAACACAACCCAGGCGCTTTTTCATCAGACCATGGTAAAGTGGCGTTTATTGTGTTCCATTTAACGGGAAGAGCTGCAGCCTGGGCTACTGCAGAATGGTCTAGAGACACGGAACTATGTTACTCATTACCCGACTTCACAGACACTATGAGTCGTATTTTTGACCATTCATCACCTGCAACAGAAGCCAGCCGAAGACTACTCCAGATGCGGCAGCATAAGCGCCAGGTCGTGGATTATGCTATCGAGTTTCGCACGGCAGCAGTGGACAGCGGGTGGAATATTCCGGCTCTTCGCAACGCTTTTCTGACTGGATTATCAGATCCAATCAAGGACCAGCTGGCTCCCCTGGAGGTACCCCGGGACCTGGAATCTCTCATCGCCGTTTCCATCCGGATCGACAACCGTCTGCGGGAAAGAGAGAGAGAACGTCGACGCAGCCGTGACGGACATCCCAGTTTCCAGGGCTTTTCTCCACGAGCCTTTCCACCAGAGGAGGTTTTCCAGCCAGCGGATCCGGTCCATTGGAAGACAGCACCTCCGCCTGATGCAGATGAACCCATGCAGTTGGGAAGGACCAGGCTTTCCATGGAGGAGAGACAGCGCCGGCTACGAGAAGGGTGTTGTTTCTACTGTGGCCAGCCGGGTCACCAACTCGCATCATGTCCGGGAAAAGAGCAAGCTTACCAGCCAAGAGGAGGGCGCTGGTGAGCAAGTTTCCCACAGACTTTCCTCCTCGTCCAGTTACCAAGGTAAACATTTGTATTAATGATCAGGTCATTACCCAAGGAGTGCTAATAGACTCAGGAGCGGACGAAAGTCTTATGGATTGGGGCATAGTCAAACAGCTTGGTATAAAGACTGTTCCTCTATCTTCCCCCATTAACGCCAGTGCTTTAGACGGACGTTTGTTGTTTACAGTCACCCACTGCACAGAACCTATCCAGATCACTGTTAATAATGACCACACTGAAGTTATGCAGTTTCACATTTTTTAATCGGCTCAGCATCCGATTATTTTGGGTTTTCCGTGGTTAAAAATCCACAACCCATACATTGACTGGCGCTCAGAAAAGGTTAAGGAGTGGGGAGAGGATTGCATTAACAGGTGTAAACATTCACGCTCTGTTAAAGCACCAACAGACCCTAGTAGGATCGTCATAGATCACCCAGACTATCCTGACCTACAGAAAGTACCGTCATGTTATCATGATCTAAAGGAAGCCTTTAACAAATCAAAAGCCATGTCGTTCCCTCCTCACCGACCTTTTGATTGCTCCCATTCCCAAGGGAAAACTGTATTCGATCTCAAGGCCAGAGAGAGCGGCAATGGACGACTACATTTCCTCTTCTCTTAAATCAGGGATTATCCGTCCTTCATCTTCCCCAGCTGGAGCGGGGTTTTTCTTCGTAGGAAAAAAGGACGGTTCTCTGAGACCTTGCATAGACTACAGCCCTCTTAATGACATTACGGTGAAAAACCGCTATCCACTCATGTCCTCTGCTTTCGAGCTACTTCAGACTGCCAAGATTTTTACCAAGCTGGACTTAAGAAATGCTTATCACTTGGTTAGAATAAGGGAAGGGGATGAGTGGAAAACAGGGTTTAACACTCAGAGCGGTCACTATGAATACCTTGTGATGCCTTTTGGACTGTGTAATGCACCGGCTGTGTTTCAGGGTTTTGTGAATGAGGTTTTGCGGGAATTTTTGAATGTTTCTGTGTTTGTGTACCTTGATGACATTTGGATTTTCTCACCAGACACTAAGTCCCATGTTCACCATGTCCGTCAGGTTCTGCAGAAACTACTCGAAAATCAATTATATGTCAAGGCAGAGAAGTGTGAGTTTCACGTAGAAAAGGTGGCCTTTCTGGGATATATAATCTCACCAAACCAGATGCAGATGGAACCTGCTAAAGTCAGTGCAGTTTCCAAGTGGCCAACACCAGACTCCAGGAAGAAGGTTCAGCAGTTCTTAGGGTTTGCAAACTTCTACAGAAAGTTTATAAGAAACTTCAGTTCTGTAGCTGCTCCTCTGCATGTTCTGACTTCTTCCAAAGTTCCCTTCAAGTGGACTCCCCAGGCTGACTGCGCTTTCCAGCTCCTCAGGGAGAGGTTCACCACAGCTCTGATTCTCACCATTCCGGATCCCCAGCGCCAGTTTGTAGTCGAGGTCGATGCTTCCAATGAGGGAATTGGAGGCATTTTGTCCCAAAAATCATTGAAGGACAACAGGATACACCCATGTGCCTTCCTGTCGCGGAAGCTGACGACGGCAGAGAAGAACTACGATGTGGGAAATAAGGAACTGTTCGCTGTAAAAGCTGCTCTTGAGGAATGGAGACACTGGTTGGAGGGGGCAGAACAGCCGTTCTTAGTTTGGACAGACCATAAGAACCTGGAGTATATCAGAAAGGCTAAACGCCTCAACTCTCGGCAGGCCAGGTGGACTCTATTTTTCAGTAGGTTCAACTTCACTCTCTCTTTCCGCCCCGGATCTCAGAATCAGAAGCCTGATGCCTTGTCTCGCCTTTTCGAACCAGAACCCTTTTCCGTAGAGCCCAAGACCATCCTTCCATTAAACCGTATGGTCGGAGCTTTTTCCTGGCAACTAGAGTTGGACGTTAAACAGTACCTAGCAAGTGTCCAAACCACCTGCTCTTTGTTCCTGTGTCTCGCCACTCCAAGGTCATCCACTGGCCCACATGTCGGTGATCTCGTGCCACCCTGGAGTTAAAAGGACTATGTACAGGATTAAGCAGCGTTTCTGGTGGCCAGCCATGAAGAAGGATGTGCAGGAGTACGTAGCTGCTTGTCCGGTGTGTGCCTGCAATAAAACCTCGTCCCAGGTCAAGATGGGTTTGCTCCAACCACTGCCGATTCCTCAACGTCCCTGGTCACATATATCTATGGACTTTGTGACAGGTCTCCCCTTGTCCAGAGGCAAAACTACGGTTCTGACAGTGGTGGACCGGTTTTCCAAGATGGTTCATTTCATTCCGCTAACCAAGATCCCCTCTGCCAAGAGTACCGCAGAGGTCATGATGAACCAGATATTCAGGATCCACGGATTTCTAAATGACATTGTTTCCGACAGGGGTCCACAATTCATTTCAGCCTTCTGGAAGGAGTTTTGCAGACTCATAGGCGCTACTGTCAGCTTGTCTTCAGGTTACCACCCTCAATCAAATGGACAGTCGGAGCACCTGAATCAGGAACTGGAGACTACACTACGCTGTCTCGTTTTCCAGAACCAGACCAACTGGAGCGACCACCTCACTTGGGTGGAGTTTGCCCACAATACTCTTCCCACGGCGGCCACAGGTCTCTCGCCTTTCCATTGTGCCAATGGTTATCAACCGCCGCTGTTCTCAACCGACGAAGGGGAAGTTACGGTACCATCAGCTCACGCCTTGATTAGATGCTGTCGCCGAGTTTGGGCTGGAGCTCGCTAATCTCTGCTTCGAAGTTCGACTCGGATGAAGGCTATAGCAGACGTCCACCGCAGGGCCGCTCCCATCTTTCAAAAGGTGTGGCTTTCCACCAAGGACCTACCACTTCAGGTGGCTTCCAAGAAGTTGACTCCAAGGTTTGTGGGGCCTTTTCCGGTGTCAAGAGTCATCAATCCTGTGTCTGTGCGCCTAAGACTTCCCAGACCCATGGGGGTACATCCTACATTCCACGTCAGCAAGATAAAGCCAGTTCATGAGAGCACGCTTATTCCCGCCTCCAAGCACCCCACCCCAGTTCTTCGAAGGTGGCCTAACGTACAAGGTCCGCAAGTTGCTGGAGGTCCGCAATAGGGGTCGAGGAAAACAATTTCTGGTGGATTGGGTGGATTATGGTCTCGAGGCAAGATGCTGGGTCCCTGCCAGGTTTATTGTGGATAAAACCCTGATTCAGGATTTTTATGATGGGCCGTCAGGAGTCGGCCCTAGAGTGGGGGTACAGTTGAGCACCGTCAATCATGTTTCATGTTTATTTTGTATTGTCTTTCACTTCCTGTTTCGTTTTTGTAGATTCTCATTTCAGGTCCCTTGACTCCCTTTCCTCATGTGTTCTCCCGCCCTCATCAGTATCAGCCCCGCCCCTGATTGTGTTCACCTGTGTCTTGTTGTTGAGTGTTTAAATTCCCCAGTCTCCCAGCGTTCAGTGTCAGTTCGTCTTGTCCTGTCCTCATGACAGAGCTATGCTCTTCAGCTCGTTTTGATTCAAAGCCTATGTTGGCTCCTGAAACTTATTATAAGTTTAGTTCCTCACGTTGTGAGTGATTTTCTGTTTTGCCTTGCTCAAACCTTTTTTGTCATCTCTTAAGAGTGATCTTCTTTTGTTACCTTTTTTGTGCAAATAAAGTATCTTAATTGTACTTTAACTTTGGCTCCCGGGTCGTGCATTTGAGTCCTTATCCTTGTGTGACCAAGTTCATAACAGACTGTCTCAATTCTTGAACTAAAATCCAGTGGTAGAGTAGACCATCTGTCTATATCTTTTTGAATCTCCTCATTGATCTTGCCATAATTTTCTTTGAATAATTTAGATGTTCCTTTAGTGATGTAAATCCCCAAATATTTGATTTTCTTTAGATTCCAATTAAAATTAAACAATTATTTGATCTCTGTCGATGGAGTATAGTTAAGAGCAAGTACCTGTGTTTTTGAGACATTAATCTTATATCCTGAGAGATGACCATATGATTCAAGTAGCCTCATCAGTACTGGGAGTGATGTATTTGGTTGCTCGAGGAATGCCACTACGTCATCAGCAAATAGCCCCACCTTGTGTTCACTACCATTCACCACCACTCCTGTAATTCCCTCTTTTTGGCAGATTGCTTGAGCTAGAGGCTCAATGAATAGGGCAAATAGAGCTGGTGACAGGCAGCAACCTTGTCTAGTCGATCTCTGTAAGCCAAATCTTTCAGATAAGTTTCCATTTATTTTAATTCTAGCAGTAGGTCGTTGATACAGTGTTTTTATGCATTGTATTGATTTATTATTGAATCCTAGTCGTTCTAATACTGCATACAAAAACGCCCAATTCACCCGATCAAATGCTTTTTCTGCGTCTATGCTTACCAATAAAGTATCTTGTTTTGTCTTTTTTGCTTGTTCTACTATATGCAGTGTCCTCCTGATATTGTCCTGGGTCTGGCGTTCCCTCATAAATCCTGTTTGGTCTTCTTCTATTAAATCGTCTATGAAGGTGCTCAATCCTTTAGAAATAATGGTTGTATAGATTTTGTAGTCTACATTTAATATCGAAATAGGCCTATAGTTCCCACATAATTCCTTATCTCTTCCCGGTTTTGGAATGACTGATATGATTGCTTCAGTCCATGATGGCGGCATCTTATTATTTTGGAGAGTCCAATTGAAGGATGCCAGGAGAAACGGTGCCATTTCATCTCTAAACAGCTTATACCATTCTGCAGGGTATCCATCGCTACCTGGAGACTTGTTATTTTTTAACGTATTTATTGCATCTATAACCTCTTTTAATGTAATATCAGCTGTTAATGTATCATTTTGTAAACTGCCAATTGATGGTAAATCCAGTGAATTTAGAAAGGTTCTCATTTCTTCTTCTGTTGCAGATGGAGGCTGTGAATATAAATCTTTGTAATATCCCAGAAATATGTTCTCTATATTTTCTGGTATAACTCGTTTGTATAAGGGTCTCTAATTTTATGTATATGACTAATTGCTTGCTGTTTGCGTATTCGTTTTGCCAATAATTTAGTGGCCCTCTGGCCCGTTTCATAATAGCTTTGTTTCATATATCTGTTACTTTTCTCGACTTCATCCAGTAATAGATCATTTATCTCTGCCTTCACCAACTCTATTTGACCCAACACCACTGCATCCTCCGTAGTCTGATGTTCCCTCTCCAATTCTCTTAGTTTTTCCGTACACTTTCCAAATGTTTCTGATTTTATCCTTTTCATATATGCTGTTTCCGCTATCAACCTCCCCCTAATGACCACCTTCATGACATCCCAAAATATTGTTGGGTCGACTGCTCCATTGTCGTTCTCTTCTACATATCTCTGAATTTCTGCCTTAATCCTAATCTTTCTCTGTTCACAGTTTAATAGACTGTATTTCGTCTCCTACTATTAAGACACATTTCTAAATATAATGGGTTATGGTCTGACAGGTCTGCCCCTCCTATCCTACATTCCTTCACTCTGTATATATCAGTCTTATTCATAAAAAAATAATCTATCCTTGTATGGACTTTATGTGCTGCTGAATAATGAGTGTAATCCCTTTCCTGTAGGTGTAACTCTCTCCATATGTCAATCATCCCCATCTCACCTAATGAGAAGTTTACAAATCTAGATAACTGCAATTTGGTTATTTTGAGACTAGTCGTGTCTATATTATGGTTCAAAACCACATTAAAATCTCCCCCACAGATTAAGATTCCCTCCGATTCAGCAGCTATAATATCAAACAAAGATTTTAAAAAATATGTATCGCTTTCAGGAGGGGCATAAACATTTATCAATGTTATAGGTTAATTTTTTATTCTGCCCTTCTCTATAATGTACCTTCCTTCCTTGTCCCTGATTTCCTTATCATAATCAAATTGGATTTTGTTTGATATTAACGTTGCAACTCCCCTTCTGTGACCTTCTTTATAGGAGCTGTAATATGAGTGTCTATAACCATATCTCTTTAATTTCTCATGTTCCAAATATGTTAAATGAGTCTCTTGGAGGAATATAATTTGCACATTTTCCTTTTTCAACTTTGTCATAAACTTTTCTCTCTTCTTTGGTATGTTAAGACCATTCACATTTAGCGACAGTATCTTAGTGTTAACCATTTATGTGTATTGGTAGGTTATTCTTCTGGTATGCTCCCTCGGAGCTCTGGGCTAAACAGTCGTTAACAAAACACACATAAACATAAAAGGCTTCCAACCCTGGGGTTCTAACATCCCCAATTCCCCTTTGGTGGGTGCAGGGGAAATCCTCCCGTAAGAGGGCCCCTCTCTAGACTTGAGACTATACCCAACTCGTGGGGTTACGTGCAGTCTAGGCATGTCCAACATTAACACTGGCCTACCTCTCTCCGTTGGTATCTGATACAATACAAAAAAAAGCCTGTATATTTCTTCAATCCTCAATGAAAGTTATTCAAGAAAAACAGTCCTACGCTTACCATTTTTGCAACATTTCTCTCGCTCGGCGCGCTGAGTCGTGTCTTCCTTCCTTTCCCCTAACTCGTTGCCAGACCGGTTGTGCCTTCCTCTCCGCCGCAGGTGCGGCGCCTCCGCCTGGTACCTCCATCTCGAGTCCCCTCTCCCTCATGTCCCTGCCGTCGTCATAGGTCTTCACTCCGGCTTCCCAATAAATGGGTATTTTAGTGAGTGGTGTCTGGAAACGTATTCCTTTGTCCTTCAATACCTTCTTGATGCCCAGATATTACTTTATTTTCTGGACCACTGCGGTTGCATAGTCGTGGTCAAAGAATATGCGTTTGCCCTCTACACTAATTTTCTTCTGCCATGCTTTCTTAAGAATGACTTCTTTCGTTTAGAATTGCAGGAAATTTACCACTATTGACCTGGGGGTAGTGGTCGGAGGCGGCTTTTGAGCGAGGGCTCTGTGCGCTCTTTGAATGTTGAGATTCATAACGTTCCCCTCCTGTAGCTCCAGCTCAGTGCTCAGGAGTTGCTCCACGTATTTGGTAACCGACTCCCCCTCTGTTTCCTCTGGCACCCCGAATATTTGAATTATTCCTCCTTGATCTTCCTTCAAGGTCCACCATTTTTTCCTGCATCTGGTGCGTCTGATTCGACATTTCAATCATTGTTTCTTTCGCCTCCCACTGCCACTCCTCTAGCTCTGCTCTGCGCGCCTGGGCCTCGGTCATGTGTGTTTTCTGCGTCTGTAGCAGAGGTCGCGTTAACCGGATTTTTTCTAACAATGACGGAAAAATCTGAAAGCAATCCGTCATTTTGACGGATTAGAACACAACTCGGAACAGCGCCAAAATGTCCACCAACGGCCCACATTATATTACATCCTTAGTGGCCAGGTAGACTGAGGGCGATCTACTCTACTGTAGTCTGTAACTATTATTTTAGTCATTCACACCCCTTTCCAGTTGGTGGCGAGTGTGTGTATATTAAGTAGCTATTGTCTAGTCTTGTTTTTGACCTCGTTGATTACCTTGTTGTTTAACCGGCTTTAGCAATCGCAAAATGTCACGGCAGCTGATCGTCCGAAGCTTTTTTAATAAGCCCAGTAGTTGTGATGGTGTGGATAAACGAGGTGAAAAGAGGAATTGATGCGGTGGACGATGAAGGACAAGCCAGTAAGACTAAAACTGACAGCGTTCAGCCAGCGGCAGAGGGGCAAGCAAGTGGCAAGGAGTTCAAGCGGGAGTACCGGGTTCAGTGGGAGCAAGAGTTTAAGTGGCTGAGGAGGGAAGATGGCAAAATGTTCTGCGACATCTGTAGAAAAGCTAAGATGAGTAATGGATTTGTCCGAGGGTGCACGACGATGCAGAAATCAGCGTTCAGGCTACAGCAGGTCAATTGAGTTGTTCTTGTAAATGTTTTGTTCATATTTTGATTGTAATTGTCTCATTTAAAACGATGGCATTGTTCATATTTGCCTGTTTAGGCACAATGGTCGCGGTGTTTTTAGCGGCCTCTGCCCCCCTCTGCTGTGCTGTCAGTGCAGGAACAAATAAATCATTCATGTTCGTGTTGACATGAAAATGTCTCTGTTCATCTTTTTGTTTCTCCATGCCCTTAAAAGTTCTGTATGAATCATTAAAACATGAATGAATGAACATTTGCTCAGTACCCAAACATAAATATGTCTCATCTCATCATTAAAACATGAAAAATAAAATGACGGGTAATATTGGATTATGACGGAAATGTTACGATCCTGTCCGTCAAAATGACGGACAATGAAAAAGTCTAACGCAACCACTGGTCTGTAGTTCACCTTTATTCTCTGTAAACTCTTGCTATTTCCTCCCGAAGATTAGCGATTTCCTCCTTCATTTAACTTTTTAGTTCGTCTTTAAAATGTGTTAGGTCTTGTCGCAGCTCCTGTTTGAGTTCTTTTATTTCTTTGGAGATAGTTGCCAGCCCGGCTCGCAGTGTCTCGGAATGGCCCGTCTCCGTCATTTTAGCTTCTTCGTCCTTGTGTCCGTTGTTTTCTTGTTCGAGTTTTCTGTCACTTTTGGTTGATCTTTCGCTGTTTCTTGTTTTCTGTTATTTCTTCGGCTACTTCGTCTGATCCCTCTCCTCATTTCCTGGTTTTAGGTATCGAGTTGAGCATTTATGAGGGTTTATTGTGCCCAACTTGCGAGAGGTAGAAGATAGTGTTGCTACTCACGTCGCCATCTTCCGGAAAAAATAAACAGCATGATGGGATGTGCAGTACTAGTAGAGAGAACCAAATATGTAAAGCACATTTTCGTTAATTTATGATTTGCTGCATATAAGGAATAAAACAAAATCCTCTGTCGTACCATATTGAAGTGTCATTATTTTGCATCGTGTTGAATCGCATCGTATCGCCCCGTATCGCATAATGTTGAATCAAATCATATCGAACTGCATCGCAACAGGGGTGAATCGTATCGCATCGCCTGGTGTTTCAAATGTATCGTTAATGTATCGTACCGTGGCAACGTATCGAGATGCGCATCGCATCGCCTCAGTGATGGAGATGCACATCCCTAACGTACACGCATCAGAATCTAATCAATACACCATTTTCCCAGCTCTGTAATGAAAAGGATAACAAGATTAGGTACAGATGTAGCGCTTCATTTCAGACGCCTACCCGTGCGGGTCCGTGATCGGCACGGGGTGGGCCCCTGCTGAAAAGGAAAACCCCCCCGCAGGACTTGAAACGCCCCCTTGATAAATACATTTAATTATAATGAAACCAGCTGCAATGGATCATGGATCCACCAGGGGTAGCCGTGAAAAGCTGCCACACTGGAACTCATGTGAAATAAACAGCTGATCTACAGGTATCTGATATAGCGGATATTTGTTAAGATCCATATGTCACGGATAGGATCATATTCTGTGCTAAATAAGAGACATGTAATCATTTACTAAACATCACCATGTTTTTATTTAACAAAATAATGTTTAATTCACGTTGGCGTAAGTACAAAACCATCGCTATGTTTTTAGATCAGGAAATGCAGCCCGGCTCAAACAAACGATTTTCAATACATATGTTGAGACTACATTTTAAGTCATACGCTAATATTAACCAATACACAGCTTCAATCATTACTTTACTTACCTTGACCACATAACAGCTGTATTGAAGGTTTGTTTTTTGATCAATAAACACAACAACAAAAAGCAAACTCCACTGGTATGGAACATACATGGCCTAATATCCAGAGGAGATGCGTTTATTGAGTAAACAAACGGTCAAGGGCAGAACGTCTGCACAACCCACTGCAGCGCACGCCACGGTTAAGGCTCCTCCAGACAGCCTCCGCGATAATCGATCGTCGACGAGCCTTTACAGAAATGTGTTATCCTTCTAGGCGGCGAGCCCACATACGTTTCCCGGTCACTGCCGGAAGACCTGGGAGTCCGGTACGCGAACGTTTGAGAAATGACGAACGGCTAATTTCAGAGGACACGCGCGCGTCTGCTTGACGCCGGGACGACCGGCGACCCTCCCCTACAGGTGCTCGGACGCGAAGGCCCCCCCACAACTGCGTGCACGTCTGTGACCGCAGTTTTAATTTATTATTATTATTAATATGAAGATATTAAGATAAGATGTTACTTTATTGATTGAACATTTTAGAGTTCTCTGCTGTCCCACGGTAATTGAGAAGGCTCACATTCCGACCATTATTTAAAACAATAGGCGCTTTCACACCGTCTACAGTTTGATTTGTATTTGATTTAGGGAGCTCTGTGGCTGAATGGCCGGCGATTAGGTGTGACGCATTTATCATTAGGTGATCAGATTTAATTTCAAAACAGGTCTGATTTTAAGATCCTAAAATAAATACAAATATATATATTTTCTAATATTGTTGTGGTCACGTGACTTTGTTTAAAATCCAAGGGTGTAACTTTGGTTTGAGAAGTGGGGGGGGGGCACGAAACAGGGGGTCCTCCACAATTAAACATTTTTCCGATTTAATTCAATTTCCTGCCTTTCTACAAATATATTAGGTACTATGGTGTTAAAAAAATCCAAGAACAATGTGTGTTATTTAAGGTAATTAGGTAGAGGCCCTTTTTTTTATCAGTAACACATTTAGCAGTTGAACATTGAACACCTAACAATCAACATCGGCACCTCAGTTGTTTCCCCGACTCTGACTGCAAGGAATCTGGGTGTGACCCTAGATAACAACCTGTCCTTCACTGCAAACATCGCTGCTACAACCCGTTGCTGCAGATACACGCTTTACAACATCAGGAAGATACGTCCCCAGCTGACACAGAAAGCGACTCAGGTTCTGGTCCAGGCTCTCGTCATCTCACGCCTAGACTACTGCAACTCCCTCCTGGCTGGTCTACCTGCATGTGCCATCCAACCTCTGCAGCTCATCCAGAATGCAGCGGCTCGTCTGGTCTTCAACCTTCCTAAATGTTCCCACACCACTCCGCTCCTCCGCTCCCTTCACTGGCTTCCGGTAACTGCTAGAATCCACTTCAAGACACTGGTACTTGCTTACCATGCTGTGAATGGATCTGGCCCTTCGTACATCCAGGACATGGTTAAACCGTACACCCCAGCGCGTGCACTACGCTCTGCATCAGCCAAACGACTCGCTGCGCCCTCGCTGCGAGGGGGACCCAAGTTCCCATCGGCGAAAACACGTGGGTTTGCTGTCCTGGCTCCAGGATGGTGGAATTAGCTCCCCATTCACATCAGGACGGCAGATAGCTTGCACATCTTCCGGCGCAAACTGAAAACTCATCTCTTTCGACTCCACTTCGAGCGATAGAACTATTAACGAAGCACTTTTATACTAATAAAGGACTGGCTTATCTAATGCCAGTTGAGTAGCACTTGAAATGTTTGGCTCTATGAAACCTGATGTACTTATATGATTCTGTTTTCTTCAAGGTTGTGTCTTCCTGGTCGAATGTACTTATTGTAAGTCGCTTTGGATAAAAGCGTCAGCTAAATGCAATGTAATGTAACATAAAAGTCAACTGAGTGTCACTTGCAATGACAGTGTTGTGTTTTTATTTTATTAACCTTTTACATTAAAAATTGTTTTATAAATATTATTATGAATATGGATAAATAATAGGCTATTTATTATAAACGTTAGTCCTTAACATCTATCACTGTGTATATCACCATTCTTTAATTACATGTTTGATAAGTTTCTATGAAATAAAAAATGAATACAATTAAAATGTAATTATCATATCATATATTATAATTAGGGCCGGGACTTTAACGCGTTAATTAAGATTAACGCGTTAAAAAAATTAATGCATTTTAATCGCACTTATTTTTGCACCGCGGAACGTTTCTCACTGGATGAGTTTCAGGCGTACCGATTATACTGGAGCACCAACTAACGTTCATGACTTCAGACAACAACAAACCACAGTGAACAACAGTGGGAAATGTTGTTTTAAAAAACGGACGGATGGAAGCGTCGATAAGAGCACGGTTGTGTGCAAATTATGCAAAAAGGAATTCGCATATCACCGCAGCACATCAAGCCTCAAGTATCACCTCAATGCAAAACATATAGCAGCTAGCGTGGAAGCTAGCGTGGACGTTAGCCTCTTTTATCGCGTTCACACCAAAAAGAGCCGGTACTAAAATTAGTTCATGAGGACCTTTTTACCCCCACGAAAGTCCCTGCTAGAGAGCAAAGAGCTGCTAGAGAGCAGGGACTTTCGTACGGCTCTCTTGTGAGAAAAGAGCTATATTTCTGATTGGCTCGGCGGATTGCAAACCACGCCCCGTAAAACTCCCAAAAAGTTTTGTGAAGCCGCCATTTTATTATCCTCGTATTAGCATTATTAGCATTAGCATTAGCCCAGCGCGGAAACGCAGAGAGACTAACTTATGGCAACACAAAATAAAACATGGGAGCGGTGGAGATGAGGAGGTGTCGGCGTTCTGGCGATTTACTCGGAAGGCTTCAGTAGAATCTGCTGGGAGTCCCAGCAGCTTCTACTGAAGCCAGTCCCCAACTCCGGGGACTTCCGGCCGGGGACTTTGGGTGGTTTGCGGCCTGCCAGTAAACCCAAAGCAGAAGAAGAAGTGACGTCAACGGCTTCATTTGCCTAATCCACCCCCAGGTTCAAAGAGTTCTCATGAACCAAGTTCTCATGAACCTTTGTGGGAAAAGTACTGCGGTGTGAATGCGCCTAATGGTATACTAAAATCCATGTGAAAAAAATTGCTTCTCACTGTTCTCAGGTCAAATATTTATATGTGATTAAAAATGCGATTAATTTCGATTAATTAATTACAAAGCCTCTAATTAATTAGATTAATTTTTTTAATCGAGTCCCGGCCCTAAAATATTCGCCTCAATTCAACCTGGAACCTCTCATACAGTGTGTGTGTGTGTGTGTGTGTGTGTGTGTGTGTGTGTGTGTGTGTGTGTGTGTGTGTGTGTGTGTGTGTGTGTGTGTGTGTGTGTGTGTGTGTGTGTGTGTGTGTGTGTGTGTGTGTGTGTGTGTGTGTGTGTGTGTGTGTGTGTGTGTGTGTCATACTTGCCAACCCTCCCGATTTTCGCGGGAGACTCATTGATTTCATTGCCCTCTCCCGGTTTCCTCCCGGGGTCATATTTCTCCCGCATTTCTCCCGATTTCTGACAAAATCAGATTTACTCAGGACTGTTTCCACTTGGACTTTAATACAGCTACACCATTGTTTGGTTTCCATGGTAGCGCGTCTCTTTAGTAGCGTGCGCAACTGAAAGTCTGAGAGGGTGAGGCAGATAGTCACATAAAACAGAACAAGAATCTACCCTCTGCTCACTCCTTTCCTGTAAAATACAGGTCCAGCCCACACATATGCTCCATCAAGGATGGTGCTACAGGCTGCAAGACATTGCACTTACAACTACAATAAGCATGTTAATGTTATTCCCCCCCCCCCCCCCCCCCCGCGGTGGTTTTGAAATGCTCCCGATTTCTGAGGTCTCCAGGTTGGCAAGTATGGTGTGTGTGTGTGTGTGTGTGTGTGTGTGTGTGTGTGTGTGTGTGTGTGTGTGTGTGTGATGGATCGTTGGAGCTATGTGCAACTCAAGTTATATGCTCGAACGGGAGCTGCCTGGACGCTGCAATCATGTTGCACTATCCGTGCTGAGTGTGCTGACTTTTCGTACAATGTCCCACTGTCTGGCTAACTGCATAAAGTCAAGTGCTCGGCGCAGTTGTCGGCGAAATGTCACTCCTCTGTTTTCATTTAAACAGCTCCTTATATCCGTTAGCGCAGCTAGCTAGCACCAGATGCTAACAACAGCAATACACGTAAGGTCTCTCTCTCGCGCCCATGGGCGTAGGAAGCATCCTCAATGTGGAGGGGACATTTTTAACGGGGGGTTTGGGGATCCCCCCCACGAAAAAAAAAAAAACATTTTAACAGGTGGTTTGATACTTTTATGTGGCTATACTAGCATGAGGAAAATGATGGGTACATTTTGTAATTTAATCTAGTAGTAAAGAAAGGAAACATATTTGATTATTAATTCAGAGCCGTCTTTGAATTAATAAAAAATTGTTTAAATGCCCATTTTTTGTACATTTATATACAACAATAAATATTTATGAGTGCATTGAGAGATATTGTTGTGGAGAGTCATTTATATATAAATCGCAAAATACATTTGTGAATCCTTCTGTGAGCATTTATTAATTTTGAGACTGATCTGACTCCATGCTAGGGCTGACCGATATACCGTGTCATGGCGATAACCGCGATATGCGCATGCGCGATATTCACACCGCAGGGACGTGCGGTTTTATTCATTAAAAAAATAAATGCTAACGCACTTTAGCACAGAATTCAAAATAAAGATACCCTTATTACTTATCGAAACTGCACATACAATATATCCGATTAAAGCTGAGACTCCACAGATTATTTAAGTATCTAAGCGATCCGATCTCGCAACAGGGGAAGCAAACACAGACATCACAACACGTACCTTTTACGGAGCTTCTAGGGGAGATCGTCTCACCGTAGCTGTCAATCTAATCAAAAGACGTGTTCAATGGCATTAAAACGAGAAAAAACGCGGCTGAATCGGTTGATCCATAGGTTGATAATGTATATGTGGCTTTGAAGCAATTGTTTATAATCCATAATTCAATTTTTATGTAAAAATCGGAGCACAAAAATTAGCTGCTAATGCCACCAGAGTGTATGCAGCTTCCGGTTTTGGCTACGCGTCACTCTCACTCCTTATTTGGTAATGTGTGTGTTAGACTGCGCTGGACTGCCGCATATCCAAGACCAGAAGCAGCAGCCACTCTGGTGGCTACCATTAGCAGCTAACTTTTGCTCTGCGATTTTTACATAAAAATGGTATTATGGATTATAAATGAAATAATGTCTGTGTTTGCTTCCCCTGTCCGAGTTCGGATCACTCAGTGATGATACTATATACCTAAATAATCTGTGGAACCTCAGCTTTAACCAGATATCTTGTATGTGCAAGTACGATAAGTAATAATGGTACTTTTATCTTGAGTTCTGTGCCAAAGTGCGTTAGCATTTTTTGCTCAGGGGTCATTTAGATGCTTCTTATGAGACTTGTGTTTTGTTTTGGTAAAAATGGTTTGTATCGTCAGTTAGCTGAGATTATTTCCGTTAATCTGGTATAACACATTAATAGGTTCTTAAATATTAAGATCCCCTGAGACACAGTGTCGTGAAAAAATAAAAGTAAAGTACCCGCTGGGACTTTGGGGCTTAACAGGTTAAAAAAAACGCAATATATAGGCTACCGCAGGGGGGGGGAAATCGCGATTTCAGTTTTTTTCAATATCGTGCAGCCCTACTCCATACAGATGTTAAGTTCACCTTGGAATGGTATCATTGACTTAAATGTTGCT